>NC_090174.1:42602187-43202187 GCF_024679245.1 Pseudorasbora parva
GTAGTAAGGAAATATCACAAATGGACTGATCTCACAGATCAACCTATCACATTACCACGCTTTAATTCACTGAACTCCTGAGAGCGACCCTTTCTTTCACAAATGTTTGTAGAAGTGGTCTTCATGCCTATAGGTGCTTGATTTTATGCATCATATGACCATGAAAGTGATTGGAACACCTGAATTCAGTGATTTGGAGGGGTGTCCCAGAACTTTTTGGTAATATATTGTATACATATAGCCTGGGAAAACCACACAGCAGCTCTGGATCTGGCCTTTCTGTGCTTATTTCCTCACACTAGATCTGGTAGTCCTGTAATAACAATTTGTTAAATTGATCAAAAAACACAGTAAAAATAATAGTATGCTAAGAGAGTTCAATACGCTAACTGTTACTTGCACTGAGCGTTGTGACGTACTTCCGACTTGAAGTCTTACGGCTCACTCGTTTCCGGTTTGGTCACCATTGTTTGTGTTTCTTTAAAAATAATTGTATGCTATAAAGTTACATTTCAAATACATTGTGTTCTTTTGAACATTATATTAATCAAATAATGCTGAAGGATCATGTGACACTGGAGACTGGATTAATGGCCGTTCAAAATTCCGCTTTGGTATCACAAGAATAAATGACAATTTAAAATAGAAAAGGTTTTATTATTATTATTATTAGGCTGTTATTAAATAAATGCAACATTTGTGAGCATTCCTTTCAAAAAAAGGAATCTTAAACAAGTTTCTTCCTTGAAAAAATTCACAGTGCCAGACAGTCAGCAAAACATTCATCGGTGTGATGGAATAAATAAATAAAATGAGCAGACGACAGGCTTGCTTTAATGTTAATGAGGCATATTGATCAAAGTCAACAGTAAAAATCGGCAGATAGATAATGGGTGAGTGGAGGCTTCCTCTGGGAGAAGACGTCAGACCTGGAGTGAATAAAGGCTTTCTTAAGTTCAGAAACGTGTTAACTAAAGTGATGAATACTATTATTCTTCGGCTGAGCAGCAGTTTAACAAATAACAAAAGTTTAGAATATATTATTTTATTTATAAATAGCATAATATACATATATTGTATAATGTACATACATATAAACATTATGATTACATATTATTTTAAATTATTTATAGTAGAATAAAAAAGAGGTACAACAAATGATTTATTTGTCCACTAAAATGAAATAAAAACATGCACTTTCACAGTCAAACAGACACTAAAGGAATCACTGTTGGTGTGAATTATTGATTAAGACAGACATTCGGATGAGGATGGCTTTAGAGCAGTGCTATTTAATTAAGGAAATGTATTCTTTCTCTTCCGCTCCCTTTTGTCAGCACAAACACCTCAATGGAAGAAGAGGCGCACTGAGGACGCTTTAGTACAAAGTGGCTCATCATTCCTCATGCAGATCCCTTTCCTGCCTGTAGTAATTAGGGCATGTCTGAAGGTGTTCTTAATGTCTGCGCTGAGATATACAAACTGCAGATATTCCTGTGACACCCACTAGAAAGAGAATTAAGGCTTATTTATGATCGAATTATTCACAGGAGGAACATTTCTCACTGTAGCCTTCTTTAGAAAAAACGAATACCTAAAAGACTTACCATTTCTACAACGTATATATTCTCGTTAGCTTTAAAATCTTTAATACGTTTCTCTACTTTATTATAACATGGTCAACAAATCAAGAGTTGAATGAACAGGTGCAGTCTGATGTGAAATGATCTGTGTCAAATACAGGATTACGGACCCTGAGTAATTGGTGATGGAATATAAAAACAGCAGGTGATATTGACCTCACAAATATGGATTACACTGAATGAGGGCCAGTAAAGCAGCTGCAGGCAATGGTCTACTTACCGCATGACAACAAAGAGTTTTGAAGGGTTAAAACTTGTATGTGAACATTTATTTACTAGCAAAAGTAAGTCATTCCAACCTAATTTATTCGACTCATATCTGCATGACTTACATATGAATGTATCTTTTCTCAGAAAATGTCACACGTAGAAAAATCAATCTAATGTAGAATTTTTTTAAAAGAATAACCAAGTCTTGGCTAAACTGACTAGATTTGTTGTGTCTCTGTAGCAGATATTCGTCCAGTGGTACATTAAAATAGAAAATAAACCGTACTCTGAATTGGGATATCTTTGCTCAAAATCAGCTCATTACGACTTTAGGGGATTTTCTGATTCCAATGTGCATAATCCATGACTAGCTTTACACCTCCTTATCTTGTGTCTTGTTAAATGAAAAGTGCTGGCAAAGACGAGACATTAATCATGGTGTAGTTAACATAGAAAGAGAAATGGAAAGAACAAGCAAACTAAGGATGTATGATCCAAGATTCCAAAAGAAAGGTGCATGCTTTGAAAGATGAGTTTTGTTTTGATGCGCTTAATAAAATATATACTTTGGATATCCTCGAGAACAGCATTGTCCACTTTTGTTTTTATATCTGTGATATAATCTACACAAATTCTGACTAACTCAACATTTTCCACACTTTATTTCTGGTGCTGTTTGGAAATTATTCACATAAACTGCTGTTTAAATTTAAATGAAATGTAAATTTGTTGCACACCATCCTTTACTTTTATCATTGATTTTAGATTTTGCCACCTCTCATAAATATTTTTTTTTTTTAATGTAAAAAAAAAATTACTGTGGTTGGTCATGTTTGAACCTTCCTGTGGGTTGCTCGATTTAACTAAGTATTCAAAGTTCCCAACGTTATATAATGTAATAGCCGATTGTTAAGGAAGAAAAACAATTGAGCTGAGCGAGCAAACAGAACTGTCTAATATGTAACATATCAATGATCAATTTAGACATTATATTATTTTTATATTATACATTCTAAATGCCTTTGCCTAAAAGCTAAATAAATAAAAACGTACCCTCCTTTAAATACTCTGACTGACATAATTTCTTAGTTTTAATTTAATGGTTTTATTATTATTTTTACTGACTCCAGATGATCTCCAATAAAACCAGTTCTTCAGTGCAAAGTTTTCCCAAGACCAGTGTACTTGTGTAACTGGATTTCCCTTATTAAAGTGTTGGCACTCAATAAGCCTTCATAACCTCCTGGGTGCCACTGTGACTGTCCCTGAGATTATATTTTAGTGAATTTCTCTGACACCAGTCCTGTAAAGAGCACATTCAGAGCTTTTCAATACCATTTGAGGTTTGACCAGGACTTCTCCTTGGCTTTTAAAAATGACTGAATAATCAAATGTAGTACTCTTATGGAAATATAATATTTTGTAATTATCATTAAAATTTGACTAATTTTCAAATGGTTTGTTATAAATAAACATCTCAGAAAAACACCGGGACTCATGTTTATCAGGCATTTTGGGAGAATGAATAGGAAAAGAAATTACAAATCAATGTTCCTATAAAATATTAATATTTATTATTATTAAAAAAATGTTGCCAACTATTAATCCCATTATTACACTTATTTTTTCATTACATGTTGCTCCAAGAGCACATTAATAAGCAAATTAGATACAGTGTATATACACTGTAAAAAAAATGATATGTTCAATAAGTTATGACAACATATGTTTTTACATTGTTTTAACTCATCAAAATAAGTTAAGAAATGTTAAACTTGTTTTTATTAGTTATACAAGACGTAACTCATTTTTTAAAGTAAGTTTAACATAATTTAAGTTGAAATAACTTAAACATCCGAGTCGATTGTACTGCAAAAGTTCAAAATTTGCCTTTTTTTTTTACAGTGTAGATACATTGCATTAAATGGGAAAACCCAGTATGGCCATTTTACCCACATATTGCATAAATGAAAACAGTCTATCAATTAATTCCATGCCTTTCATATTATAGTTTAGAACCATCTTTAAACAAAGTTTGATTAAAAATAATCCTGAAGCCTGAAAATTGATTGGTGAATGGGGGGAAAAAATCCCGTTGTTTTTGCCTATATAGGTTGGTATCAGGTATGTCTTCTTTTTTTAACAATTGAGTCCTGCCCACTTAAGAGGACATAGCATAAAAATAAAATAAAAATCCCCCATTTGTTTCTTATGCTCTAAACAATGTAATGACATTCAAAAAAAAATACTGAATTTAAGAGACTGTATTCCTGGGTCTTAGGAGGATAAACTGACAGTGGAAATCAGCGTGTGGGAAAAGCAGAGGAGGAGGAGTAACCTGAGCTGGTATAAATGGTATTTTCTAGCTTGCCTGATTAGGTATGACAGCTTAGGCGTGAACATGTTTACCTCTGATTATAGCCTAAAGAGCCCATCAAACTCAAAGCCAAGCTTTAATCCAGCATGCTATCTGCTGGTGCAGTGCGACCTGCCACTGTATACAGTTACAGGTTAGACTCAACAAGGAAACCTAATACCTTGACGAACACCCACCGAAAAGGCCAGACATCCTATTCTGAAACAGCTGAAGTCCAGAGGAACGTCTGAAGAATCAGTTATTTTTTGCCAGTACCTCCTCACACGCTGCCACATCCTGGACCCGCATTCTTCCTATTAGTTTTGCATTACTGTTGTATATAGCTGTGTGTGTGTGTGTGTGTGTGTGTGGGGGGGGGGGGGGGGGGGGGGGGGGGGACCTAAGATATTTTCACCTAAGTTATCCAGTGAGGAGTAATATGGATAACTAAAAACGCAAGGGTAAACTAAATTTAATTCTGTCAAAATCAAAATAGCTTATTGAGATCTCCTATCGATAAGAGCCATATTCCACTCCTCGGGTGACATCTAGCGGTGAGTAATGTAAACTGCGCTCAGTATGAAATGTCAAACACCTCTACAACACGGATTGCAATATTGCACATTGCAATAATCACATATAATCGAAGAAACAGTGATGATGCATTCTGACTGTAGAAGTGAGTGTGCTTGTGCTAGCTACGCAGCAAGAAAAGCATGTTTAATTGCTTAGTCTTCAGGCATTTAAAGTTATTATTTGTATTAACTAAAATAAAAGAGCGCCTATCACAACTGAAAGTGCATAACATTACAGATTACACCCTTTCTATTTATTTCCTTTTAAATCTCGGGTGTTACATTTGAAGGGTAATGAAACGCTAATCAATATTTTCTGAATATTTTCTATAATATTTTCAATATTAAAACCAAACTGGTAACAATGTAAAAAAAAATCAGGTTATTTAAATGACAAATATTTGCTTTTGCGCTGAATGACTGCATTCTTAAAACTGACCTAGAATGACTGCATAATAGTTTAGATATGTACATTTCTTTTAAAAATCAATATTTGTATTTAAGATTTTGATTTATAGCCTAACGCAGATATAGATTATCATTTTAACATTTAAAATTGCTTTTTAGCTTCATTTTTTTCAGAGCATATTCTTATTTTATTGGCACACATACTCATCAAACGCAAAAAAGGGAAAAAGGTGATTGGTCCAATTTATGATTGGCAATATTGTGAACCAATTATAGCAGTGCACGAAAGAAAATAGACCAATAGTGACAAGGGGCGGACATTTTGAAGTAAACGAGGAAAAATGGCGACCACCACGATGAAGTTGAACAGGACTATTTACAAAACAGTGATGAATTTACCGTACAGTCTGGTGAACAAAATTAGAGTATTTGTGTTATTAGTTTTAATACTTACTTTTGTGAGTAGTAGTTCTGGAGAAAACACATATGAAGACAATACTTATGAATTTCTCAAGCGAGAGTATTCGCTGACTAAGCCGTACCAAGGTAAGCGTTAAACCGGTGCCCTGCCAAAAGTGGCACTGGTTTCAGCAAAGTCAGCTAGTTGAGAAGAAAATAGTTCAGTGAGACCACAAGTTTACTGTTAGGACGTTAACTGTGTGCTTTTTTCTTTTGTTATTGTTGGTTGTCCCTTTCTTGCTCTCGTAAGAGGCTGTTTTATTTCGTAACTGCAGTGATTTCTCAAGTCGTCCATAGGGCGGAAGTATAGGGCAAGTGTAGCTATTCCGGTTCATATGCTTATTAATAATATTAACTAGTATTTATTGCAACTTTTATCTTGATCTATCACTTGCATTTGTTCATACAGCTTGAGGGAGATATGGTCATGGTTATCTAGAAACAAAAATGTCCATTTATTTATGTATTTATTTAGCATGTGTGTTATATTGGTGTTATATATTGTGTGTGCATTTACATTTAATTTAAAATGTTAATGTATGTTCACAGGACTGGGTTCCTCCAGCTCCTCACACTGGGAGTTCATGGGCAACACCATGATCATGCCTGAACACATACGGCTGACACCAGACTTGCAGAGCAGACAAGGAGCTGTGTGGAGTCGTATTGTGAGTTTGAATGGCACGAAAACCTGAAACACCACTTTGGGTTTAATCTAGAGCTATTAGAAGGCTCAACCTATTAGACAAAGTGTTTCTTACGATCATGTGTAACAGTCAGGCTGTTAATTAGTGTGTTTGTGTATGTAGCCCTGTTACCTTAGGGACTGGGAGCTACGAGTACAATTTAAGATCCATGGAGAGGGCAAGAAGAACCTGAATGGGGACGGCCTTGCAATATGGCTGACCAAAGAGCGAATGCAAATTGGTACACACACAAAAAAAATCATTGTTATTAAAAAATTTCAAAAGATTGCTTTTTCACTATGTGACTGTTTTTGTTTGTTTTTTTTCTCTAGGACAAGTGTTTGGAAACGAAAATCTTTTTACTGGCCTGGGTGTTTTTGTAGACACTTATCCAAATGATGTCAAGCAGATTGAGGTATATCGCCACGAAACATAAAAACAAAAAACAAACATCTTTTGCCATGTCATGCTTTATGAATGTCTTTAACATTAATAAGAAACCATTATATGATGCCCTTTTACAAAGTTTTTTTGGTGGGGTCTTAGTAACGTTCTAGGGTGCATTGTGATTTGTCAGCCACTTGAAGTGTTTCAAATGTCACGCCTTTTTAAAAAACGGCGAGTTTCAACGCAACACTAACACAGCTCGTTTTGCATATGACTTGTGCAGGAATAATTTACACAATAAAAATTGTGACGTGTAAGTTCCTAGAAGAAACTCAAAACTACAATTAAGCTGTTTCAGTTCAGAAACAGTGCTTGTGGTCAGAGTGTTTTTAAAAGCATACAGAGCCGTCCTCTTGCGATACTTTGTCATACACAGATTGATCTGCGCAGCACCGCTTCAAGTCGAACACGCCTTATAACTCCCTTTGGAGTGGACTGTGGACTTTGTAGACTCTTTTGATGCTCAAGCAGCAACATTACACACTACAGAAAGTTGAAAGTGTAAAAAAGCATTATAGGTCTTTAAGTTGTATAATTGTAAATTTCAAATTTGTAAAATAACAACCTGCAAGTAAGAAATAATCTAACCTGTTTAATTTCCATCTTTTATTTAGAGAACGTTTCCTTTTATCTCAGCAATGGTCGGGAATGGGAGTGTAGAATATGATCATGACCGGGACGGACGGTCTACTGATCTTGGTGGCTGCACTGCTCACGTTCGCAATGTTGAATATGACACGTTCCTCTTGATCAGATACATGAAGAACAGACTCACAGTAAGATACGACTTTACATTCTGCATTTCTTTATTCAGTCAAAGAATAATACATGCATGCAGTGCTGCACCATTTCAGTCTCCCATACTGCCATGCTGATGCTCAAGACATGGGAAAGGTTAAATATTCTTGACCTTGTTGATGATGGAGATAAAGGAACTATTGTTTAGACAGATGTTGAAAAGCAGCCTTCAGTTCCAAATGCACCTTTGATTTACTGTTCTGTCTTTCAGGTGATGACGGATATTGAGGGGAAGCAAGAGTGGAAGGACTGTCTTGACATGCCTGGAGTGAGACTGCCACAAGGTTACTACTTCGGAGTCTCGTCAGCCACTGGAGATTTATCAGGTTTGGACCAGTGAAGTGTTCCATTTACTATAGGGCTGCCCCCTAATAGTCGACGAGAAGAGGCTTAGTCTAACGAGTAGTAGTGAATTCACTCTGTCCGTGAGGGACAGATAACAGCGGGTCCTTGTGGTAGTTGCAGTATGTCGGGCAGGAAATCCAAATGTTTGTCTATCACCCATTGACCTCAAATATGGCTTATTTTTTTAAACGTAAGTAGTAGCAACTTTACATGGCTGCTGGCTCTAATGATAACCTAGATCATGTACGCTATTATTAGGTGTTCATGCTGAGTATGGAAGCTAAAGTATTACTCTTTACTGCACATAAAAAAAAAATTCTACTTGAAATATTCTCAAATTTTTGGTCAGGATAATACATCATTCCAAACTATAAAGGGTCTACTTTTATTTGCATACACTCACAATAACAGTAAAACATTTTGCTTTTGTCAAATAAAGAAAACAGGTTGCGCTTTCTGCTGTCTCAAGCCTTGTTTATACTTTCGCCTGGCTCCGCTGCGCGAGCCTCCGCTGACCGCCCACGCTCCTCCCCAAACGGACGAGGCGTTTATACTTGACGCGCTCGCCTTTGTGCTATTCTTGGAACCAAAAGGGGGCGACTCTGAGTAATTCTTCTATAAACAGGAAAAAGGTGATGATATATATTTTAGTACATTTCACCAAAGCCCACACTACAAAAGAATCGTGTAAAACTCAGTAAACATTGGCTTGATAATATTTATTTGTGACTGGAGAACAAAATATGCACTAACTGAACGATCTCTTAAATATTTTCTAATTTCACACTTTAGTGTCGTGATTCATTTATTTATTTGATTAAACATGGATCTTTATTTAAAATGGCTTATTTCTGCTTTTGTAGTATCATTTAGTAAATATAAGCACCTAATGTGCACCGGTGTGATGAGACGTCATGCTCGGCTAGATTCGCTGCTCGGCTAGATTCGCTGAGCGCTCATGCGGACTCGTCGAGTATAAACAAGCCTTCAGTCTCCCTGAACACATCACGTAAATGAACTGAAACTCAGCGTATAGGCTACTTGCATCATGACAAATATATCTATAAAAAAACTTCAAATGTCTACTTTTAAATGAAACAATTCTAATCAGAAACAAATGCACTCTGATTATGTAATATTTCTCTCTAAAGGAGTGTCCAGTATATAGACTACTGCGGAGATGACGGGTCGGCATCTTCGTCATCTTTGCAGCCGACACTGACTCACTAAAACACGACTTTTTTAATAAACAATTAAAATGTCTCCTTGCTATTTTTTTTCTCTCACATTTATAATCATTACTCTTTTCAAGCTACAATTAAATGAATATAAATATGTGATTAGTTGATTAATGTCTTAAATGAACAACTAGTCGGCTAGAAAAATCTTTAGTCTGGGGCAGCCCTAACTCACTCCATTTTAGTCCAGCAAATATTCAAATCCTATGTGAACTTCATTATATATCATACTCAAACATTTTGGGCCAATTTTAAAATTTCCATTAGATTTAATGTTACACTAACTAATACACGTGAAGTAATTGATATTATCTAATTGTATGTTAAACAAGATTTCAGTCAATTCACCCAATAGATTTAATGCTCAGCAGAGTCAGCAATAGTAAACAATTCCTAGAGCAATATATGCAGCCAGTGCCTGCCTGGAGAAGTTATTTGCTGTAATGTATTTTACATAAAAAATAAGGATTTCTAAAAGATATACTTTTTTATGTAGCCTTCTTGTTTAAAAGTTAAGAATGTAAACCACTTTTTGCATATTAGCCATTAAGGATCATTAGACTATTTATTAAAGCTACACTGTGTAACTTTTTTAGTTTATTCTTAGCTAAAAACACTTAGTTCTTTCAAAAATATATGTGTTCATTAATGTATATTTACTTCTTTCAAGTAATAAAGTATTCTCGTATGTTTATAATATGCCATTGAAAATACATACGGGTGAGGGGTTCGAATGCAGGTCGCCATGTTGCCCCTCCATCTTGAAAGTACATTAGCCAAAGAGGGACATACCCGTAAATTCAAGCTTCGCCTTTCGTGTTTTAACACTCGATGGCACCGTGTCGAATGTGAAGAGGGGGATTGCCGTGTTAATCTTGGACTAAATCGGCCACCGTAGGAGTTAAAACGGAAATCAGATTGGAGAGGAACAGAAACTAATAACCCATGGATGGTCATATACCTTTACACCTCTAGATGGGGGAAAATATCACACAGTGTAGCTTTAAATCGTTTTTAAAAATCATATCGTCGTTTTTATTTGATTTATTTAGCATGTTTTTTTTCTAGATAACCATGACCTGATCTCCCTGAAGCTATACGAGCTGACAGTGGAACGGAGTCCTGAAGAGGAAGAGGAACAGCAGCAGATCACATTGCCTAGTGTAGACTACCGAGCGGACCCTAATGGTAATACAGTTACAACATGATTATAGCTTCATTATAAGTTCCATATAAGATATTTTGCGGAGGAGTACAAACAAATGTTGTTGTTTTTTACACAGTTTACTTGGAGGATGAAGGAAGGAGCATCATCACCGTCTTCTTCCTCTTCATTGTTTCCGTCGTTGCACTTGTTGTAGTGGTTGTGGTAATTATCTTTCTTTATAATCGCTATAAAGAAAACCGCCGCAAGCGCTTCTACTGAGCAGATTAAAGCGAGTGTGACAAGTAGGAAATGTGATGAGAGATCTAACGTGAGTGTGACTGGCATTTTTGCAAAGGACCACTTCTGGTCCTCACCTCTGCCACCAACAGGAAGGACCTGAAGGCTAATGCTGAACTAAAGAGCCATACCTGACCTTTCCGAGTGGAAACCGATCACCTCAATCATGATTATCATCTCAAAAAAACTGTTTTTGAAGTACGTTTGCTGTATTTTTGTACCAGTTACACTAACTTTGGCCTTTCACCCTGAGGCAGCACTGAGAATAATGTGTGACAACATTTACAGAGTTCTATACAAGAACTGTTGTAATCTCAGGTTGTCTATTGTAATTCCACTGCAGAAATCCCCAGAGCCCTTGTGTTTTTCTTTAAATTGGACTGAAATTGATCAAAAGAGAATATGTCTTCAGTAAATAGATGTGCCAGAATACTCCCATCAACCCCACGGTAACAACCATCAATGTGAATGCGAAGAATATTTTTTCCCAAACTTCTGTTTTGTAATAAATATTGGTTAATATAGGTGCATTGATGTCTTTTGTTGTATGTGGTCCCTTTTTATGTAACAAAAAATGCACTGAACTGCTTGGCCACATGTAGCTTATTCGGTAGTTACTCTGTGAATCATAATTTAACTACTTTAGCTTTCAATTTGTGATAAACCTTATTGTTGTCTCCATGGCCTTATTTGTATACTGTTTAATAATCTTGCCCCTGGTTTCACATACAAGGCTTTAAGCCTAGTCCCAGACTAAAATGCATGTTTGAGCTGTTTTACCTGAAAGAAACTTCTCATCTTAAAATATGTCAGAGCCATTATTTTGTATTGCGATGCACAAAGGTAATGTTTTCTTTCTAAGATACTTAAATGTCCTAATTGAACTAAAGCTTAATCATGGCTTAATCTAAGACCTGTCTGTGAAACCAGGCCTTGATGTATAAGAAATTAATGATGGCATGTCATGAATTCCTATATCTTAATATCTTCCATAAAGAGGCAGAGATGCAATGCTAGCATTTGACAGGTCCAGACTTTTTAAATAATTATTGTTGCAAAGATATGCAAGTAAGAATCCATGTTTCAGTCTTTTCTTGTCACTTCTATTTGCTGCTCTCTACAGTTCAGCAACATTTGTCCATTGTTTTATACTGGGCAGACATTGCATTGCTGTTCTCATGAGCTCATTGATTGAGCGAGCTGCTGTATCAAACTGCTGTTTAACGTTTTCATGGTTGTCACAAACATGTGGAATGAAATCTTCAAAATTAAACATTCTAGGTTTGTCTTATAAATGGATACTTGGTTATTATAATGTTAGGAATTATTTTACAATAAACATGTCTATTTTCACATCTTTTACAATACAATTATTTATATACACTCCAAAAAAAGGTTTGGGGTCAACAAAAACAAAGAATGCAACTGTTTACATCATTTTTAATTGCGTTAGAGGAACTTAATTTTTTTAACAAAGTTCTTTACTCAAAAAACAACATATTAAGTGGTGGTTCTGGGACCAATTCATCTTTTATATATTCCAGACAGGCCTCATTTAAAATTTAAATTTACGGAATAAGTAAGCAGTGTTTCCCATACATAGACTAATTTGTGGCAGTCAGCTTCGTCATTCATTTATTTACGCTATATAAAAGACGTACGCATATTCGTTCAGCTGCATTCTCTCTCTCCCTCTCTCTCTCACACACACACACACACACATGGTCTCGAGTCGCAAGTCTCAGCAGGGTTGCCAACTCCAACTCTCACACATTTGTAGATTTCTAGGCTATTTGTGCAATAATAATGGTCCCTATATTTATATTACAATTAGTGTAGGCCTAGTAATTAAGGTTAAAATAGAGAATTCCAATGCAAAGAGTGCATATGCCTAGCCTAGAAATCGAGCATATGCCATTACCCACGAAGTGCCTGTATGGCTCTTAAATAATAGTCAAGTTGCTTAAATTGCAGATCATAACTGCTTACTTATTTGTAGGTTTTACATTTGAATACATGTTTGACATGGTCAAATACTAGATTTCTTTAAATGTGAAATTTTAAAACATTAATATTAGTAGTTACTGATTAAATAGCTATTAGTTGTTACAGATATCATCACATATGTTGCTCATATAGTCAGCGCCACTTCATGTAGTCACTCACAACCATAACCACAAGCATACTCTTCAGCACAATACTAACCACAAAAACTTCAACATAACAGAACTGTTTTAAATGTCAAACATAACAGCTTTAAACTTTAAAAGTTGATTTATTTTACTAATTCCATTTAAAAAGTGAAACCTGTAGATTATATTTATTCATTACACACAGTGATATATTTCTTTCTTTTAATTTTGATGATTATAACTGACAACTCCCAAAACGAAGGACAAAAAGAAAATCAAATTCATTATCTCAGAAAATTAGAATATTAAGGCCAATACAAAGAAAGGATTTCTAGAAATCTTGGCCAACTGAAATCCTTGGCAATCCTAATAATTTGCGCAGTCTACAGAAATCATCTGATACTTTACTCTCTATTCCAATTGATCTCTGGAATTGCCAGTCTGCTGTAAACAAAGCAGACTTTATTTCATCTATTGGGACTCATTCTCAGCTCAGCCTCATGGCCCTAACTGGATCAAACCAGAGGACACTGCCACTCCTGCAGCACTCTCAACCAATTCTTCCATCCTTCTCTCCGCTCTCCGAGGCAGATATTTCTAAACTCATCCTTTCCAATCACCCTACTACCTGTCCACTTGATCCTATATCCACTCACCTCCTTCAGGCCATTTCTTCTTCAATCACTCCTGCACTCACTCACATTGTCAACGCTTCTCTTAACACTGGAACCTTTCAGAAACACGGCTTCTCCTATCACTGCTATGCTGATGACACTCAACTCTACTTCTCATTTCAACCAGATGATCCTACAGTCAGTGTTCGTATCGCTGCCTGTCTGACAGACATTTCTGACTGGATGAAAGAGCATTACCTTCAACTCAATCTTGCAAAGACAGAATTACTTGTTTTCTCAACCAACCCAGCACTTCATCAAAATTTCTCCATTCAGCTTGGTTCATCAACCATAAATTCATCCAGGACAGCCAGGAACCTTGGAGTTGTGATTGATGACCAGTTAAACTTCACTGACCACATTACTGCAACAGCCCGGTCCTGCAGATTTGCTTTATACAACATTAGAAAGATTAGACCCTTCCTATCAGAACAGGCTGCACAACTCCTGGTTCAAGCTCTTGTTCTCTCCAGACTGGACTATTGTAATGCTCTTCTGGCTGGGCTTCCAGCATGCACTATCAAACCCTTGCAGCTGATCCAGAATGCAGCAGCGAGAGTGGTCTTTAATGAGCCGAAGAGAGCGCATGTTACGCCTCTCTTCATCAAACTGCACTGGTTGCCAATGGCTGCTCGCATCAAATTCAAGTCACTAGTTCTCGCCTACAAAACAACCACTGGCTCTGCACCAATATACCTAAACTCGCTTGTTCAGACTTACACACCCTCCAGAAGCTTGCGTTCTGCGAGTGAACGGCGCCTCGTGGTTCCATCCCAAAGAGGCATGAAATTCCCACCTGGTGGAATGACCTGCCGATCTCAATTCGTGCTGCCGAGTCTGTAGCCATCTTTAAAAAACATCTTAAGACACATCTCTTCCAATTGCACCTGACCAATAAAGAATAGCACTTAACTATCCATTAATTTTTGTTTGTTTGTCCAAAAATAATAATAATAATAATAAATAATAATAATAATACTGTGTACTGTGCTAATTAACTGAGACTTCTTACAGCTCTTACAGGTTGTTGGCCTTGTTTGTTTCGTTGCTTCTATTGCTCTCCCCTTTTTTGTAAGTCGCTTTGGATAAAAGCGTCTGCTAAATGATTAAATGTAAATGTAAATGTGGCACTGCTCAGTCCATTCCTTTTAGTCTTTAGCCCAGGCTGTCTGTTGAGTGGCTTGACACAAGGAATGTGACATCTGAAACCCATGTCATGCATACGTCTGTACGTAGTGGTTCGTGAAGCACTGACTCCGGCTGCAGTCCACTCTTTGTGAACCTCCCCCACATTTTTGAATGGATTTTGTTTCACAATCCTCTCCAGGGTGCTGTTATTCCTATTGCTTGTATACTTTTTTTTTATCACATATTTTCCTTCCTTTTGCCCCTCTATTAATGTGCTTAGACACAGAGCTCTGTGAACAGCCAGCCTCTTTTGCAATGACCTTTTGTGTTGTGCCCTCCTTGTGCAAGGTGTCAATGGTTGTCTTTTGGACAATTGTCAATTCAGCAGTCTTCCCCATGATTGTGTAGCCTGCAGAACTAGACTGAGAGACCATTTAAAGGCCTTTGCAGGTGTTTTGAGTTAATAAGCTGATTAGAGTGAGGAACCAGGTGTCTTCAATATAAAACCTTTTCACAATATTATAATTTTTTGCGATACTCAATTTTGGTTTGATTAATTATTTGTTATTTGTTATTTCTATAAGACAAAACATCACATAATTTGCAATACAATATTAAAGGGATAAATGGATTTTATTCATCCAAAAATAAAAATGAAAATTATGTCATCATTTATTTACTTGTACCCTTGTTCCAAACCACTAAGACTTTTGTTCATCGTCGGATCACAAATGAAGATCTTTTTGATGAAATCTGAGAGCTTAAATATCCCCCCATTGACAGCTACGCAACTACCATATACAGAGATAAAAAAAAAAACTAATCCATGTGAATAGGCCCAATGGGTTTTCCGTTTAGAGCAACAGTGTTCTTAGACCAATCTAAATAGGGTAACCTCAATGTCTTATTATTGTAATATTATTCTAAATATATATATGTGAGAAAGCATGGCATGATTATGCAAAGTAACCATTAGAGGAAGTTGGTCGCTTGGTTAATCTTGCCTTATTAAGTATGTTCAGATCTATGGAGACTAAATAATATATTTTAGAAGGAGCAAAGTGGGTACGGCTGTCTAGAACAGCCTTTCTCAAACTTTTTTCAGTCAGGGCACCTTTCAAAAGTGCATAAAATTTCAAGGCACCCCAGTTTAAAATATAATTTAAAAACTGCATAACCCAAATTTAAATGCAATGTTTATTTAGACAGGACAGTATGAACAGAGCATAATAAAACATTTCACAGTAAAAACTGTCCGGTTCTTGTGGGGCTTTTCTTTTTAAAAAACTATCCATGCTGCTGTTGCTTGTTTCTTGCTCTTTGTAAAATCTAATGTATTTTCGCGGTTAAATTATAAAACATTTGTATCCAACTGCACAGTCACGCGACCGCGGTAGGGACGTCATGACAGTTACTGATGTGAGACAGATTTTTATGGTTAATTTTATATATATATTTATCTAAAATTAATTTACAATTTTATTAATCTGCTCATATGTTTAAAAATAAGAAGAATGTATTTATGTAAATTCAAATATATTTTATAGATGAAATTTCAGATTTTTTTAAATTTATTTTTTAGCCTACGTAATTTTTTGGCGGCACCCCTTGCACAGTCAGGGCCCAGTGTGCCGCGGCACCCACTTTGAGAAAGGCTGGTCTAGAATATTAGTCAGTCATCTCTCTAATGACCAAGACTGACAAGTCAGTGATAAAGAGATTGTAATTCGGCCAGTGCGAGTATTACTGGGATCTGAACAGGTAGGCTTAAATTTCAACAGAGGGTTAAACAGAATAATCAAAGATCTAGTTAAAGGGTTAGTTCACCCAAAAATTCAAATTATATCATTAATTACTTACCCTCGTGTCAGTTTGAAACTTTGTTTTGAAATCGGCCCATCACTATATAAGTCGTTATTTAGGTTTTTTTGCGCACAAAAATATTCTTGTCACTTCATAAAATGATTGTAGAGCTACTGTAGTGAGATGGGCTTTTAGAGAAGTCTTTAGTGCCTTTTATGGGTCTTGAGAGAGGAAATGACATTGTTGTCAATGAAGGCCTGTCTGAGCCATCGGATTTTTAAAAATATATATTAATTTGTGTTCCGAAGATGAACGGAGAACTTACGGGTGTCGAACGACATAGGGTAAGTAATTAATGCAGAATTTTCCAAATAACCAATTAGCATTCTAACCTAAATAAGAGGTCATGATAAAATGGAGTCAGATAAAAGTACATTGGAATTAAATTACTTTGCCCAACTGAAAAGACCAAATGCACAGAAACCTTCACTCGCTTATCGGAAGCCGTCGTTGGGACCATTGGGTGGGCCTTACAATGTCTGAGAACAATATTTGTTAAGGGCTGTCACCTAAAGTCGTCACCTAAAGCCACGTAGTCTAATTCAAGATTCAAACTACGTCAGCCACACACACACACACACACACACACACACACACACACACACACACACAATTAATTTCCCCTTCTACAGTTTCTGTGTATTTTTCTGTTCCTGTCTATTGGTTACCATTAAAAGTGAAAAGCAGTATAAGGTCTGAACATGCAAATTACTCAACGCTGACACATGATGATATAATAATAAGACAATATATAGAACTTTAAAAATCCCTCTGTGAATTTCCCCTGAAATATAGTACGAAAAATGTGTCTTCTCATCAGAGGTTTACAGAGATATGGAGGTGGCTGGTAAAACATTTTTAACCAAAAAAATGTAATAGGAGTTTACATTTGACTCCACAAAGCAAAACATTCAAGTTTTCGCAAAAAAATATGTAAACACAAACTTATGTGGTGGTCCATTATTTAATCTACAATTGCACCTTTACTATTTGATATCCGTTAATACCCAAATGTTTTAAAAAGACAAACGTTCATGTAATGCTTATTTCTACGGTTCACATTTCTGTTTGTGACATTAGGTAAAAGGGCCCTGTGTGGTTTCAGCATGAAGCATTGCAACATTGTGAGCACAATTGTTTCTCATTCTTCTCTAGAACAGATGTATTTTGGTACATGCATGTAAGGCATGCGGTATTGAATCATAAACTTTTTTTATATAGCTTTCTTTCTGTTTGTCATTGGTCTTTTTCAACATCCCCGCACTGTCAGTTAGACACTGCGTCATTGAGAGAGGAAGTAAGACCTGCTGCACTCCCACAGCTAGAGAGAGACTTTAAGAACAACACAGTCACATAGGGCACAGACTCCAGTGGTCGTAACTGAGGATTATTCTTTGGGGCATCTTTACAGCGTAAAATAAAGGTAAGAATATGAAATCTATCAAATGTTCTTGATAATTATTTTCATTCTATATTGTGTAAGTAATACTTATTTTTGTTACTATACTCACATTGCTGCTTATGAGAAATGGAGTCTCATAGGTTTTAGGTTGGGGTGGGGGTGGGGGGTAATTGTATGTGTGTGTATCCAAATTTACAGAGTAGTGAATTTCTGAATTCTTACCTGACAACCGTTTACTAAAAATGGGTTTGAAAGATTAATTGACTTTCATCTAGTCTGTATCTACATTGATCTGTGTTCTTGTCACTAGTGTTGAAAACATTTAAACAGTAGTTGGTTGGGTGGAGGAAGTTATACAGGAAACGCAGTATCACTGACAGTCAATTCAATATGGGGCTCCATTTAGTAAGCGCATGTGCTAGATATTTGTCTATTATATCAGCTCCACCCTAAATTTCGGCACAGGAAATAGATTTTCTGACTTTATTGAGTCAGTGAATTTTATGCTGTGGATGCAAGCAGTTTGGGAAAGAACACAAGGTCTTCGTGTGAGATGACAGTTTAACCTCAGGTCCGGTGTGTTTGATGACCTTGCAGAACTGAGCCACGCAGTGGAAGATGTCGTGTCTGAAGTGCCTGAAGCACACCATGTGTTTGGTGAACTTCATCTTTTTTGTATGTATCCATTTTCAGACTGTCACATCATGATATAAAATTGTATATAATTGTTGATACATAATTGTTTTTTAACAAAATAGTTAATCTCAGGCCATTCGAAATGCTGAGTTAAAGCTACACTGTGTAACTTTTTTTAGTTTATTCTTAGCTAAAAACACAGTTCTTTCAAAAATATTTGTGCTCATTAATGTATATTTACTTCTTTCAAGTAATAAAGTATTTTCGTAAGTTTATAATATGCCATTGAAAATACATATGGGTGAGGGGTTTGATGGCAGTCATGAACGAGGTCGAACTGGAAGCCATGTTAATCTTGGACTAAATCTTGGACTAATATTCACTGGATGGTCATATACCTTTAGACCGCTAGATGGGGGGAAATATTACACAGTGTAGCTTTAACAAATTTTCCTTCTTTTTTTAAACCTTAGCATACATTAAAAGATCTCTTTATAGGCTACACTTCAAAATCGAGTTACATGTGGAAAGTGTGGTCTGAAAACAAATTCTTTTTGATTTGGAATAAAAAATATATATATTTTTTTTAAAAACAATGTTTGGCAGTTTATGCCCTTTTTTTTAAACATAAAGAGCTTTTCACTATACTTTTCAGATAGTGAATGAGTGGGAAGTTTCAGACAATTTGCCAAAAATTATTTACCCAGTCAGTTATACAGGATGGCATCCTTAAAAACTCAAAGATCAGATGTAGAAAACTAATTTTGGCCTTTAATATATGTAAAACATAAAGTCATTCATTTTTTTCTAGATGTGATTTCATAATTAGTCCCACAGAGGGTTAACATTATCATTACAGATCTGTGGAGCTGTTGTCTTCGGAGTAGGCATCTACTTGATGTCATCTAGCAGGTTCTCTTCCATACTCCCCAGCCTTCAGGCTATGAACATAGCAAACACTCTTTTCATCATTGGGATCATCATCACTTGCGTCTCCTTCCTAGGCTTTCTTGGAGCCCTAAAAGAAAATCGCTGTCTGCTAATATCTGTAAGTCTCGTCTATCATTAGGCCGACTACACACTGGCTGCATGGCGTGTCCGCTTTTATCTCAGCACCCATGTTAACAGTTTAGAGCTTGAACACTGCCTGCGTGACGCGCG
Organism: Pseudorasbora parva; assembly: GCF_024679245.1. NCBI lineage: Eukaryota > Metazoa > Chordata > Actinopteri > Cypriniformes > Gobionidae > Pseudorasbora > Pseudorasbora parva. Next base: position 42,621,793 of record NC_090174.1, read on the forward strand.
AAAACACAAGCATGCAAGCGCGTTGGAAGCGTTTCCATGCAAAATTTAATAGGAAATTTTGTGCACCTGTCAATAAACTAAATATTCTGTAGCAGTTTTTCAATACTGCCGACTTTGTCTTTGCTGTATCAGTAGGCTATATTTATGTTTAAAGGTGTCATGAACTGTCTGAGGTCAACTTATGACGTTCGCATGGTTTTTACATTCAAAAACATCATAATGAATAAGTAATAGGCTATTTTCTACCCTGGTTTTAAGGCGCTCTCCCTGCACACGGTTTTTATGGGCATGCCACACTGAAGACTTGGAAGTAAACACCCATGGTTAGGATTGGATAAGATTTGCATATTTAATGAGTTTCAGCTCCCCTGACAGTACACGTGAGGAATTCATTAATTTGAAGCCTGTGGGAAAACGGCAACCCGAACGATTGGCCCACAGGGCTCACAAAATCTTTATCAAACAAACACAATGATTTATCTCTTATCCACCCGCGACTGATTAGAATGTTATTTTTTTATTACTTGGCCCACCGATTGATAGCCTGACAAGCCAGACCCACATCAAGATGTTTGGTCTGGAAACTCACCATTGACAGGGCTCAATCCGAGGGGCGGGATAAACGGTCGCTAGTTGACAGATTAAACTTTCGCCGTATCCGGTCGGCAAAACTGAACACATCTTCCCTTTTTAAGAATGACTTCAGTGCCGTTCTTTGTTAACCTAGAAATCTAGACACACCCTAGCGGCAGCAAATTTAATCTGCCCGCAAGTGTCGTCTAGGAACCATACCCTTCTGAGCTGTATTCCTCTCACTCTGGACGGGCCAATCACATCGTTTATAGAGTCGGCGGGCGGGGCCATAATGACGACGGCCGAGTTGCGTTTGCGTGCTTCTAGTAAACACAGAAACTGGCGAACGGCGGCGGTCTTTCGAATCAGCTTTGACTGCGATTCTGGAAGACTTGGAGTTAAGCTTTTCTCTGAGAAAAGAACGGCACTGATGTGAAACATCTTGATGTGGGTCTGGCTTGTTAGGCTAGTTCTTTGTTCTTTTCTCAGAGAAAAGTTTAACTCCAAGTCTTCCAGAGTCGAGGTCAAAGCCTATTCGACAGACCACCGTTCACCAGTTTCTGTGTTTACTTAGAAGCATGCAAGCACAACTCGGCCGTCATTATGTTAAGCCCTGCCCACCGACTCTGTACATGATCTGATTGGCCCGACCAGAGGTTGGTTTTTACAGCTCAGAAGTGTATTGAGAGTTGCTAGACGAGCGGATTAGATTTGCTGCCGCTAGGGTGCGTCTAGATTTCTAGGCTAACCGATTGATGGATATAAGCGCAAACCATGTATCACACACACACACACAGCCAAGAACTTTGCAGAGAGCATGATCAAAATTTCCACGATTGTATTTTTTCTTCAAATATTAAGTCAAGAGAGTGAACAACGCACATCAAGAAAGGAATTTTATTTCACTATTTAAGATAGCCCGTTGGCAGGCTGGACTTATGTTTTGGTAGCCCGTCTGGAAATCACATTGCTGGGCATGGTGTAAACAAAAGCTTTTCTTTGACTAACAAGGAAGTTTTCAGCTCTGAAACGTACAGGATATTTTTATATTACTATGACCTTTTATATATCAAATTCTCAAGGGAAAGTTGATTTCTCAATTCATGACCCCTAAGTATAGGCCTTCCCTCTATGTCGCCTAGCAGCAGCAGCGCCATGTCAGACGTTTCTGGTGTGCAGACACAGAAAGCACCACGCAGCCAGTGTGTAACCGGCCTTATACTTGCATACACTTTGATGTCTATACACTACAATATTACTTTATTACAATATTACTTTTAATATCCTTTAATAAAACTCACCATCTGTTTGGTTTAGTTCTTCATACTGTTGTTCCTTCTAATGCTGGTGGAACTGACCGCTGCCTGCATGCTTCTCATGTATGAGACACAGGTAAGAAAAAGATTTGTAGCTATATGGAAGCAGAGTATTTGTGAGTAAAAAATGTTTTAGATTCTGCTTTTTTACTCACAGGTTGAGGACTCAATTCATAAAGATCTTAAGACAGGTTTAAATAACTCCATAAACAACAGAAAAAACAATACCTCAAATGAAGATGACTGGGACACAGTGCAAATGACAGTAAGTGCCCATTTACTGTATATGGATGAAGCCCAAACAAAGCATCATCATTACTACTGCTCAGTGTTGGACATGATCTGGACTAAAACTTAAACCATAAAAAATATGCTTTACTTGAAATAAATTAAATAGAAATGTTAACTAAATTTAAAAATATATATATTAAGTTGCCAAAGCACCATTTAGTTTAACTTGGTTAGTAAAGTCATATTTTATTATATGTCATAGTTTATTAAAAAATAAAGCAAATTAGATAAATAATATTTCAAAATAAATAAAAAATGACATTTACTAAAACAAAATTGCAAAAATACGAACTAATTCAAAATATATTAAAGTATATAGTATCTAAATGATACAGAAATAACACTGATGAAATGTGTGTGTGTGTGGGGGGGGGGGGGGGTACATTTACACGAATATCACAATATTTTAAAGAATGTTAGTGGGAGACTGTCAGTTTTTTTTTAAAGGCAAGCCCCATACATTTTCTTCATAAAATACAACCAAACAAAATGTAATGTAAATGTAAATTCTGTTTTTCCTCTAATAAATCAGTTTCAGTGCTGTGGAATCAATAACTCTTCGGATTGGGGGAACCATATACCAAAGTCATGCAACAGGCCTGGAAATGGAACAGGCTACTGGCCAAAAGTAATACTCCACTCATAAATCAGCTATATAGACAAACCTGTTGTGGAGACCCACATCAGCATCTGATTGAGACTTATCGCAGCATGTGTATTGTCTTGTTGCATTTAGGGTTGTTTCAGCAAGCTGAAGGACACATTTGAAAACAACCTCTTGAACATAGGGATTGGCGTCATTGTTGTCTGCATTATTGAGGTACGAGTTTCCATGAGATATTTGTCTTGTCAGTCACCTCATCTGGGTTTTCATTTGAAATGTTGTTTAACAGCTATTATTTCACAATTGATGCAGATCAGCACCAAAATGAATAAATATTTAGGTATTTTCGTCACTTGACTATACATATCAATTTTTTTTTGTAGGTCTTGGGTATGTGTTTCTCCATGACCCTGTTCTGCCACATAAGTCGATCCGGGTTAGGATACAAATGATCAAAAACATTTCCATACTGATCTTCCTGACTGCCGGTAAAAGACAGGATGGCTCAGTTTTTGATACTTGGTTTGTTGGAAAGTGCACAAGAATCTGTCCTCCTCTACAACTGCATTATTATTATGATTATGTTTTACATTAACAGTAAATATAGCAGTTAAACCATAACCGGGTTCTTTAAAAAAAGCTCTCAGCAATATTATTTTTTCACAACGTAAATGGAAACTTTGGGGGTTTAAACACTGAATTAACCTACTTGCATTTGAATGTCAACTCATAATGGTGGTGTAAGTGAGATTTTCCATATTGAATCATCTTTAAACAACAATGCAACTGTATATAAGAAGTGTTTCTCTTTCATCTCATAAAAGATTAATGTTGAGTTTGACCTAGTATGTTCTTGTAATGGACTTGTTACATAGACTATAATTGTTTTTGCGTACTCCACAATGCAAAGCATTTAATTCTGATCACTTCCTTTATAGCACTGACTAAACCATTTGATTTCCCAGAATAACACAAATACTCACTCTTATTATTTAACAATAAAATTATTTGTGAAACTGATTTACAGCATTATTTTGTTTATTCTCTTTGTTTGTCTTTAGACCAATGTAGATTAAAATAAAAAAATGTTTCTTTCCGTTTTGAAACAAAGACAAACTAACCCTACGCTTGTGGTTGATAGAGGAAGTACCACCAATAGCAAATCATCACTTCCTCCCGCAGAACACTATTGCACATTTACAAGAGTTGGAAATAAACTTTTGGTTGTCAAATTGCCTATAAAGTTCATGAAATATGAAATGTGCGTTGTTAACGGCAGTTGCGAAAACTACATAAAACAAAACATCAGAATTCAATGGTTTTATTTTTAGAACAAAATCCTCTCCACAATATTTAAAACCCAAAAAACTAATAAAAAAGACTAAGATTTCCTTTACATGTTTTAAAATATTTTTTGTTCTTTTTGAACCATCACACAAAAATAGAAACAAATACAATTTAATCTTAAAAAACAAAAACAAAGTAACTGTACACAGCAGAACCATTTTTCGCCAACACCCCGTAGACCTCTTCAACTATACACACATTATTGCAGTTCACCTAAAATATGAAAAACTATTTCCTTTAAACAAAAATGTATCTTCCATTTTAATTTCTTGTCTGAAAAATGGTGGCTTGTACGCTGATCTAAGGTTTCACACTTTTGCATTCGTGCTCTAGTGCGAAAGCAGAAACCGGATCTCATACTGATTATCTTATTTTGGGCTTAATGGAAACCCAAACTATAAAAGTGTGCTTTGAACAACCGAGGTGCTTAGAAAGATACGAGGAGGGGGGAAATGTATTCATCCCACATGTAGAGGGATGCCAAAGCCATTAAGGCAATGCTGCAAATATCCAAAGATGGTGGAAGTTACAGCTCTAATGATCTAGGACCACTTATAGTATCTCATAAAACGATTAAGGCTGGACTTCGGTGGGGCTCTAATTCTATTTGAGGTTTCCAGGCTGTAGTTTTAAAGCCATATCATTTGTTTATAGCTTCAAATCTATTACAAATTCCAATAGATCTAGCTGTGCATCTACAAATATAAACCGATAGTCTTGATTTCTCAACAGTTATGAATAGAGAAGAGCATACATATAGTGCCATCTACAAATGCTTGATTACTCAATTACCTCCTTTAGTACTGAACAATATTATTACCACTTGTTTCTTAGAAAAATTCTACACTCGGAGAGAGTACCACGTCATTCTACTAGAGGCCAGAAACACAAAAAAACCTGTTTTATAAATAACAACAGAGGAATTGTGTATAGCCCGGTTTGTCTGAAACTACAACATATTCATTTCCCATTTCCAATAGTCATTGAGGGGATGTGAAACTATTTTTCATGAGGAAAAAAAAAGATACAGAATCGCCCAATGATTCTTCCATAGGCGTCATATTTGGAATGAGTACAGCTCAATGAGGGACCCAGCCCCGTTCGAATATTGCTAGATAAGAACCAAAGCTCCGCCTTTAGTACAAGTGTCAGTTATGAAACAATAAGTTACATATATTAAGACTCCATTAAAAGATGGACATGTAGATCACATAAGGCCCCATCATTGTAGGTTTCAGTCAGTCCTATTGAAACCAGCTGAATGGGAGGAAAATGAACTTTAATATTGCTATTAAACAGCATGACTGTTTCAAAAAGACATGCTTATGAGTTTAGTGAAAAAAGGAACTGAAAGAAAACAGCATCCACACACCCCATGCTGCCACAAATTCGATTTGAAAGAAATGCTAACAATGTCTGTTCTTCCTGCTCTTACTAGAGCCCTAAGAGACTCAACACTGAAACTGGTCAGATTTAGAGTCGATCCACCAGAGGTCAGCAGCGGACCTTAAGTCAGCAGCCCAACTTAAGAAATGTATTTTTTTGTTTGTTTCAAAACTTGCATTGACACAGAAACTCAGAGAACGTGACTGTATACAAACATCCAACAGCCCGGTCAACGAAGGCATTCGCTTAACAAAGCCGTGTGTGAAGTAAGACTGGGATGAAGTGTCAGGGCTATTTTACCAGTCCTGATTATGGTCATCATGTGCAATTTTAGTTCAGTTTGTGAATGGTTACTCAGTTTTAAGATGCAATATTTTAAAACAAACAATCATTCATTTATATATCCAGAAAGCAAATGTACTCATTTCAAAGCAACACAAGAAGAAAAATGATCCCCGACACTTCAGGAAGTGCACTGCTCTGAGCATACCAACAGGATTTGTTCCTTTTTCTTGAAATGTCCTTAAGCTACACAATTTAAAGCTGACCAACATACAGAAGCCACCCAAAGGTAAAGCCGAATAAAAGTTTTTTTTTAAATATCATGAATGCACAGCACAATAATTAAGGTCACAAGTCACATGTACATCCAACCTAATCTGACACCAGATAAGAGTTTAAGCAGTATTTTATCTGAAACATAACGGAATTAAAAGACGGCAAAAAATGACAATAGGCTTATGACCATCAACTGACATGATTGTTATAATAAACTAAAAGCAACTGCCTGCAAACCGATGGGTGAGCAGAGCGTATCTGTGATGAATGGAGCCATCACAGTGTGCTATCGCTGGGCAATGAAGTTCAAGCAAGGAGAATAGGCAGAGAACAAAAAAGAAACAATCTCCATGCTGGTTTGCTTGTTCTGCAAAGAAAACAAATGCTACTTTCATCTCAAAGTAAAAAAGGTAATGTGTAAGCCAACAAAACACATTTTAAAATATACCTCAAAAAAGGAGGTTATATTAAGATTGTGCCGATATGATGCTTGAATTTCAAAATCCAACAATGTAGTAAGAGCACATTTATTTCCTGCTTCAGTTTTAGAAAGCAGCTGGTCCATGAATGTGAATGTGACATTCTCTACAGGCAGCTTTACGGAGGAGCAGCCAGAAACAAAAAAGACAATAACGGGAGCATGAATAAGTTGATAAACTTGATGTGTGTGTTTGACTATATGTAGGACCAATGGAATATTGAGGGTGCTCTCAGGAATGTGTGGAATAATGCGAAGGACTCAGGATTCCATGCTTGGAATGATGCTGCACGGCATTCGGGAGAAGAGCGAATCATCCCTGAGAGTCTCACAGGAACCGTGTGGTGTGAAGGAAAAGCGGGTTCAGGTCCTCGGCATGTACAGCACGGTGTAGAGAGGGCTCAGAGGCACTCCGCTCGATTTTTGGCAACAGATCCTGGACCTGCTCAATCCCTACCAAGATCTGAGGAACAGCAAGGATGAAACATGAGAGGATGTTCCTTTATTTGATATAACAGTGCTGGAAATATTAAACCCACAGTTACTCTCACCTGTGGGAATAGAGGCCGCTCATCCCGTTTGAATTTCAGACAGTCGATGATGAGCCTCTTCATTGATTTAGGGCAGTTACTGTATAATTTACTGAGGTCTGGAGACAAGTACCCACGACCCACCATGAAAATAATCTAGAGGAAGAGAAATCAAGCACTGCATTTCATAGTTTTAAATCTCACAAACTTATGTGTTCCACAGAAGAAAGTCATAGTCAACATGAGAGTGAGTAAATTATGAGAATTATCATTTTGGACTAAACAATTTTCATTTTCCAACCATGTTTACGCAATTTCAGTATATTGCATACAACAAAAAAGTGCTGGATAGGAATGACAAGATGTGCATAAAAAAACCTGTGTGCTCAATTGAGGTGGATTTTTTTTGATCAGATAAGAAAATGTATAAACCCCTTTTATCAAATAAATCCCATTTATTTCTAATTAATCCTGATTATTATTATTTTTGCTCAAAAAGTAATGTGACTGCCTCATCAAATGACATAATTGAATAACTGGACTAACCAGTGGATCAATGTCATCTCAAATGTTGTTTTGGTCTTTCTGAAATGCCGGAGTCAAATTGTGTCATCAAAATATTTGGGTATAATTACTTCCTAGAACTCGATTAGTGCAAGTAACTTTTGTCTGTAAAAAAAAGCCACAACGAATTCCAGCTACTTCCATTTTTATAACAGGTATTTTTTGCCAATTTCCAGGAAATTAAGATTCATTTGAACACATGGGATATGTGTTTTGCACATACATTTCACAACTTTGTATGCAAATTATTTTCAGTCTCAACGGAAGGTTTCTGGGCTTTAAATTCAACCTAAATATAACTGCAAAGTGATGGTGCCACAAGTCTGACCTGATCGCGGTTGTTGATATTTGAATAAGGCAAAGTCCCAGACATCAGTTCATAGAGCACCACTCCATATCCATATACATCTGACTGGAAGGTGTATGGGTTAGTGTCTTGCATTCTGATCACCTCAGGGGCCTGAAAAACAACAGTTTAATAACAAGCTGTAAAATGTATTTCACAACATTAAATAGAGGATTAAACTACTTCAGATAAGCTGTAAACTACCAGGTATTAAATTAATTTCTGATTCTGGATGAGACAATTCTTACCATCCACAGGATGGAGCCACTGGGCTGTTCGACCTGCTGAGAGCCACTCCAGCGAGACTTTACTGTGGCCAGCCCAAAGTCACCGATCTTTACCGTCCAGCCTTCGTGCAGGAAGATATCTGACACATGAGCTCAGGTGTATTTTGCAGAACACAGAATGAGTTTAATAATTATTATAACATCATTAGGGAGAATGCATCAGCATTATTATCCCAGTAAACTATCGACCTTATCCCACAGAGAGACGTTTTATGGTTTGTTTGGATATTTTTGGCTATATATTATCAAGTACCCACAGGGCCTATTTTAATTTGAGCAGAAATATGTTAAAACATTCGTTAGCAGACATGGGGACATATTGTAACAGTGGGAAGTAAACTCTAATATGCCTAAATAATTTTGGATATTTTTGGCTATATTATCATTAAGTACTCATTTAAATTTGTGGAGAAATATGATAAAATATCATTAGTAGAAATAAGGATATATTGTAACAGTGGGGAGTAAACTCTAATGCCTAAAATATTTTTGGTAAGACAAATCAATTCTTTATTTACAAGTATATCATGACAGACAGCAGCTTGGCAATCTGCTAGGACATGATGAGCTGCAACAGAGATGGCATCTACTGGCAGCAAATGGGTTGAATCTGATCCATCCTGCACCAGATCTCTCTTACAATAGGAACAAGAATGCTGCTAATACATTATAGAAAGGATACTATTAGATTTCAAGTCCCGATGAATGATATTCTTGGCGTGAAGATAACTGTCAAGGAAAGAAAAGTACCAAATTATGTACAAAATTAAGATTTCAATTAAATTAATAATTAAGTTTCCACACTACAGCTATGTTCTGTACAGTCAAGCATCACTACTAATTAATAATATAATTTATTTAAAGCGGATAATTCACTTACAGACATTGAGTTATAGGTCCTCCACACTAACTAGTTAACATTATAATAATTATTTATTATTGGTTGGTCTTAATGTGTGGAGGACCTATAACTCCCCTTTCACACTGCGATTCCGGCAAATACACGGATAATACGACCCGGCATTTGTTCCTCTAGATTTGGTCGATTCTCACTGCCAGCGAAATACCGTAATATGTGCGCTCTCACACACAACCCGTAACGGACCCGGGTCGAGTTGACATGTGACATCCTGATGTGACGTATAATGGCGAGCGATCTCAGCTTCAGCGCGGATAGTAAGGAGCTCCGTGGTCTCGACTTGTGTTCAGTTTGCACACATTTCTGCTTGTTTAATTTTAGTTTCTTTTGTATATGAACACTCTCTGCGTTTAAAACACCGACTAGCTCTTCTGGCACTGCAGGGTTGTATTATTGAAAAAACAAGCTCTAGGAGTCGCATGATAACTACGTACACATTGCGGCATTAGTTTCGGCTTTTGTTCACACAGTGCTCGTCCCGGGTCGAATACCGCAATGTTACTAGGTCAGTGAAAACTGTTATATTGTGAAATAAAATAAATATTCTATTTCAATATCTATTTTATTTTATCTAATATATTCTGTTTTAATATGTCTGTGTTGGCAAAGCAGAATTTTCAGTATCATTACTCTAGTCTTCAGTGTCTCATGATCATTCTAATATGGTGCATGAAAAACAATTATTTGTATTATCAGTGTTGAAAACAGTTGTGCAGCTTTATATTTTTGTGGAAACAGGATTCTTTGGTTAAAAGGAACAAGATTACATTTAAAATAAATGCAGTCACATTATAAATATCTTAACTGTAATTTTTGATCCATTTAATGCATCCTAACTTAATAAAAATATTCTCATAAAGATTTTTTTTTTTTAAAACCTTACTGACCCCGAACAGTATAGTACATTACCATTATATAAAGCCTTGTAGCAAAAATGCTAGATATAGGATACGAGCAAACCTGTCAATATCGGGGGGGAAAAAAATCTGAAAATCTTACTCCATGCCCTGTGCAGTCTGGCGGGCAACATCGATACGGCGCATTGTGTCAAACTTGGTCTCAGTAACATGCAGGTGGCGGTACAAGCTGCTGCCTTCACACCACTGCGTGATAATGGCAAAATTTGGCTTTGTCATGAAGCCCATGAACAGCAGAATGTTGACGTGGCGTGTTTTTCTGAGGAGCAAGAAATTCAAATTAGTTATATCAAACAGAAAGATGATGTCCGATATGAACTGAAGATACATTTGTTAGTGAAGCAGAAAATGACAATACAATACCATCACTGCTGATAATTAAAGATCATTAACAGGCTTTGATGCCTTCATATATGATCATACAGATGACTCACCGTAAAACCTGCATTTCATTTTTAAAGGCCTGGAGCTGCTCCGGTGTGGGCTCTGTCACTTTAAGAATCTTGATAGCCACGTCTCCATGCCACTTGCCTTTAAAGACGGTCCCAAAAGAACCTGCTCCAATCCTCTTTAACATGTTCACTTCCCGTGAGTGCACCTCCCAGTAGTAACTGGAGTCTCTGTAACCTCCCCGGTGCTAAAAACCACCAACAAAACAAAAACAGATTGCAATGAATCCAAATCATTTGGGTTTCCCATCAAATAAAAACACACACTCACCACTTTCTTCTTATCATCAGATGAGGATTGCTTTCGCTCCTTGGGCTCGGAAGGGGATTTGTGGGGTTTTCTTCCTGGTGACCCTAGGTGGGGTGGGCTAGTGGAAGGCTTGGGAGAGGACTCTTGCCCTGTGGACAACACTCCAATATGAGGGCCAGTTCCCACATACACAAAGAGGTGTAGATAGATGTGTAATTTAAATCAGTGATGGACAAGAAACCAAATTGTATGGAGTGTAAAGTGAGTTTGAAAAAAAGAAATATGCTCATGTGAGCAATGGGCTGTCAAAGTGGAGGGAAAAAACTACTCACCCATTGTGCTGATTTTGAATTGCTCCTGAATGAGAGTGGGGGGAAAAATGAATAAATACATGCAATGGAGGAGATGATAAAGGAGGCATGCAGAACCTCCAAAGTCATATTTTCTGAAGTAACATTTCTTAATATTTGGTATTCAGCCATGCTAATACTCAAGTACAGGGGCAGTTCACCCAAAATGCATTTACTCACTCTTGTATTTTCAAACCTGCATGACTAACCTTTCTTCCATACAACACACAACGAGATGTCAACACTGCTCTTTCCCATACAAACTATTTGAATTGTGTTGTTTTGCCATTGTTGTGCTTTTGGAGCTTGAAAGCCATTTTCAATACATGAATAAGAGCAGCGTGACAGAAAAAAAGAAAATTTTAAGAGTGATGAGGGTGACTTCATTTGTGGGTGAACTGTTCCTTTAGAACAAAAAAATGAGGCAACATAAGGAGATGTATGTGGACTTGAATGAGCCTTCAGTCCGGTCTCTAACCTCCATAAGGCCAGCAGCGCCAGGATCCAGCGTGCTAACCATGTGGACATTGGGGGTTGAGGTGGAGCGATGCCTCTGAAGAGACTGACCGTCCTCTCCTCGCATTATCAAATGGAAGCTTGACCCTGAAGATAGCAGGTCCCTTCTTAAAAGGGTAAAACATAATGAGGATTTGTCAGTGCTTACATTTCCATTGGAGATAAAGAGAAACATGTATTTATAGGTGAAGTTAATAGGTACCCATGAGAATCTGAAGTTAAAGTCATGTCGCTCGGTGATATGGAATTGGGGGCCGGATATATCAATATCGAAGGGCAGTCTTCTGCATTAGAAACACACCTGACAGCAAAAGAACACCAGATGAGGGACTAAGATTTATGACAAGCGCGCTTAAGCAATGTAAGAAACTTTCACGTGGAACATACCGTTTTGTCATGGTGTCCATATCCACACATACTGTAGGGACTTTACTGCTGCAGTGCTGGTGAAATTTATACCCACATGTCTGACACCTGAAGCCGTTGAACAAGAACTTGTGGCAGAAGTCACAGTATGCTAACTTAAAGAATGTTTTACGTACCTGTGAAAACATGATTTATGGAGATTGCTGACTGGATGACAGTTTAATGTTCATTTATATTTTACTGTTCAGAAGTTTTGGGTCAGTGCATTGTACTTATTTTGTTTAATTATTACTTTTATTTTCAGGTAGGATTTATTAAATTAATCAGAAGTGACTGTTAATCAGCATAACTGTTTTCAACATTGATAATAATAATAAATGTTTCTTGAATAAATATGCAAATCAGCATATTAGAATGATTTCTGAAGGATCACATGACACTGAAGACATGGAGTAACAGCTGCAGAAAATTCAGCTTTGCCATCACAGAAATAGAAACATGAAAAACTCTTTTATAGACCCCAAACTTTTAAACAGTAGTTTACTGTTGTTCATTGTTAATACATGTTTTTTCATAATACATATAATGTGAGGTGTATGTATTACACATGTTAATCTCAAACGTGAAATTAATTGCTAATTCTATTAGAATGTCAGAGCTGTGGTGCAAAATAAATAAATAAATGCAAATTTGTATGGCATTATGAAGTTTAAACTGTTATCAATAAAATAAAATAAAAGCTTAGTAGTTAGAATTTAAACCAAGAATTGCTGCAAGATCTGTGCTCAAGTATTCTGTATTTGCTCATCATAATCATCCCACATAGACTTACAGAGATTGTTTTATGCATTAATCTCAAATATTTTCCAGAACATGCACAGTACCAAAAAACTATTTATAAGGGCCTAAAATGAGAACATCGCCTTTTGCTGACTTTGAGTTTGTTGCGCAAGTACACTTACGAAGTTGTGCATGGTAAGGGGAACATCATCCAGCACTTCTACCAGAAGCTCTTCCCCTACGAGGGGTGTGATGTCAGTGTCCCATTCTGTAAGTCTCTTCCGGCTTGCAAAAGAAGAAGTGGACAACAACTGAATATAAACTTCACAAAGGAGAGACATTGTGTCATTTTAAGGCCATTTTTTTAGAGTCACCTACCCTTCAAGAAGGCGAAAGACAGCACAGCAATCCTGGCTTAGGCCTCTGACTTTCAGGGCTTTATCTAGACTATCATAGACAGTTTGCCCCGGCCGAACGTTAACCTGAACACATGATCACATTGTGATCACAAACACACAACCTTTAATTACCAATATATACATGACATTCATACATAAGCAGGTCATGTTAGCCATTTCAAATCTTTATGAAGAACAATAAAATAACATTTTAAACTAAACAGATTCCAGTGAATGAACCCCCACCACTGTCCGCTGTTTGTTAGGGAGGTAGACACGGATGGTGCCCCCACCTCGGGGCGTGTCATCCGGGCTGGTTTCCCCCGAGGAGGAACAGGAGGAGGTGTTGGACATGGTGTCTCCAATGGGCAGTGAGGGACTGGCAGCACTGACACTCAGTCAGCTGCAAGATAGATTTACACACCAGGGCAAAGCAGGAGAAAGCCCTCATCTGGAGCCTGGGATGGACAACAGTGTGTTAGCGTCAAGATATATAAATAAAAACCTCCCTTACACCTATGTTGACATAAAAACAAATCCATTAAACAGTTATAGTAATATGAATGATGACAAGAAAATGTATCACTGTAAGTCTTAGCAAACAGACAGCCGGAACATTTATTTTTACAATTGCTTTAAAATGTCCCTTACAGTTCCAGAACAATGAAGCATATCATACAAACACATATGGAAAGTGAGGGTATGAGCGTGATGAGTTTGGCATATTCAAAGTAATGTAACAAATCAGATTTTATTAGTGATTTACTAAAATTTCAGCAACAATAGAACACACCAACAAACAAAACAAAAAAACACTTTTGGCCGAAATGGTTTTGAAGGCCGAGTCCCTTCATCAGAAATATGCCTACTTCCATGCTATAGTATGGCAAACAACAGTATGTGAGGCGAGTAGTAAGTCCAATTTCATAGTGTTCATAAAACATTAGGTATAAAGTTCCAGATTAATATACTAGGTTTGGTGAGCATCTAAAAGACACATCATCCCATGAGACCACTGGTGCCGTAGGTCACATGACAGTGACAACATGGCACACATTCAACTATATAAAACATACTTTTAAAGGTGGAGCATAAAGTTTCAAACCAAATTTTGTGCCTACTATACATTACACAATTCAATTATGCATTTTGCACATTTCACAGTGATGAAAATTATGCAAAAGTAGCAATGTGTCAAATTTGTCATTGCTGATGCACTCATAAAAAGTAAATAAAAGTGAAAGCTGAATGCCATGCATAACATCCAAACAAGTAGGATGCTTCTGAAATTACTCAAAAGAATATTTCACAATTCTGGCCTTAATTAATCACCGTCATGTCATTTCAAACCTGTAAGACTTTTTCATCTACAGAACACAATGAAGATCTTTTTGATAAAATCTGAGAGCCTTTACTCTGTTCAATTAAAGCTACACAACTGACATTTCAAAAAGGTCATAAAGAGATTGTAAAACAATTTGATTTGAATTAAGTGGTTTAGTCAAAATTTTCTGAAGCGACACAATGGCTTTATATGATGAACAGATTGAATTTATGCTTGTATTCCCATATAACCATGCATTAATGCACATATCAGTTTTGGTAAACATGTTTGCTTGACATACGAGAACCAATAAGGTTAATTCTCGTGGACTAAATTGACTCAACTCATATGGATTAGTTTTACAATCACAATCGGAGACAGAAATAGCAGATTTCATATATATATTTTTTTTATCTTTGTGTTCCAAAGATGAACGAAAGTTTAATGATTTTAAATGGAATGACATACGGGTGATTTTTGGATGAACTAGCCCTTTAAACAGTATAACCTGGTGATAACACAATTGATAAGACAACTGAATTTCCAATGCAAAATTCAGCACAAAAACTCTGCAGGCATATCCTTTTGAAGTTAAGTTATTCATTGAGTTAAGAAAAAGCTGTCAACTCAGTCGTGTTAGTGGAGCTTAAGTGCCTAAACAAATTCTTGGACTTGTTTTAACACTGGTCTTTGTGTGTAACCTGGAACAGATGTAGAAGGAAATGCCCCAAATAAAGGAACTCAATGTTTTAATTGCTTTTAACATTTTGGTATATAATTAAAGACTATAATTTAAGTCTTAAGGCTATCAAACTCTGAAATGAAGCCATTTAATCCAGACACGTAGGAACAAGTACTTCAGATTGAACTTTTATGTTAATTTATGCAGTAATCTTCACAACCTTAAACCACAAGTATTGTGCATAGTGGAAAAATACCACTGCAGTTGTGCAAAACATGACAAAATACTTCTGTCTTGTGCTGTGGCGTTATACTACTAGCAAGCAGACAGACTTATCATAAATAACCAAATACATTTCTTTCTTATGAACTCCCACTGATTCCAGATTGAATGCAGTTTATACCAGCCAGAAAGCAAATAACACACACACAACTATGTGTATTGTTTACTTAATATCCACAACCTTGAGAATTTATTTTTAACTGCAAAGTATCCATACCACCATCTAAACCATTATAAAAGAAAATTAACAAACAAGTAATACTCCAGCAGTTCACAATAGTCTGCAGTATAAAAGGCAAGAGGTTATGGAGAATGATAAAGATGTTTTACAAAAACACATCCCCTCCTGAAAGTGCAACCACTGAAATGTGCAGCAGCCAGCAGTGAAGTTCAGCTGGCTGGGTTTAGTTAGGAGTGATGTGCCTGATCATTTGCTCTGCTCTGTTACTGCAACAGGCCATGCACTCTGAGTTTGCTCAATTTATCAAGATATCCATCAACAGTATGACATGTGTATAAAACCATTTTAGCCAAATACAGATCCTTAAGTCGTGTCAGGTGCCTTTTTAGTACCGAAAGAGGGAAGGCAGTTTTCATGAGGCGGAAAGGGATTAGACGACTAACTTAGCTGCTAGCTAGCTAGTGTTGCTAATGGTGTTTCAAAGTTTAAAAGTGAGTCTTAATCTTAAAATTTCAGCCACAGCGCTATGAATTACAGCGACTTACGCCTGCGAGTAATATTTCCGCAAACGACGCAGCCCGTTAGCGAGAGTCCCTTTGCATTTTTGATCCAGAGTAAATACTCACCTGAGACAGCCATCTTGAATTCTCTCAGTCTCAAGTCGGATCAGCAAAGAATTTCAGGGAAAGCGGAACAGCGAAATCTGGCGCTCTGATTGGTCTAGATCTGTGAATCACGACGCTGATTGGTTGACTATTGTGGTACTTTGTAGCAAGGGGATGAGAAAGGGGCGTGTGCTGCGGGTAACGAATGTAAAGTTTTTCCAAGCATTAAAGAAACCTACATTACTGTTTTAAACGCTCTCAGTGTACTATTCAAAATGCTTACATGTTTGTTAAAAAAACTTTAAAGCAAAATCTCCTTTTAAAAAACTCAGTAGCCTACACATCACTTTATAGGAAATAATGAAGAGAACAATGAAAGCACAATACAAAGCCTACAACTGTAAAGAAATTTTTTAATGTCCAGGTGACTTCAGTACAAAATATTTAATTTGAGGAAGTGTCAACAAGCAAACAATTATCATAATATTGAACACAATTGTCCTATCCTTTAAATGTCACAAATAAATGGAGAAAAAAAAACTATGTAGGTGGAATAAAAATAAAAATATCATTGTTGGAGAAATGTCCAATGTTGATCATTGCTGCCAGAACAGGGCAGGTTTCTGAAGAGTACATTTGGCTATTCCACACTCAAGAATTTCCTCTTTTTAGAAGTGCGCATGTAAGAGTGGTGTCGCCATTCAACATCTGCGGTATTCTCGTTGTCTAGTGTGCCAAGCTTTATCATGTACACTGAAAGATAAAATACAAGATATTAATGAAAAACGGAGTGCAAAAAATATTTATTAATTTATTAAAAAAACTACAGAGTTGCTTACATTTCATTTCAAATCTGGGTCCAACCTCTGACAACTCAACGTTCTTATGGTCAGTTTTCTTGTAGGTGTGGTGTCTGCAATATACAAAGTAATTTCAAAGTCATTTAAACTAAACTTATTAAACAAATTTTGCTCAAATCTTTAACTAAAGCATTTAGCCCTACCACTCACCTGAAAGAGATGAAATCATCTGTATTTGCGAATGTAATAACACGTCTACTATCCTCTTTGGGTACAGGAAAAAGATATTTTAGGATGTTGGACACCTACAGAGAAAAATATTTTTTGCTTGAATTCCATTACTAAACGAAGTCATTATTCAGATCAGTCAGAGATTATAAAGCTTTTTTGATATTTAAATAATCCTCAGTAAAGCACAGTCTGTTTCTCTATATAATTACATATGACAAGACAATGATAATGTTTATTATTTTAACACAGGAACTTGAGTATCAAATACTTAATACCTACTGTTCAAAGGTTTGAGGTCGCTAAGATTTTTAATGTTAGTCACCAAAATTGCATTTATTTGACCACAAATACAAATAAATATTATTATTATGAAATATTATTACAATTTAAAACTTAAAAAGTGTTTTCTATTTTAAAGGGGCCCTATTACACTTTTACATTTTCAACTTTCTTTAGATGTAATGTTGATGTTTATGCAAAGTTACAAAGCACAAAGTCACTCCAAACGGCATTACTCTATATCAGTAAGCACTGAACTTCCCAAAACGCCTTGATTATAGGCTGCGATAGGATGGGATGAAGCCATAATGTACTGTGTGTGTGTGTGTGTCGTGCTCATGACTATTTAGCTCCACCCACTTCATGCCTCCATGAGTTCTGCTGTTTTTGGAAACAATCAGTACAGTGTATCTGTGTTTTATAAATCAGATAAAACGAAAGAATCTTCAGCGATATGAAGGATGCAGTACTACTCTATAGGCACTCAGGATTAACATGAGATCGGCAGAAACTGTACGCGTTATGTACCTTTTAACATTCAAGCTTGAAAACCTATTCTAGTAGACCCCAAAAACAAAATCAAGACTTCGAAAAGGGGCCAAATAGGTCCTCTTAAAATAGATTTTAAAATGCAGTTTATTCCTGCGATGCCAAAGCTGAATTTTCAGCAGTCATTATACTCCAGTCTTCAGTGTTACAATATCCTTCAGTAATATTTTGAATACGCTTATTTCCTGCTCAAGAAACATTTCTTATTATAAATGTTGAAAATGATTGTGCTGCTTAATATATTTGTGGAAACTGTAAAACTCTGTGAAAACTTTTTTTTTTTAGAATAAACAGTTTAAAAGAACAGCATTATTGGACTCTTTTTCAAACATTATAAAATTCATTTACTGTCATTTTGTCAATGTTATGCATATCTGATGAATTAAAAAACATATATTATTTTTTGTTTAAAACTAAATAATGTTGAGGACATTATTTCCTTTTTGACTCACCCTTCGGCCAAGACGTGACGTGAAGTTGTGGAAGATGAGGTGAGGGTAGGCCTCGGACATGGTGCCAATGTCTGGGACATCATGTCTCATTACCACATTATACAATGTGAAGTAGGCTGTTGGCCCAAAAGGAAGGTGACAAACCACCAAACCATCTAAAAAAAGAAAGAGACATATAAAAATATATGTTTAAAATAAATACCTAGAGTGAAAATTGCACATTAAACTGGATATGAAAGTAGAGAGACTGGCTTTTGCACTACACCAAATACTGATACTTTGGACACACACTCAATTATGCACATCCAAAATGGCCACACACGAAAAATGTAAAAGTTCATACCTGGCTGGCCTCTGGTCTCGTGCACTATGACAAGGTCACTGACGCTATTAGCTTTGCATGCATGTACTAATGTTTTAACTTCATGGTTTCCTCTGTTCATACGCTGTGCCCCTGGAAACATCAGCTTCATTTCCTGCATCACAAAAAACACCACCTTAAATAAACCACAACCTCTGCTAAAAGGTGGTTTCCCTTACGTCACCATGCACATGATGAACATACAAAACATCACATCAGAGTAGACTAAGTAAAACCTCTGCATTGCTACATGCATTCATAATAGGTCTAGGTAAATACTCATTTCCCGATTCTAAATTTTTATAAACGATATCGATTCTTAAATCCGAAGAATCGATTAGTCATCCTGTTTTTCAGATGATGAACGTAACTTTGTAGAGCCCCTCCCATTCAATAATTCACAATAATCATTGTCCTTTGTTGCTTCTGATAAGATACAAATTCTCAGATTTCAACATCCATTTTATTTTACGAAATTTAGCAGATATAAATACCGTTTTGCTGCGGTTTAATGTGGTGTAACAGATCAGCAGCGCAGCTCAGCTCAAGAGAAGTGGCAGCGCAGAGAGCACATGAACTGATCATCTCCTCTACTTTAATAACAGTTACAGTGTGAAATAAAAATGAATGAACTTTTGAAGGCATGTTAAAAGATGGAGTACAACGCACTGAAATCTTTATCGCATCACGTTATCACATAATCAGTGTTTCAACCACGGAAAATACGTCAGTAAATCAGCTTGTGAACAAGGTCACATTTACCACAAAATCAGTTAGTGTCCATAAACTCTAGAGATGAGAATTTTGATAAATATATGCGCCTCTATCATCTGTATTGAGATCTCAATATCAATGTTTAATGTTCTTCAATATTAATGCATGTTTTCATAAATCCGTATAATAAAGTTTTTATGATTGCCACCATTAAATATAAAAAAAAAAAAAATTGGAGTAGAAATAAGATTATGTAATTGTAAAGTTAGTATTATTACTTTATTAATATTAAAGAAATCCTTGAGTGTAATTTATGTTTGTGTTTAAATGAGTTATTGTTAACGTTCAATATTAATAATGTACCAACTGACTTGTATAGTTACAGCATTAGTTTAAAAAAAAATCTTCTAGAAACATTGCAATGTACTGTTTATCTTATATATTCACGAGTCAAAAGCTTGTAAATGGAAATCGAATCGTGAAATTTGTGTCCAGCCCAGGCCTAGTTCATAATGTCAAATGTAAATAATAAGATTTAACAAACTTTGGCAAACATCTTGAGTCTGGAGCTGGGGTCTCTGGATGTTGTGACCATAATTTTGGGGTCTTCCACTCCTGCCCACTTGTACTCATCATCCATATGAGAGCTAACACCTATATAATATTTAAAAAAATGTGTTTATATAGGGCAGCAGAAAAAACAGCATTCTGATATACGTGACAGAATAAAACTCACCTTCTCCACCCTCATCATCAAACTCCAAAAGTTTCTGTAATTCTAATGCCTCTTTCCGAACCTCAGTGGGTAAAAGACGATTTTCTGCAAAATATAAGAATGGAAAAAAATATTACAACCTCCAAATATAACCGATAATTCGACTGAATTGGTTACGTAGCTGGAGTCTCACCATCTAAAGCAGATTTGAGCTTCTGTTTTTTCTCTTCAATAGTGCGCAGTCTGTCCTCCTGGGCTTTCCTGTACAGGTATTCCTTTCTCAGTCTCACCTCTCGGCGCAGCTACACCACAAAATACAATTCAGAAACAATATGAATGATAGGAAACACAGGGTTTAAAAGTTTGGGGTCTGTAAGTCTTTTTGTGATTTTAAAAGAAGTCTTGTGTGTTCACCAAACTGATATATTGTGAAATATTACAAATTAAAACAGTTTTTTTATACATATTTTTTTTAATGTAATTTATTTCTGTGATAGCAAAGCTTAAGTTTTAGCAGCCCTTACCCGAACTTAACTTCAGTGTCACATGATCCTTCAGAAATCATTCTAATATGCTTATTTGCAGCTCAAGAAACATTATTATCAGTCTTGAAAACAGTTCCTTAATATTTTGTTAAAACTGTGATACAATTTCAAGAAAAGTTAGAAAGATCACCATTTATTTAAAATAGAAATCTTTTTTAACATGATAAATATATGTATAGTAGTTTTCGATCAATGTAATGCATCCTTGTTGAAATGAATGAATAAATAAATAAATAAATAAATAAATAAATAAATAAATAATCTACTGTAAGCAAGTACAACATAGAATTTTACATGGACAATAATTATTCACATGGACAACAACAAATGTTTTAGGACCTCTTCAAAGAGCATTCAATTCACAAAACATTTGGAGAAAGTGCTTAAAATATTAACAAACAATCGTAGAATTTTTCATGTGATTTTTCTATTTTCCTAACGAGCGGGTAAATAAAACAAATCACACTGTTAATGTGTGTTCATCTAACGTTACCCATAGCAATTTATGGAGATTGATCACACTACAACAAAAACAGGTAAGCGGCTATTTCGATAAACTACTGTTCTATATAGCACGTTAAGAGATTTAAAAGTAAACGTCACATACGTCTAACAAATTTGAGAACATTATATCTATAAATATGTTGTACTTACCATTTTGACCAACTACACGTGACAATTCAGCCTACTACTATCACGACTTCCTGCTGGACAATCCGCTCATCCAACCATTGGCAACGAAAAAGATTGACGCTGTCTTTCAAAATAAAAGTTCACAGCTGTGGATCCGGCGGCAGCAGGGCTTCAGAATTCGGCACAGCCACAGCACGGGGTCTGTAATTAATCCTTAGGAAAAGTAATTGTAATTAAAAAATTATTTAGAAGGGCATACAATACTGTTCAAATGTTTGTGGCCAGTAAGAAATATATATTAATACTTTTATTCAGCAAGATATACCAAACCGACCAACAGTGGCAATGATTGTAGTAATAATGTTACAAAATATTTCTATTTCAAATAATTGCTATTCTTTTGAACTTTCTATTCATAAGAGAATCCTTTAAAAAAAAGTCCTATCACTGTTTATACAAAAATAGTATAGGCAGCACAGCTGTTTTCAACATAGGTAGTAATAAGGAATATTTCCACAGAAATATTATAGCCTCCTAAGAAACATATTTTGAAAACGTTTTAATTATGTCATTACATTGTTAACACTAGAGCATTAGAAACAAATGGGAATTTAATTTTTTTAGTTAATAATATATTTTTATTTATATGTTATGTGTTGTACTCATAAGGCTACATGACATGAAATAACATGACAAATTTCAAATTTGAATTTAAAAGGATTTTCAAGTTTCATTTTTTTTAACTAAACTTTGTTTAAAGATGATTCTTAACTGTTATGAAAGATATAACCGAATACATTTTACTTTATGCAATAGGCTATGCGGGTAAAATGGCTATATTGGTTTTCCCATTTCATGCAACTATACACGCTGTATATCTAATTTTCATATTAATGTGTTCTTGAAGCAATAATATTCTTGAAGTGTAATAATGGTAACTTACCATACAAGTGTAGTTTTACATTTCCATTTTATTGTATTTTCCACATCAGTATTTTATTGAAACATTGATGTGTATTTTGTGTATGTGTATTTAATTGCTTGTTGTGTCCCCAAAATGCCTGATAAACATGATTCAAGTCACGGTGTTCTGAAGACATATATGATATCAGTGCCCTGTTTTGTAACAGAAAGTCTTATTTTGATTAGAAACAACATTTTCCTGAGATGCAAACTATTTGAAAATTAGTCAGATGATTTGAATGATAATTAAACAATATTACAAAATATTATTAGTTAAGAGTGCTACATTTGATCATTCAGTCATTTTTAAAGGAGAAGTTGTTGTCCTGGTAAAACCTCAAAACAAAAAAAGATTGAATGTGCTTTTTACAGTACATCCAGTATTGTGTCAGAGAAATTCACTTAAATATAATGTCCTCTCGTACGAGGACAGTGGCACACAGGAGGATGGCCAGCACAACTGTGTTCACCACTGATAATAAGTGAGCACCAAAGCAGTTTCAGTTTTGTGTGTGTGTTAATTCTGTTATCCCTGTTCTGGTTTGCCTGTGTTCCCAGTTAGTTTTCTTGGTTGTCTTGATTTCTTGATTGTTTAGGGTTTTTCAAACTTTATGATGCCAGGGACCCCCAAACATGATGGACCTTTTATACACGACCCCCTTCCTAAAATCCATCTGTATATTTTTATGTGTAAAAGAACATTTAAACTGTTAGATAAATAGTAAACAGACATTTTTTCCAAACATAAAATTGGCTATACTTAATGTTGGATGTATACACTTGAAGAAGAAATATTTTCAATAAAAAATGATTTAAGCAATTTTCACAATAAATTTGTGTAAGCAGCTTATCTACTGCGTTAAGAATACTGCTCTACAACCCCAGTGAGCAAGATAAAGGGCACTATAGTGAGAAAACCCATTAGAAAAAAAAACAGTTAGAATGTTCGGTAGACTTTAACCATTTTTGCTTTGTCTTTTTATTCTCTGAAAATGTCTGGAGACCCCAGTTTGAAAACCCCTGATCTAGATTACTCTCTCCATGTATTTTAATCCTGATTTTTTTCCCCCTGCAAAGTCCTGATTTTTCTATTGTTGGATTTGATAAAGTTTGTGTTTGTGTTCTACTCCTTTATGTGCATTATAGCCACTTCATGACAAGCAGTATAATTATTTCTCATGTCACACTGAAGACTGCTGAAAAGTCAAATTTGCTATTGTAAAACATTAAAATAGAAAACTTTTTAAATTGCAATAATATTTCACAATATTACTGTTTTTACTGTATTTTTGATCAAATGAGCGCAGCCGTGGTGAGCTTTAGAAGCATAAAATATATATGTAAACTGTACATATACAGTACTTTACATTTTCAAATGAATGAAGATAGATAAAAACAATTAAGAAGAAACAAAAAACATTTTTCATATTAATAAATAGGCCAATATCCCATGTGCTAAAGACAGCAAGTTTACAATACAATGTGAAACAGTTTAAGAAATGGTTCATGAAATGATGACCAGACTGTCTGTGTTAAGGGAAGTAAAAGACATGTTCCTTCTAAATGTGTTCGTGGCGAGTTATTTCCTGTATCTGTTTCCTCTTCTACAACATTTAAGACCAGTACATCCTTAGAGACTCAAGCAGTCTGTTTTCAGCCATCATGAATCTAATAACAGCATCTCTGCTAATGATCCTAATAGGTAAGGTCAATACACGCATACAGACTAAATTAATACAAACTCAACTACCATCTCACAGAGGACAAATGCCATTTTTTCTCCACAGGACACGCCACATCTGATTATCTACAGAAACTCATCTGCCCCTATGAGAATAGGAATATATCTCAGAACAGAAGGGTGTGGTGCAAAAGAGATGTCCAGGATGAAAGCTGCTGTACGGGCTTCTCATTCCGGCCAGGTGTCAATGAGTTGGAGGACGGCAATATAAAAGTGCAAGATGATGGAAAGTCCTTCACCGTCTCCGTACAGACACTCTCACAAGGGGACGGAGTCTACTGGTGCGGGTTCATGACTGAAGACAAGGTCATTGTTAAACTGGCAGAGGATTACTTTACCTCTGGTAAGATGAAATGCTACTTGTCTATTTCCCTTTAGATGCTTTCCTCAACACTGTATATGTTTAGAAATACTTTCAACAATTTTCATTTTAAATATTTGAAATTCCTAATCTTAAACACAGTGTGCAGTGATACAGAGTATTAATCTACGTTACAGCTCAATTTAACTTTGTCTGGTCCATTCTCCGCTGGATTTTATTTATTTTGCTTGCTTTGATGGCCATCTCAACTCACATTTATTTAAACAGTGAGTGCTCACACAATCCACCTTAGTTTATCATCACATTATACTGAAAAACACTTTGAGATTTGAACATCTCTAACATGTGTATTTTTTTATCTGTTTACATCTTCTGTTTTGCTGACCATAGGGAAACATGTAGATGCAAAGGTAAGAGTTTCAACTTTTAAATACTTCAAATCGGTCGCTGCCTTAGATTTTGAATTATAATCAAGATGGCTGTACAAGAAAATTATATTAAACTGACTGAATCTCAACTAATGTGGAAAAAATAAAACTGTTAAATTGGTTTATTTTGATGAGTTAATGTAAAAAAATGTGCTGTATTGACTTATTGATCTTAATAAAACATTTTAACCGAATCCTTTAATTTTGCAGACATCATAAGTAATGAAGTCTGAGGCAAAAGAAAGGAGGAATGGGGAAGTCACACTTACTGAAGATAAAGAAAATATGCTTGAACGTCAGCCAAGCCGTCGGCTGTAAATGTACATTTCCTAGTGCTATTTTTTACTTTTATTTCACAGAAAAGTTCCCAATAGCAGCATGACTATATTCAACACTTAATATTTAAAATAAAAATAGGTAATAATAGTTGTTTGTTATGTAATTGAACATACAATGTAATGCTTATAAATAACATCATTGCTATTGCATTTATGATTAATGTAAAAGTTAAACTGCTCTGGTTTAGGAAACAAATCTGTTTTTTTAAATGTGTGTTTTCCTCTTTTTAATAATATGCCAGAGCATATGAATATGTTTTCTTAATAAACTGTACAAAAAACAAATGTCATTTGCCACCTCATGTAATGTAAACAAATAAATCCTCAATAAACAATGTATAACACAATTTTTATGTAAGATTACATATATAAAAAACATTGTGGAAGCTAAACTGTATATCTGTGAGTTGCCCAAAGTGTGCCGTCTTTGCTAACTTACTTTGATTATTAGTACAAGAAAACAACTTAAAACAAGTGAAATTTATGATATAGCCACACTGAAAAAGAGGAAAAACTTACACAGTCACATTGCAAAAATATTTTTGTATTTTTGTATTGAATTCAGTTTTCAAGCAACAGCACAGTTTCATTCAATCATGATTCCATTGAAAATTAGGCACACAAAAAAACAAACAAAAAAAACCTTAGATGACAAATACATCATAGTTATTTCTTGTAATTTACCGTCATAAAACAATAAAGTAGACAAAAAAATGGAGTGTAAAAATTCTAAATTGTATAATTACATACAAATTAAAAAAAAGTAAAAGAAAAACACAAGTTTGCATAATGACACAGTAGATAGATCTCATTGTTTTATCCAAGCACACGCATTGGTCTATTTGAGCTCTTTAAAGTTAAGTGTTGCATTTCACCATAGTCTCCTTTAAGGTATTTCCAGATTTAAAGAGTGTGAGAATAATCATGTTTGATGTCGTAACTACTCCATTATCATAGTGATCATTTATTGATCAAATTTCTTAACATTCCTAAAATATGTATTTTTTTAAATATATTTTGGGAAAACAAATAATCCTACCATGAAGTACAGTATATTCATTTCAAACACTAAACACAGCAAAACTACACAAAGCCAAGCTCTCAGAACATCTATTGAGCATAAATACCAATTCATCCACATACACAAGGCAACTAATAAAGCAATAAAATAAATGAATGATAAACATACATTGGTTCACATATGTGATGATGAAAGTATTGCAACCATATAAAAGCGGGTATGTAAACATTCAGAAAGCACAATGAGTGAGTGAAAATAGTCCATTTCAATCTGAAAAACAAAGTACAAAGGTCAAATTGCATGCAAGATGTAGCAATTTTGCATGGCTTCTCCACTTATTGCAGTTTGAGCCCAAAGAGTGTGAACTACGCCAGCCCTTCCAACCTCTTCAGGCATGGAAGGTGGATTGGGAAGTGTTTGTGGCAAGTGGAAAACCTGCGTTAAACGTTTCTTAACCTGTCAGTAAGATATGTTGTCTGCTAAAGAAAGCTTGTTTTGTGGTTTTTGACGAGAACTTTTTCAAGCTTGTGCTACCAATGCACAAACATTGTTTTAGCAGAGACAGAGTGTTACAGTTCCTCATAGTCGCCCTCCTCTCTTTTTGCTAAGCCTTCTTCTCCGGCCAGAAAAGCTTCGAGATCATCGGGTTTCTTGCTTCGTAGCTTTCTCTTTTTCTTCTCTTTTTCATCTGCGGTCCCAGCTACCTCATCTCTCTCCTTTTTCTTGTGCTTGTGTTTCTTCTTGCTACTTTTGTCATCATCCTACATGAAAAACGAAATAGTTATATAACTAACTATTATAGTCATAAAACATAAATTTCATTTATGAAAGGTTGTAATGGAATGTAATATAATTTACCTCTTTACTCTTTTTTTTCTTTTTCTTCTTTTCCTTGGAATGTTTGCTTTCTTTTTCTATGAGAATAATAATAGAAAAAAAATTACAGATAGCTGTTAATTTGCATATGTTCACACATATAGACTTTTCAATTTTTGGGGTTAGGTATTTATTCGATCAAAAATACAGTACAAACAGTAAAATTGTGAAATGTTACAATTTAAAGAGCTTTGTATTTGACTATATTTTAAAATGCCAGACATCCTTCTAATATGCTGATTTGATGCGCAAGAAAGATTTATTATTATTAATATTATCACAGTTAAAAACAGTTGTGCTACTTAATATTTTGGTGAAAACTGTGATGAATTAAAAATAAAAATTCAATGAATGGCATTTATTTGAATAGAAATCTTCTGTGTTTCTATTCAAATAAATGCCCTTCTTTTGGGGGGGGGGGAAATCATTTACTGTCACTTTTGGAGAAAAATAAATAAATTAATACATTTCATATAATTTTTTATTTAATTTTTTTAAATGTTACCAGTAAAAAGTGGCCTACATTATTTTCAACATATCTAGGCAGTGACAGAGTGCAAGCATATTTGTCTAAAATAATTCTGTATTTCTGCTTCAGAATCATGAATATTTTTATTCTGATGTCACCATGGTCCTGTGCGTTGGGTTACCAGCACCAATTTCCACCCCCAATTTAATACCAAATTAGTTTTTTGTTTACCATTTACCATGTTTTTGAGTATCGCAATAATATTGTATCGTGATATGTATCGAATCGTGACATAAGGGTATCGTCACACCCCTACTTTACATTTAAAGTCTGTTTCATATTACAAAATTATTCCAAGACTTGCCATCTTGCTCATCGCTGCTGTCTTTGCTTTTGATCGACTTCTCCTCAATTCCTAGGCCAAACAGGTCACCGTCATTCTTGCTTTTAAAGGAAAGTACAGTAGGTTTCATGGGCTCAGGGATTTTAGCCGTGTTGATGTCATCATCAGATATATCAGGGATATCATCTCTAACTGGGAAAGCGTCCTGGAACAAGCAACAAAAGGTTTTTCTGGTTATTCAAACCTTAAATTTAACAATTATCCATATCCAGAGAAGTCACCAAAACATGAACTACAATGCCCATCATCATCATCATCATCATCATCGTCGTCATTATGATTTCAGTACCTCATTCACTTTCTGTATGACTTCTTCCTCACTCTCAAAGTCAGGGTCATCCATGACAAATGAAAGCATCTGTTTGGCCACAGGCACGTCTGGGTCTGTGTCAGAGGACTCTGCCTGAGCCGATCTTTCTTTATGTTTTATGACCTGTGTTTGA
The DNA here is from genome assembly GCF_024679245.1 of Pseudorasbora parva. NCBI lineage: Eukaryota > Metazoa > Chordata > Actinopteri > Cypriniformes > Gobionidae > Pseudorasbora > Pseudorasbora parva. The sequence goes on from NC_090174.1 coordinate 42,650,375, forward strand.
GGGTCAGCCAAGGCTGCTGCGTCCGACGCTGTCTGCAGCGTTTGAGTAGTGTGTACTGGAGTGGGACTGAGAATGGAAGTCTCTATGCTCTGGATCTGGATTGCTGGCTCTTTGTGGATAGGCTTTGGTTTGTCCTCCAGTGTCAATGAATCCAGAGTCACCCTGAATAATATTATTGTTAATATTATTAACAATTAACATGAAAACCTTCAGGTGTTTGCTTCAGGTAACAAACTTATTGCCTACAACACATCAGCTATTATTTACTAGTTCATCAACATCTCACTTATCAATGTAACTTAAATCTAGTTTATCATTAAAGCCCTGTTCACATCAGAGAAGACTATAAACTATAAAGAGAACTATATTAGCAACCACACCAATGTAAAATAATGTTCTGTTTATTATGAGCATGCATTGCAGTTGATTCGTCAGCAGTTTTAAATGCTTGACCTCTTTAAAGGCCCCCTGAAATCAAAATGTAAGTTTTTTTTAACTTTTAGTATGACTATGTTAGCCTTAAGGTTATAAATAAGCTTTGATTATCCGATTATGATGATAAACAGTTAGAGATTAGGAGGAAACTGTGGTTGGATGACTTTACCAAACAGAAAGGCTCTAATCAAACGGTGTATTAATGAAACGCTATTGGCCGTAAAAAAAGGGGAGGAGCTTCTTATAGCTGGAGCCGATTTAGGGGAAATTATGTCAACAGATTGAATAATGCTGCACGGTACAAAGCACTTCAGTGGGCCTTTAAAGCAGGAATGATTCTTATTGGCTGTTTTTATCATTCACCAGCTGGAAAAATATAATTCTGAAAGTGATTCCAACAATATTGATAATGTTTTAACTGTGGTGTGGACTTCCCTATTCTCATAGAAAAGATTATTAACATTTTATAGTTGTTGTTGTAGTTATCGTCCTTGGTGTGAACGTGCCTTAATAAAAGGCAGGAATTCAAACTTACAGGTGAGGTTCAGGGTCAAGTTCTTCATCCTGAGTTACAACAGGTTTTGGATCCTCCTCATCACTGGAGAGAGTGATATCCAAGCCTTTACTGACAACAGAAGCTCTGGGTTTAAGTTCTGTATCATCAGGGTCCAAATCATCCTGGAACTCAGCAACCATGGGGTTCCTTTCTCTTGCTTCCCCATCACTAAAATAAACATGTTACAAGAACGAATGCAAATGCAACTTATTTTCTACTGAACATCAGCTACAATGTCTCACATAGTTTTGAACAAAATAAACCGCTAGCTGTTAATTAAAGTATAAGTATATTTTAAGTAAAATTACACTTCCATGCAAAAGTTTGGGGTCTGTAAGTTTTTTTTAAAGTTTTTTTTAAAAAAAATAAAATTATAATTTTATTCAAATTATAATTGGTCAAAAGTTACAGTAACACCATTACTAATGTTGCTGAAAAAAAATGCTGTTCCATTGAATCAAAGGATCCTGAAAAACTGTATCATGGTTTAAAAAAAATATAAAGCAGAACAAAAAAAAAAAAAATGTTTTGCCTCACTGGCACGTCATCCTCAATAAACACGTCTCCAGTGCGACAACTCCGATCTTTAAAATATTCATATTCTTGTGTAATCAACGCGCCATCCTCAATAAACCTGTCTTTTGCGTGATACCCAGAAATTTTGAATATTCCAATGTAATATGATTTCTGACCTGTAAGGTTGCCATAATAATAATCATACACTGTTTGATAATAGGCCAGAGGAGAACTGGCACCCTGACTGAGTCTGGTTTCTCCCAACAAGGTGCATTTTTCTTCATTATGCCCTGATGGAGTTTTGGTTCCTTGCCACTGTCGCCTTTGGCTTGGCTTGCTCAGTTGGGGAAACTAAAATTATGATCCAAGTTATTAAACTAAATATACAAATAAAACTAATTAATTAGGTCTTATTTAATTCTATAAACTATAATACTGATCTGCCAACATTGTCGCTATATGATAAATTAAAATAAGCTGATAACATCACTGTTTGCTCCAGAACGACTGTACAGCCAAATCAAATTTTGTTGCAATATTGTCCTGTTTGACACTGTGAAGCTGCTTTGAAACAATCGTCATTGTAAAAGCGCTATATAAATAAAGTTGATTGATTGAACAAATCAGCATATTAGGATGGGTCATGTGACACTGAAGGCTGGAGTAATGTCTGCTGAAAATTCAGCTTTCTCAAAACAGAAATTAATTACATTTTTAAGTGAACTAGAAAACAGTTATTTTAAATTGTAAAAAAATATTGTATAATATAACTTTTCAAATCGAATGAATGCAGCCTTTGTGAGCAAAAACAAAACATTTTAAAAATCTTACAGATACCAAACTTTTGAACAGTAGCGTATATTGATTACATTCCGTTCTAAAAAAAAATAGCATATCACGTATTTTATCTTTGTTATTTGCCTTTGGTGTACCTGTCACTATCTGCAGTACCCGCAGCAGAGGGATGGGTGTTCATAACCGGTCTTGTGTTAGAAGGCAGACCGTCTTCCAAGAAGCTTTTGTCTAGTCCCTCGTCTGGCACAAAATCATCCACGCTCTGAACTGTAGGCAGAGTCGTTGCAGATACTGGATCTGGCTCTGTGGAAATCCAAGAAGTGTGAGGTCACATGATCTGGGGCAAATACATCTTGCATTAAAAATATATAAACAGCAGCAATTACAATGAGTTCCAAAGAAGAACATTGGTAAATGACAAAAAAAATTAGATACATTGATATGCGCTTCACTAAATAACTACTGCTTGATATCCAAGCTCCTTTAGGTGGGGTGCAAGAGCTAATAAAATCCTCTCCAAAGCTCAGGAATGCACAAAGTCTTGTGATTTTCTACTGACCCACAACACATCCTTATGATCTGCACGAGTCCTAATCCTCCCCATTTTTCACGGCTTTGTGGGTCTCGCTCGAGGAAAGCTCTCTCTGAGAGAGGATGTGTGTGTGTGTGTGTGAATGAATTCCTCTCAGCCTTCAAATCCCTTTTGCAGTTCAAAGCATTAGGGCAATTCTTTAACAGTGAGTCACTGAGACACTGAACATTTGAAGAGAAAGGCATAAAAGATGTTTTAAGTGCCATTAAAAGCTCAGTGTTTCTAACCTGAGTGTTTTCTAATACGATAAGCACAAGCAGGTAGAAGCAGCGTGCTAAAAACTTACCCTGGGTGACAGCTGGAGGTTCCTGGGCAGGAGAGGAGCCAAAGAGCCTGGAGATGAAGCTGCGTTTCTGGATTTGAGGAGCAGAGGCAGGAGCCTGAGCTGGAGAAGAGACTGTTGGGCCAGGGTGAGCAGGAGAAGGGGAGGGAGAGGTCACAGACTCTTGGGTTGAGGAGAGAGGTGGGGGAGGAGGGGACGGAGAGGGAGATGGAGACTTCAGGATCTGGGAGGGAATGGGAGGCTGCTGGGGGCTACAGGGGCTGGAACTGCTAGTGGAGCATCCACTCTGAGGAACGACAGGAGACTGCGTGCCTGAGGAAGGGCTTTGTCCGTTAGCAGGGCCGGGAGAGTTGTAGCCTTTACTACGAGAGTCTTTCATTTCCAGGAAACTGAAAGTTATAACAGACACCTAATAGTCAGATGGAACCCACTGCAGTTCACAAACCAAATTTTAAAACAAATGTTTCTGAAGTCTATTATGTTCAGCAACAACTTAAAATTTTAACATAACTGTTTTCTATTTTATCTAGATTTTAAAATGCAATTTATTCTGGTGATGGCAAAGCTGAATTTTCAGCATCCGTTACTCTAACTTTTAGTGTTACATGATCTTTCAGTGATCCTCCTAATATGTTGATTTCCTGCTCAATAATCAATAATGAAAAGATTTAAAGGTGCCCTAGAATGAAAAAATTGAATTAACCTTGCCATAGTGAAATAATAAGAGTTCATTAGATGGACATCATATATTGTGAGTCTCAAACACCATTGCCTCCTACTTCTTATGTAAATCTCCTGCATGATAAACACCACGGAAAAATAAGGGATTCTCAACATAACCAGTGTTCGAACTATACTGTGGCCTTTGGGGGAGCCCACTTTTCGGAGGGGGGGGGGGGTGCATCCCTATACACAAAAGAGGACGTGTATATTCACACAGTCACACAGACCTATATCAACCCAGCCACAACACATAATTGGGAATAACATGCCTTAACACAGAAGCGACCACAGAGGCTTGAGGTCAGCCTCTTTTTCTGTTCTTCCAGAAATCCAAGATCAAGAAGTGGATATTCGTTTTTGTTTTTTCTGCGAATCTTTGCTTTGACATGTACTAAACATGAGTGGAATTTGCACCGCAGTGCCACCACACCTTGATGGTCATGACAAGAACAGCATGTTATCTTTATTGAAGTGAATTAGATTTAAATCGCCGTCATGCATGAATTAATTATATATTTTTAGCAATTTTACAAATAATAATCCACAATGATTACATTACATAAAAATGAAATTGCACCTCAAAATAACACAGTGTCAATATTTTTGAGACCCCCCAAAATTTCACAAATCAGGTTTTCAGGGGAGCCCATGTCTTATTTAGGGGAGCCGAGCTCCCCCTAGCTCCCCCGTAGTTCGCACCCTGAACATAACGCCACCTGTGGGGAATCGCTGGGATCATTAATATGTATGCCCCCAACATTTGCATCGGTCCGAACATGTTCATTGTCAGGCGGAACTAAAGCTGAATAATTGGGAGTTGTGCAGGTAAACAAGCGACACTCGAGGATGGTGAAAATGGCAGATCGTGGACACAAATGTCATGTTCCAGGCTGTGCAGGAGATGTGAGGACTTTTCATACCCTTCCCACAGATAAAAAATGTCAACAGTCATGGGTGATGTTTATTATAATCGGGTACCACAACAGTTTGATTAAAAATCTTAATTTGTTCGGCCCATTTCAAGCAAGCTTCGCTCAGCGTCACCTATGGTCATGAGCTGTGGGTCATGACCGAAAGGACAAGATCCCGGATACAGGCGGCTGAAATGAGCTTTCTCCGCAGGGTGGCTGGGCGCTCCCTTAGAGATAGGGTGAGAAGCTCGGTCACTCGGGAGGAGCTCAGAGTAGAGCCGTTGCTCCTTCACATCGAGAGGAGCCAGCTGAGGTGGCTCGGGCATCTATTTCGGATGCCCCCTGGACGCCTTCCCAGGGAGGTGTTCCAGGCACATCCCACCGGGAGGAGGCCCCGGGGAAGACCCAGGACACGCTGGAGGGATTATGTCTCCAGGCTGGCCTGGGAACGCCTCGGGGTGCCCCCGGAGGAGCTGGAGGAAGTGGCCAGAGAGAAGGAAGTCTGGGCGTCTCTGCTTAGACTGTTGCCCCCGCGACCCGGCCCCGGATAAGCGGAAGATGATGGATGGATGGATGGATGGATGGATGGATGGATGGTTTCTTAGAGAGACATCATTGTATAGATAATGCAAGATGCTAGTACAGTAAAAAATAGGAAACACCAAGTACCATACAAAATTAAATAGTGTCTAATGACAAAGGTTAATATTATTTTGTATTACAAAATACAACCGCAGATACTTATGTCATACTACGTTAGTTTAGTTGACGTTTAGTTGCTAACATCACCTTCTTCACCATATAAGTTAACGATAGTCATTTGACAAGGCTTCTAGTCATTTTGTAAAAATCAATATTTATATTTTTGAGAACTTAAGTATGATGTTTTTGCATGCTTGTATTTCAGATTAGGCTACATCACAGTCACTGCGTAGCCTACATTGTGACTAACGTTATATAAATATTTTTGTTTTGCAATATTTTATAGTATATAAACTATAAAAAAGACGAGTCTAAAATATAGTTTAAAAAATAAAAACTTGAACAAAAAACACTGGTTTTGGTTTTGTCGGGGGGAAAGAAGAGCGTTCATGCTTGCGGTTGCCAGATTTCAGTAATTTAAATCCCCCAATCAGAGCTTTTCTGTGAAAAGAACACGTATACTATCTGGTGTTTTACCTAAACATGTTCAATCTAGCAACCATATGCACACAAGCTCTCTCTCGCATGCAAATGATTTAAAACCACCAATACACAAATAAGCTGCATTTTAGCAATCTCCATTTGAGATGTTTTGCTTAGTGTCATTCAGTCGGTCTGTGTTCTGTCAGGACGGTCAGAACTCACAAGCCACTTTGCTGAACAACTAAACTGCTGTGTTCTGCTAAAAAATAACCCAATCAGAGCAGAGCTCAACATTAATATTTATGACTCTTCCAAATAAAGCACAAATTGAGCATTACATCCTAGGGACAATTTATAGGGTTGTAAATGGACCTGTAAAAACAAAGTTTGCCCTTAAATAAGCCATATACCCTCTATGTAGATATTAGAGAACAATTTAACATATTGTTTTAACTCATTCGAGGGCACCTAGAAATGGATACTATTGAATCGTAGTGTAGTTGCTGATATTTGAATCAGAATAATGTTTGACTATCCAGTTGGTGAAATGAAACTACAGGAAGTTTGTGGGGTGTTTTTACTTCTTACATATCATAGTTCTGATCTTCGGTCTCTTGCTGAACTGATAGCTCCTCTAGAGTGGCATCGATGTCCAGCTGATTGGTCTCTAGCTGTCGTAACAGGGTCTCTCTCTGTGAAAGATAAAAATGTAAATGTTTCCTTTACTATCGTTTAATTTAAAGCTGTAACAACTAGCGTAATAAAGTAACTGTGATATGGGCAAACATGCAGAGAAAGACTTCTTATCTAATTTCTGCCAGGGACAAGACAGCTTATTTAGCCTAATACTAACAAATAACCATTAACTTTGTCTGGTAGCTGGTTGAGTTTTTATTTGATTACATCTTCAGAAGACAACAATTAGCCTTCTTACCTGAAGCTGCAAGAATGGAATGTTGAAAAATCGGTGCAAATATTTCAAGCCAAAACCGTTTTTCATGGAAGATTCTGCATAGTGGATGTAAGATGAGCCAAGAGGTCTACAAAATCATGAAGATATCAAACATCAATAAAGCCCGCTGAGAATTATTAAACACTAAAAAAAATTCATTAGAGAACATATTCCATGATTTCCAATCCTAAACACAAACAAGTCAAATGAAACAGCATTCACAGCCCATTTTACCACTATAATACGACATATGTCCAAGTTAATGGGTAAAAAAAAATAGGATATGAATGGTTTGTAAAAACTTTGGGGGGGGGGGGGAGGGGGGGAGCACAAATATATTTTGATTTTAACCTGATAAATTGTTTGTAATAATATCAAGAATGCATAATAAGTGTCCTTTTACATATTTATGCTGACTGTAATGATCTAACCTGTTAAGACCAGCGATGAAGTCACGGATGTCATCGGGCAAGATGACTCTGTGTTCTCCCATGTCCCGGTAATTCCCCAACACACATACTGGCACATGAGTGGGTACCTTGGGCAACTCCCGCAGAATGTAATTATAAGTCCTATTGGTGCAAATAAAGCAGACGTTTCGTATACCAAAGAACACGCTGAGTTTTGCACGATGGAGAAGTAGTCTCTGGAGATGCTGAGAGTCTTTGTTCACCTACCACTGCTTAGTGATGTCAAACATCAAGACCACACCATTGCAGTTCTTATACACATCCAAAAACTCAGCATCCAAAGCCAGTTCACTCTCCGTCTGCTAACAGCACAGAGACATTTCCGGCTAAACATTATTTCAAATGTCACTATTAATGTCATAAATCCTCACTATTAGACAGTGAAGGGCATTTTTAACTGCAGTTACACCTGATTTTGTTAGAATACTACAATAGATTTACCTCTTGAGGTTCATTTTCCAACTTCAAGTTTTCACCTCTCTTTTTCCCCTTTCCTAAAATGTCAGAGGCAGAATATTGTAACACAGCAGTTTAAATGTTTGGGGTCAGTCTTTTTTTGTTTTTTTTGAAAGACAGTAATACTTTTATTCAGCAAGGTGCTGAATTTGATCAAAAATGGCATTAAATACATGTATAATGTTCCAAAAGATTGCTATTTCAATAAATTATTCTTTTGAAGTCTAAACAGAAGAATCTAGCGTCACGTTTTCCACAAATATATTTAGCAGCATAACTGTTTTCAACATTGATAATGATAAGAAATGTTTCTTGAGCCCCAAATCAGCATATTAGAATAATTTTTGAAGGATCATGTGACACTGAAGACTGGAGTAATGATGCTGTAAATTCAGCTTTGCCATCACAGGAATACATTTATTAAAATAGAAAACAGTTATTTTAATATTACCATTTTTACTGTATTTCTGATCAAATGCAGCCTTGGTGAGCATATGAGACTTCTTTCAAAAACAAATCTTTCCGACCCCAAACTTTAAAACAATAATGTAGATCAAAATTAAATATGTCAAATTAGTTGAAAACAAATTCCAGAAACATCCAGAGCATCAAAAACAGATAACAAAATGTGGCTTCTTCCTTTTTCAAAAAGGAAGTGACATTAGTGGTATTAGCAAGAATAGTTTTTCTGCGGTATCATTACTGCACACTGCATATCATTATGGTTGTTTTTGTACACTTCTAGCCTAGAAGTGTACGTGAGACTCGATATATTTGTAGTTCTGCCACAATGCAGTCAGTGAAACGTCAGTTTGCACTTGGATAACACAACAAACAGATCAAGCACAGGCAAGTCACAGCCTAATGTCTACAATCTAATAAGTTTCTCACCTACACCTTCAGGAAGGGGGATTTTTTGGCCTGGTTGGACAGCAAGTAAGAAAAATACCATTAATATAAATGACTGGGGATGAAGGAGGGCTGAGTGAAATGGCTTCACGTATGACCATCAGAATGAGATGGAGGATGTGAGTTATACAACGACATGCACTGCCTGTACACTAAACTTTAAAAGGCATAAACAAGAAAATGCATAGTGCTTGGAATACACTACATGATATTTAAAATCTCAACAGATTTTCTAAAAATAGGCATTACACACTAGCAGACTTTGTAAATGGTTACAGAGAAAAACTGGACATCATACACAAAACAGACTTCAAAGCTACACTGTGTGATATTTTCCCCCATCTAGTGGTGAAAAGGTATATGACCATCCAGTGAATAATAGTTTCTGTTCCTCTCAATTCTGATTTCGTTTTAACTTCTACGGTGGCCGATTTAGTCCAAGATTAACATGGCAATCTCCCTCTTCACATTCGACATGGTGCCATCGAGTGTTAAAACGCGAAAGGCGAAGGTTGAATTTACAGGTATGTCCCTCTTTGGCTAATGTACTTTCAAAATGGAGGGGCAACATGGCGACCAGCATTTGAACCCCTCACCCGTATGTATTTTCAATGGAATATTATAAACTTACCAGAATACTTTATTACTTAAAAGAAGTAAATATACATTAATGAGCACATATATTTTTGAAAGAACTAAGTGTTTTTAGCTAAGAATAAACTAAAAAAGTTACACAGTGTAGCTTTAAAGCCCTCTGAACACAACAAACTTGCACGGAAACACGTGCCACGTTACTAGAAGGAAGACACATAAAATTAATACAGTGTGGCTCAAAATATCAAACTTGATATCCTCCGAATGGATGGAATTATATACAGAGTCTATGCCCATCATACAATGTGATTTTCTGTGAAATCTGTCAACTTTGACAGCACAATATCTGATGGCTAACTTTTGACTCATCCAGACTGCAAATCAGGCCCAAACTATAAACTACACTGTAGTGTATCCCAGCCTTATGATGAATATGACAGTCATCTGATCAGAATGCTAAGAGAAAAGACTTGTAATAGGCTGGTGGCAACTCACCTTTATCCACCACATCCCAAACCTCCACCTTCACCACATCATCAGTAGCTGAGTAGAAATGACAACAATTTGAGCAGTTCGGAAAAACTGAGGTAACTTTCTTTCATTTATATCAATTAGGGGTGTAACAATACCCTCATGTCACGATACTGACCTTACGATATAATATTTTTGCTATACTCCAAAACATATGGTAAAGGGTTTACAAAAAATATACTGTTTATCAAAATGCTAAATTTGTTATTACATTGGGGGTGGAAATTAATAGACTTGGACATAGTGCTGGTAACCCAATGCACAGGACAATGGGGACATCAGAATGAAAATATTGATGATTCTGAAGCTGAAAATACATCATAATTTTAGATAAATATGCTTGAACTCTATCACTGACAAGATATATTTAAAATAATGTAGGCCACTTTTTATTGGGAGCAAAAGACATTTGCCATTATTGGGACCCACAAATATCCCCCCACTGCATTATTAAATTATATTTAACATTATATATAGTTAAATGTAGCACTGACACTAAAACTGTAAACTTGATTTTTTTCTCAGTTTATTTTTATTTTGGGTGAACTATAGACAATACAGATTGGCACTATCCGCGACACATATTGTTGCATTTTTGTATTGTGATAGACATCGTTATACAATATACTGTTACACCCCTAAACATACTTTCTATTCCCTGTTGTTCCTGAAAAGAACAGTATTACATATAATTGCATATTATATTACTTTGTGCTATAGTTTTCCTGAAGCAATCTTACAATTTTAGTCAAGGTTTCAGCACCACAAATAATCTGATTCTAAGTTACAGTTCTAAGTCCAAATACAAATGTCAAAGAATAATTTTTTTACCCTTCATTTAAAATTTTTACTTTGACAAATATATATATGTGTGCGTGTGTGTGCGTGTGTGTGTGTGTGTGTGTGTGTGTGTGTGTGTTTACATATTTTTTATTTGAGTTTCTGTTTCCTAATACAAAAGTACTGTACAAAAGTAAACACAACCTGTTTAATAAAAAAAAATATAAAAAAAAGAATTATATATATATATATATATATATATATATATATATATATATATATATATAAAATAAATACATTTTAATTCATATTTATTAAATATTAAAAAATATATATATATGAATAATTGTAAAAATACTGATTATTTGTGGTGCTGAAACCTTGACTAAAATTGTAAGATTGCTTCAGGAAAACTATAGCACAAGTAATATAATATGCAATTATATGTAATACTGTTCTTTTCAGGAACAACAGGGAATAGAAAGTATGTTTTGGCAATGAGCACAGCACTTCAAGTAAAATGTTGAATACAAGTAGAGCCATGCCCGCTGTCAATGGAAGGAGGTCTCACTGTAAATTACCGCTAACAGGTTCCACCATGTAAATGTGAAAGCTTTTGACAGATGGATGTACATAAATAGGGAAAACAAACTCTAGAAATCACTAGATATCTAACATTTAATAAGGGTCATTTAAAGCCATCGATCTAATCTACTTCCACAAGCTGCTAGACTGCATATTTACCTTGAAGTAAATCTATTAAGCATATTTAAGATGCACAAATGGAAAGAAATAAAAATCATTAGACAATTAGTTTTAGTCATGTCTTTCAAACAAAAGTGCAAAAGCATCTTATTACACACTCTTTAAAATAAAGGGAGTTTTTACAGTAATGCCATAGAAGAGCTATTTCCATTAACAATTAGTGAACAATACTTTAAAAAAAAACCATTTGATCTTAGTGTGAAGAACATTTGAATCTAAATAACGTGTTTTCACTATAAAGAAACCTTTTTGCCCAATGGACATTAAAAGTTCTTCATGGAACCATCAATCCCAATTGAGATGGTTAAGAGTGCAAGTATAAAGATTTCAACAATATCAAGACAAGATGACAGAAGCTTTGATTTCCATAAAAAAATCACGCTTACTTTTATAACTCCAGTGGATACTAGTGACCTGGATCTCCTGAGTGGGAATGTACTCTTCCTGGAACTTCTTACCCTGCAGCCGGTGCCACAGAGTGCTTTTTCCTGTGTTTCTATCTCCTCGAATGACAATCTTCACTGAAAAACCACACATAACATATTAGAGCTTGTGATAACAACATTATTCCCAGCACACAGCGCCCAGGGGCTCCAGGAACACAGACGTGGTTTGTTGTGACATGCTGTGTGTTACAATTTAGTCTAACAGTTTGCGAATGCATTGGAAATGTAGATTTTGTTGTTGATTCAAGCTAAGAATCAACAAAACAATCAAAGAAAACATTCTTAATTATCCTTTATTATACATTTAAGCAGGCATTTGACTTACTGTTGTACTGAACCCCTTTAGCGAATTTTCTCTGCAGACTCTGGTTCATGGACTGTAGGCCAGCAGGGATGTTCTTGTCCTTCACCTGACCAGCCGGCTCAGAGCCGACAAGCTTCTTTAGAGCAGAGAACATCTTGACCAATCTATGCCTCTAGATGCGTATTATAAATATAAAATATTCTTGTCTCAAACTGGCCTCTATGACGCCCCCAGTTTGTCTGTCTGTGGGTGGACAGTTTTCATGCAATGCTCATAAAGCATTTCTACATTAGTTTGAGAGGTGAATGAGTCCTGCTTTGGCACAGCATGACATCTAAGAATACATTCAGATCTTCATCTCTGGAACCCTTTCCATTGAATGACACATGTATTGCAGTCCAGCATCACAAGATCCTCATTCAAGAGTTGAATCTGATCAGCTTCTGCTGCTGCTATAATATACAGAAACAAACGACAAGAGTGAGCTGAGTTTAACGAAGCTGCAAGCATTATATCAAGACCTGGATAAAAAGCCTCGTTCATGGATTGATATGTTGCAATGCAGTGCAGTAACTCTAATTTGCAGTGATGCCTTAGTTTGCGTTTTAAAACCTAGTAGACTGCCTGACTTGACAACATTTTTGGACACCATAAGTGTGTGAAATGATGTCTAAAAATGCTGTCTATGTAGGCAGCTCGCTAAGTTAAGACACTGCGATTTCTACCTTTAGAAATGACCCTGATGTTTATATAATAGAAAAAATTGTAGCACTAAAAAAATTAAACACAAATTGCATAGAAACCAGCGTACTATTGTAAATGGCTGTTATGTCAGATATTTAGCAGCTGTCTGTACATACTAGCCTGCTAACGCGGAACTAACGTTAACTGTATATTTAACAGATTTGTGTCAGATTTGTGATGCTATTGTACTTACAGTGGTATTGTCGTCTATACTAGAGCAACTGAATGATTAGATCCAACGCTCAACATCTTACATTTCTGACCCACTTTGCAATGTGATCATACTATAGCATGTACAGCTTATGAATAATAAAATTATTGAAATGCTGCTCTGTATGTTTGTGAAGTACGCTGCGGTAGGGTTAGATACAGTCACGGCAATTACATTTCAAAATAAAAGTCTCAACACTAGTTATTAGTTCGTTGGATGAGAATTTTGCTACACAACCTATAGACATCTCTATCCATATATATATATATATATACATCAAAAATATATATTTCAATTATAAATTATATCAGTATTTGTTGCTCTGTCAATATTCTTTTACTCAGAATGATTCACAAGAAAATATAAAATTACAAACTCAAAAGCATATTTATCAAGACCAAACACTTTTGGGTGGGGGTGTTATAAAACAGTTTTAGATGGTACAATGGTCCTAAGATTTTTTTTTTATTAGGGGTTAAATGGCAACCATGAGATTACCACATTAATTTATTTAATTCATTCTATGAAGAAAATATTATTTTATTTAAAAAAAAATTAAAGTTACAAAGAAACATGAACTACATGCAACCGTGTGCTACATTAAACATTTTATCTCCATTGTGCGATATTTGGTCTTCTCAACAACTTAATAAAACCAAACATTTTTAAAATGTAATATTAATTTTTTTATTTGTTAATCTAAAATGGTAGCAGCTGCAGATTCACATAGCAATATGTTAGATTTCAAAAGATATTTGCGTGTTACATTTCTAAGTAAAATACTAACAACATTGATATGTTCTGACCTTTAAACATTCAGATAAAACGATGCAACAATCAATCAAACATATCTGTTTAGATCAAGAAAATCAAATCAAAGACAATGATAAGAATAGAATTCATAAACATATTATGTTTCATCTCATTCATCTCGTGTCCAGAAGGACTCAGTACCCAGTGTTCTTAATGGTGATGCTTTGAGCTGAGTCAATCTTGTAGTCTTTGATACCTGTGGAGAAAAGCACAACATTAGAGCATCATACAAGACGGATTGAAACATCATGCGTTACATTTTTATAGACATGTGCATTGTTACGCCTAATTTTATATAAAACGCACGCATTTGTTTCTCACCCTGTGTCAGAGAGGTGCCATCTGAGGAGATGTGCCAGTATCTACGATCAGTCTGACGTGCTTGTTCTTCATTGACCACACTGAGGAAGGGTCCCCACAAGCTGTCCTCTGTGCTAAAACTGTGATGCAGGGAACAAAAGGGTTTGTTCGTAAACAAAATCCATAAAAATGAGTAATACAGTTAAAAAAGCAAACAAATATTTGCCTTCATTGTTTTAACAATATATTTGAAATAAAGCATCTCACGTGAAACCATTCTGTTTGTCTTGGAGAAGGTTGAGGGCTTCAAATAGAGAGGAGCCCTTGAGCACATTTATGGAAAACACTGATGATGCACCATTTGATTTAATAACCTCCACCTGTAGAGGCACTTGCACGTGATTTGGAACAACTTCCGAAACAGAATCCGCATCAATGGTAAGAGTGTCTAAATCAGGAACAACGAACCAGAAGGACACGGAAAATAAAAAGGAGGGGGAAAAACACAAAAGTTAAAATAAATTAAAATGCTGTACTAAAACACAGTTAATACTGCAAAATATTAAATACATATTTTGTATATAATATATATAACAATACTACTATAAAAAAATCCTTATAAATCTTTAAACTTTATTTTCCTTTTTTTCCATTAAAAAAAAGAAAGAAAAAAAGAATTATATTTAGGCCTGAAAACCTCTGGAACGTAAGCAAAAGAAAGAAGACGGATGTTCACCAGCCAAGTTAAATAAAGTCAAGCTGCTTGAATTTAGAATTTTTGCATAAAGTCGCCCGACAGCAATGTGATCGGCCAAGCTGTCATTGGAAATCCACTAAATATTGATTTCTGAACTCTTCCTAAGTTAAAACATTAGTATTTGTACACGTACATGATAAATACAATTAAAAATCATTCATAGACTCCATATCTCCCCTAACCCCAGTCATTTTTTGAAGCCTTCTCTATTGCCTACGTGTTTAAAATGTACAATAGGTACTTTAACACATTGTCTTTGGTCATGTAACAGACTGCAACGGTATTGGTTTTTGGTGCTGGGGGAAAAGGAAAATATCTTTAATATTCAGTTAGATTCTGACCCAGTCTCACTGGTGTTGGGTTTACCTAATAAACATTGCTTCATCTGCTAATAAGATATTGTATAATATTCTATCCCTTGCTGGCAGAAAAAAATATTTTACTTAATTGGATAATAAAACCTTCATCGCTTAAGTTGATTCCACTGGAGAGTCTTACCTAAAAATATAAACTTATTAAAAATATTAGATATTAGTTCCTTTTTGTTTTGAGTTTTGGTGATTTCTTGTATGAGTATTATAACAAAAATACAATAAACATAATTATAGAAACAAACATTAGTATTGTGTTGTTTTCTTTGCATTATTCAAGGTCTAAAAATATGGCATCTCTTTTGTTAACTTTGCAGTGGGCTCTTAATTTTTTCCAATCTGTACGTGTGTATCTTTGGAAAATTAGACTGCAAGCACAATTCTGCTGAACTTCATTGAGCTTGCATGTCTGATGTACGTACCATCCTCATTGCGGCATTCTTTTTTCTTCAGATCAAGATAAGATTGTTGGTGAAGGGCAGGCAGGACTTGGGAGGCTGCCATAGGGTTATGGTATGTTCCTTTCTTTACATCTGCCTTTAAAGCCTCCATAGCAGAATCATATTCCTCCAGCTGACTGCCCATAGCCAACAAGGCCTGTGAGACGGAGGACCATGAGAACCTGCCACTCAAATAAGGCTTTTTTATTAAGAGAAATATTTAATGTCATTATTCTTACCTGCACTGCCAATCCCGTGCTGAACTCATTGCCCAAGTGACCATCAGCTCTCTTAGAGTCAAGAAGCCTCTTCTTAATGGAGGCAAGAGCCTTGTCCAGCTCTGCAGCATCTTTAACAGCAGTTCCCTCGTCTTTCAGACACTGCAAGGCCATGCCTGCCATCGCATGTGAGTCTGAAGGGTGATTGGAATAGTAAGAGACCTTAGCACATCTGAATATATTTCCTTAAATCTAACCAAAAGGAAAATAAATAACAGTGTCCAATATATTATGCAGTCTGTTCCATATTACGCATGACATTCCAAAGCCAGGTGACTTTCCTTCTTCTGTGGAACACAGTTTTGCAACATAGTTCTATGGGACACTTTCATGGTATTTTGTATCCTTTTCTTGTGTAACACAGAAGAAAGAAAGTCATATAGGTTTGGGTTGACATGAGGGTATGAAGATAATGACAGAATTTTTATTTCTGGGTGAACTATCCCTTTAAATGAACTTTATCAATGAATACTGGGCCAGAAAAAGAGACCAAACTCACCAACACATAAGGACTCTCCGTGTTTTATCTGTTTGTGTTCCACAGCATGGATGAGTTTGTGGCTGACATGTGTGCTGACTCTAACTCCGCTCACACATAGAGCCAGAATGCCTAGAGAGTACTGGTAGTAGTTGGTCTTTGGACGGTGACTGACTACAGAAAATAATTTGTATTAAAATTAGAATTACAGTATAACACAGTTACAGCAAATCAGCATATTAAAATGATTTCTGAAGAATCATGTGACACTGAAAGGAAATCCATTACATTTTAAAATATATGAATATAAAATATTTAATTAAAATGTGTCTATTCACACCAAGTGCAAATAGCATGCCCATAGTTCAACGTCCTTAGTGGCGTAATCAGTAAAGTGTATGCATAGCTAATAGATCACTGTTTTGTCACGAACAACACAGGTTCAAATCCGCCTTTTGCAAAGCTTACTCTTCTCTCTTTTCTCATCACAAATCACATCGAAAAGGCATTTATTTTCAATAAAAATTAAGAAAATGTTCTAAATGTGGAAATAAAGTGCCAAACAAAATGTTTAATAACAATAAAAGCATTCATTGTGTAGGGTTGTGCATTCCATTTAATAATTTAAATAAAAATAATAATTTACACTGTTATTATTGCATCCTGTTAATGTACAACAATACTGAGGTGCAAATAGTATGGATCTGTCAAAATAAATGAAAAATGACATGTAATTACTATTCATATGGCAAAGAACGGCAACTTTTATATGGTGTAAATAGAATATATCACCATTTTCACTTAGTAAATAGAATCTACAGCTATTTGCACTTAGTGTAAATATTATCTATTGCTAAGAAAATGAGTTGTACTGAGTGTAAATAGAATCTAGTTGGTATTAACACTTGGTGTAAAAAACATCTATTGTTATTTGCACTTAGTTTAAATAGCAATTATCATGAAGAAAATATGCTATTTTCACTGAGTGTTAAAATCTAGTTGCTATTTACACTTGGTGTAAATAGCATCTATCGCTATTTGCACTTAGTGTAAATAGCAACTAGATTCTATTTACACTTCTTTCAGAAACACAAAAAACCCCAGAGAAGAGTCATGCATCCTGCAATACTACAAACCAGGCCCCTAAAAGTTACGCCTACTACTACTACAATCGTGGATATCAATGACTGTCTGAAACAATCTTTTCAAGTACATTTATTTTAAGTCTTATGTATTAAATGTTGGTAAGGCTATTTATATTGCTTTCAGATCGTATTAAGTATGAAATAACAGCTTTTAGTAAAAAAAACAAAAACAAAAAAAAAGGTTTGTAGTAATGCAGGATGCAGTCAGACACACTTGGGAAAAAAATCTTACAGGCCCCAAACTTTTTATGGTAGTGTATTACATAAAATTGCTCTTACATGCAATGTTCTGTTGCTCTTCTGCCATTTCTTTCTTAAGCTGAGTGAGGAGGGGCTCCCTCATCTCATTATGATTGAGATGCACACTCTGCAGATCATGACAGGAAGACTTCAAAGCCAAGATGTACAGGGCAAGACGACCAACCACCAACTCACCATTTCTGAGAGATCTACAGGCAGATATTTAGAATAGTAATGAAGCAATTAGAACAAAAATATGCTGAAATAGAACAATAGAATTTATTTCCACTACTCTCACACAACACTATCACTATACTGACAACCCTTCCTGAACAAATGTAATATTATTAAGGATTAAATGTACGTAAATATGCTACATACTTCTCAATATCTTCATGAAACCCTTTCTTGAGCTGGTTGAGATGTTCGCTCTCTTTAGCTAGGTTATGGTGTGTTGAGAGCCGCAGGGCGATGTGTACACTGGGATTGGACGGGTTATCTTGTGTATCCACAGAGCGCAGCAGCTGCTGATTGAGGCACTTGAGAAGATCTGATGCTGAACAGTGATACAGAAAACATTCATACTAAGAAATGTATTAAATGCAGTCATATGCACTGATATCAATGTTCTATAATTATAAAACAACAGACTATGATAAACTGTAACTTAATCACTGTCCTCGTTGACCATTGTAGCTAATTTAAAGTGGCAGTTAGGTAAGTTAGGTTATGTCCACTGCTGTCACAGATAATGTATGTCAGATTGACTTTTTACTCACTCAACCCATAAAAATGGCTATGTCTCAATTGTCACAGTTACAAAAGAGAGGGCAAAGAACAGAGTGAGACGATTCCAGGTATTCTGAGCAGAGCTTCAGCCAACAGGACAAACAGAAATCAAATCGGATAGTGCAGTATAGAACATTATAGGTTATATTATTATGGAGAATATTAAAAGTTTACCTACACTACACTAACAAAAAACACTAAAAAATAATACCATTCTTGATGACATATGGCATATAGCAGTCTGTAGCATTCTTTAAAAATACCTGATTAGTATATGAATATTGTAATGATTCAATATCTTAGTATATATTAAATTACCATGTAATTACCATCTATGGCCATCATCTGTGCTGTTTTATTGATACAGTAGTTTATGTAAATGTATTTCTCTAGAAAGGACAAGGGTAGGGGTGAATTCACGTGGATTGGGACACATTTGTCCCAAATGTCCTAATCACTGTGAATTCACCCTATTGCACAATGATGGCATTTCTTTTATTAGACCATCAAATGACGATCACAAGTCAAAATTACATTGACAAAAATAAATGAATGAATAAATCAATAAATAAAGATATAGCTGCAAGCAGTGATGACGGGCCAAAGTAAAATAGGCCTACTCACAATGTTTCAGCTAAACATAACTAAAAATTGCTATGGTTTATAAGTATACAAGTAGTATATTTATAGTGTGGCCCTTTGATGATACAAAAGGTTTATGGTGCCCTTATAATGTTAACAAAGAATGATGTATCTTTTAAATTTACGAGTCATTCTTTCTAGTACATTCACTGTTTTCATCCCTGTTTCTTAAGGGTCATTGTCTCTAATAATTCATGTAATATGAATTTTAAAAATGAATGAATTCATCAAAACACCTCTGGTGCCCCCTCCTTATTTTATTTTCCTGTCTAATCTCTCTCATATGATTGGTTTGTTAATATTGGTTTATTAATATTGGATGTATTATTAGCATACTAAGCAGAAATGTAAAAAGTTACTAGTAATATTTTTTTTATAAGTAATATAAGTTCTAGTTATATTTTTCCTTAAGTATAATTAAAAGCTATACACTATTGGAATAAGTACTAATATCTAATGAACAAGTACTAACATCTTTAAAATGAAATAGTACCTTAAAGAATAAGCACTAGTACCAATGGAAGTACCTAATGGAATAGATACTGCCTATTATATATATATTTTTTAGATACTAGGCAGAATCTATTCCCCTAAGTAGATCCTAAGGAGAACAATAGGGCATTCGCCATTCCAGGCAATAGAAAGAATTGGAAAAGTAAATCATTAGTCGTACTAAGTCTTACTTACAACACGGTTTTCCAACAGCCAGCGCCAGCAGCCCACTCACAAAGATAAGAGTAATCTGAGATAGAAAACAGTGTTATTTCATGAATTACCAAGCATGCCATCAGACTGACATTACATTACTCACAAAATGCGACAACAATCGAAAGCATATTCAAGTTTTATTTTGTTTGCAGTATACTAATTTATAACTTTTATTGAGTTTACTGTATGTTATATCATAATAACGAAAGATTGCATTTTTTTTAGTCAAGGTGCTTCTTACCATTTTAAGGCTAAGTAGGGTGTTCTGCTGAATCCAGTTAAAATGAACAACCGACTCTTTTACTAAAATATTATGACCGTGAGTAGAGGAGGAGTTTGTGCAGTTAGTTACTCATATACAGAGTTTGTAGTTTTGCAACATCTTGTCGACCTGTGCACTTAATGATCTGCAGTTCTTTTGATCTGTTTTGTTTTTTGTATTCCGTGTTATTTTGAATAGTTCTCGCTTTTTTACCGTGTTTTTATGTGTACCAGAAATAAATAAAAAATCTCTCTTCCTAAACGTGAGTTTGTTTACTGTTATTTATGTTCACTTCCGGTTAAAGAACTACAAAACCAATGGACTACAACTTCCATGCTCCTTCGCATCCATACTGTTCCAGAAAAGCGTCGTAAATCTAGGCTTTTGCAACTTCTCATGCAAACTGTCTTAAGACATTTTTTTCATATTCCAAACATATTCTATTTTGTGAGCGTGTGAAAGGTAAGTGTTTATGCTCCTAATGAAAGAACTGACGAGGTGTTTTGTGTATGTTGTGGGGCGTATGTCTAGAGGATGTTTCAAGCTACAGTCAGCGAGCAATTCAAGTTATTCTTACCAAGAATGCCACCAGCTTTCTTCATGGGGAATTATTTTAGATAATTATAGATAAAACTGAAATAAATATTTACTATTAAAGAGCACAAAGGACTCGCATTTCACTGTTATGGCCTACAGTGTGAAAGAAAACATAAATATAAGTGTCCAGTTAGCTCACTAACTGTGAATTCCTGCGTTTTTTTATTAATTAAAACAATTAACTATTTGACTTGGACTGGGTCAGCAGTGTACTTTCCATATAAATATTAATGCGTGTGTACACACACACACACGTGTATATATAACTCATACCATGTATAATAGAACATCTGCAGAACCTGTTCTGAAGTTATTAATTTGTCTGTTTTCCAGATTCTTCATCTTCTATCCACACTGCTTAACTGCAGTTGTCATTTAATTCTAATGTCTTCAGCTTGTTCTCACCAGGAGGCCGATGTAAAGCACCACGTCAGGCAGCAGCAAGCTGGAGTTCATCATGTTTTCCTCCCATGCACACTTCAGTAACGCTGATTTTGTAACAATTAGTGGGCCATCCAGAGGCTCACATCATCTGACTGGTGCATCAATGCCAAATACGTAAGTATTAATTGTCTTCTTGTGCTGCAGTCCTTCTATATGCAATCAAATGAAGACAGCCACTCTTTTTATTTGTCTTCCCGTTTACACTTAGAAGCTGGGAACAAAGATGCATGAGGAAACAAAGGAGAAGGACAGATGATGAGTAAGTGTTTTTTGTTTTTTTGTTTTTTTTACAAAGGATACTTGCTATATGTAGTAGTGGATTTTACATGATCTTGTCACCCTACAGAAGCTGCAGCCCGAAACGGCGAAAAATGATGGGAGCAGGTGAGTATCCAAGTCCTAAAGCGAGCCACAGGTGGCCTGCGGGCTCTACCACCTCTTCAACTTCATCGGAGACCAGCCTGGTTCAACTGCAGACTGGACCCAGGACAGACGAGATGAGTCTGTGCCTCACAGTCGCACCCTCTCCCTCTCCACTACCCAGAGTACCCACAGAAGGCTCAGGCATGGAGGTAGAGGCCGCTCAGAGGAGACTGCAGGAGATAGAAGAAAGGTAAGACTAAAATAAAAAGGTTATAGCTTGATTTCAACTGCATCTCAGCTTGAGTCATTGATCAGAAATTAGATGTATGAAGGTTCAAATACTCCATTTAAAGGTTGCAGTTTTTACAGGCTGTCTTCCTGATTATGTGTTACAGGATAACTTTGGAAGATGATAGTGATGAAGAAGAGTTGGATGTAGAACCGGCTCAGCGCAGACCAGTGCTGGTGATGTCCGACAGCTTAAGGGAGGGGCTGCAGCGTGGGATTGATGACATTCTACCCCATATGGTAGCACAATCAGTGTGGGTATTATTTTGGTGTTTTCATGCCATTCATACAGCACTTTTTACATTATATTGTTTACAACGATTGCTCCAAAGCAGCTTTACAGTGATAATAGGAAATTAATGGAAGAGAAATAGTTTTGGCTGTACATCAGATCTAGAAAAAAGTTATTGTCCAGCTAAAGTAAGTTTTTGATTGATTCATCCTTTTAAATTTTAGTTGATAAAGAAATGTATACATTAGCTTAATTTCAAGCATCTAAGCATAATCCTTTACATTTAGAGAGAAAAAAAGTATTTTTTTATATATATAGTTTAAGTTTGCAGTCATTGATATTTTTTGTAAGGAAATTAATACTTTTATTTAGTAAGGATGCATTAAATTGATCAAAAGTGACCATAAATAACGTTTATTTCAGATTTCCAGTAATCCATCACAGTTTCTATAAAAATATAAAGCAGCGCAACTGTTTTCAGCATTGATGATAATAATAATGATTTATGTTTTGATATCACAGAAACGATTTATATTTTAAAATGTTAGCTTTATTGTATTTTTGAGTCTTCTTACAACCCAAACCATTTTGAATGGTAGAGTAAATTTTTAAAAATACGATGTATAAAGGGTTCATTTTTGATGTACTAAACATCAAATAAATATATTTTAAACCATCTAAATAAGACAAGGGACATGTATTAAGAATAACTGAAACAAGTCAAACTAAATTGTATGAAATTGTATGGCTAATTTTTTGAAAACAAACCCAAGCAGAAATGTTCTCAAACCAGCAGTTGAACATCAGTTTCTACCAACGGCACTGAGCTCATTGTACAGGAATCCAGCGCTTAGCACACTCTTCTTCATTCACCTCTGCAGGGGCCACTCTTGTATGGAACTGGTGGTGTGGCGCCCCCCAGAGGACCCTCTCACCCAGAGGGTGAAGGACTCTTTACAAAGACAGCAGCGCAAGCAGCAGGCAGTGAGCAGACAGACTCCCACCCCTGTGCCATCCACCAGCAACCCCCCATCCCATCCCCGGTTTACAACAACTAATGAGCAGACTTTCAGCCCCCTGTTCAGCAGCCCTGCACTCCTCAACTCTGGAGAGGAAGACATGGAGTTATAAAAGGGAAATCCTTGAGTACTTTATCTGACCCTGTGTGTGAAATAAGCTTTGAATTTTATCAGTGCAAATGAGGAATTACCATAAGGGACGGAAGCACTTCACAATGCTCACATGAGATTTTTCTTGTGCCATGTATTTTGTTTCAACCTGCACTTTTTTTGTAGGTGGGACCATATTTGCACTAGATGAAATGAGAAGTATCCTATGTGAATGTGGTCAGGAATTTAAAAAAAATTCACTGCAGTACAGTTTAAATTAATATTCACTCTGTTTGCTGTCGATAGCTCTGCGTCGTGCACATTCAATATTCAAGAATATTTTAGTTTCCTCTTCATGCAGCTAGTATTATTGCAGCGTATTAGTATTCGGTGTACAGATTCAGAGCACTTGATTTGTTACATGTAATATTTTCTTTTTAGCAGACATTCAACTGGTCAGACTCCTTTTATTTTTTTCTTCATGGTGTCCATATTGGTTTTTTTCAAGATGCTGTTCTTATGCAAAGTAATGATTGATACATTTTATTTAGGGAATTCTAGCTTGAGTGAGTTCGCATGTGCTCTTGAACTGGATATACAGAGACAGCAGCCGGTTTAACCTTCTACACAGATAGAAAAATAATTCTTGGACGAGATGCATGGGTATACATATTTTAATCATATTTCCTGGCTCAGCTTATCAAGGTAAAGAACAAATTGCACTTATTAGTCTGGCTGTAATTCTTGAACAACAGTGAAATAAGCTGTAAATCCATGTTGCATTTGGTTTAAACGTTGGCCTAAATTATTGTTTAGCATTTAATTTGACATTTTTGTGATTTATACATATTGGCAGATGTCATACAATTTGTAAATATCGACCACATGAGACAAAGGCAGGCTTGGTTTTCAATAAAAATCAGTTTGGCATTATAATTCTCTGCTTGTGAAATTTTATTTATTTATGCAGTAAAAACATTCGTACATCATAAATTGTCAATGATTTCAGGAATGTTGATCAATTACAATAATTAGTTCTATTTAAAAAAAATCACAAATTCAGATTCTGTGAAGTGTAAAATATACAAAAAGTGTAACAGTTATTTGTAACAGTTGAAAATTATGTAAGCTACATACTAGATGTATTCATTGTTTCATATTAAACTCAAGCAGAATTCTATGTCCAAGAATTCTGTTCATTTAATATCAAAGTTCATACTTCGATCTTTAACAAACACCCGAATGAAACATTCATCTACAATAAAGTGCTAAGTTCTGTCCATCCAGATCCCAGACCATAAACATTGCTTAAAGGGGGGGTGAAATGCTGTTTCAGGCATACTGAGCTTTTTACACTGTTAAAGACTTGGATTCCTATCCTAAACATAGACAAAGTTTCAAAACTAATGTTGGACGTTTGATGGAGTATTTCTGTGTCAAAAATACTCCTTCCGGTTTCTCACAAGTTTCGGAGAGTTTTTTTCTAGTATGGGTCGTTTGACGTCGATAGAGCGGAAGGTCCTTGTATGGGCCGTACGGGCTCTTCTCCCGGTAGGGTGCGCGCGCGTGACTAGAGCGAGAGAGGAAATGCACGCTTATAAACACTCTCTCAGGTGCAAATCCAGTCGTCGTTATAGTCCGCGCTGCGCTCCACTTTTTTCCTATGGTTGACGTTAAGCGACTTCAACGCTTCAGCACATCATTCCGGGAAGGCAGCGCTGCATTTGAACCGATTTGAATTCAGAAATGACGGGAAGCTTCACAACATCGATTCAGTCGCGTCGCAAAAGTGGATCTCCACGGTCACTGCTGTCACAGGACTTCACCAAATCATACCAAAGAAGTGTGTTTTTGATGGAGCGGTCCCAGCGATTAAGGTTCACGGTTGGTGAGTAAAACTGCTTCAAATGTCTATGCTGTTGGCTATCGTCGCGTGAGTAAACATCATTAAACGACACGATCGCGTGCTTCGTCATTCAAATGCGCTAACGGTTACTCCATTGTTGTTCTATGTATAACGTTACACTAGTCTGACGTGCAAAACCATTTTGTTTGCTACTGCTAAGGTTTAGTCGCATACAATAGTCCATAAACCGAATCATGTCCTCATAAACTGCGAGTAAATACACACAAATGTTGACAGGCCACTAAATACAGTACATACCACAGAGACTGCTGTCCTACTGTTGCTGTTTCTCCTGTTCAGTTTATTTCAGCCTCCAAATCTGATTCTGGATCGATAGCCATGGGTTCCTCCACGCTTGAGGACGTCACCGCTTTGTGCGCATTCGTCATTCTTTAGCTCCACCCACACGATACGCCTCCAGGCGCTCAGTTTTTTTTTCCGGAAAGACTCGGTACAGCCTATATTTCTTTTATAAATATAATAAAACTAAAGACTTTTCGGAGATATGAAGGATGCAATACTACTCTATAGGTACTCAAGATCGACATGAAATGACTGAAACTGAGTGTTTCACCCCGCCCTTTAAGAGCTCCACAGATGTGGTCCTTAGTAATGTTCTTATACATGGTTTTCCTGTAAAATCAACTATTTAATGGACAAATTCTAGGATAACAGAGCTGAAAGTAAATGTTAACTGGAAATGGTCTTTGCTGGTAGGTGCTCCTCTGTCTTACAGCTTTCCTGGGATGGAGCAATCTGCCAAGATAATGAGAAGCTTTTAAACATACTTTTACATTCTTGAAAATGTATTGCACATAATAATAATATAAATAATGAATTAATCTTAAACAGAACAAAAAAGTAGCATCAAAATACAGTTGTTATTGTTAACTAAAAAAAAAAAAAACGAATTAAAAAAGACAAAGGCACAAAAGATTAGAGAAAATATAACTAAATATATACATTAAAAATATAATAGTATGTAAAATTGAAAAATAATTTAAACTCTGATAATAATTTGAGATAAGTTGATACCGTGTCCAGATAAGAGCCCCCCAAGTTCCTGGGATCCCTGTCCCACTTCACTGTCCTAGGGCATTGGGTCTGTCTCTCTGCTTGAATCTGGCGGATGCGGCTCTGGAGATGCTGTAGCAGTTTATATGAGGTCAGGTCTTGGGTGACTCTGGAGTTACGGAAATCCGTGCCACACTGAAGAGCAGTGGAGGCCAACTGGGATTCGCTGTATTCTCTGCATTGCTGCAGAGAGCCAGAGAATCAGAGATGTACTTTCCATGTATTCTACTACAATCATAAGGAGTGAACATCGCATCAGTGATGCTAGTAACTTAGTAACTGCCAGTACTTAGTAACACGTTAATCTAATCAGACTACTTTTTTCCAGTAACGAGTAATCTAACGCATTACTATTTCCAAACCAATTATCCGATTAAAGTAATTTATCTGATAAAGTCACTGTGCGTTACTATTTGTCATTTTCCTTATTAAAAAAATACAAATATATATTTTTGCTTTTTCTTGCGTCTCAGGGAGAGTATTTTTTTCGGAAATTATTTTTAAACTTCAACTTAAAATATCAGGAGATACATTGTTGACGTTAAAATGCACTTCCAATAAAGTGAGTGTTGGCAAAAACAGTTGTCATTTCTATGTTGAGGTGGCAGGGGTGTTGTCGGCAACTGCTGAATGTAACTAATAAAGTAACTTGTAATCTTACTCAGTTGCTTTTAAAATCAAGTCATCTGTAAAGTAACTAAGTTACTTTTTCAAGGAGTAATCAGTTATCTGATTACTTTTTCAAAGTAACCGTGGCAACACTGGTGAACATGCAAATGTGACTCGAAGAATGCTTTCGGTTTATATTTAATCAATACAAGACATGGGTGCTTAGTAATCGTGCTAATATTCATACCAGCAGCATGATAGCAACATTGCTTTTTAAGTTTTTAAACTGTTAATAAAAATGAATTAAAATAGTTTTTGTTCACCGGAAAAAAAAACACTGAAATAAAATAAATACAGATGTTGGAAGAAAAACGTCAATGAAAATGACTAAAACTTAAATAAAAATAAATTTAAGCTAAAGTAATAGAAAAAGATAATAAAAAATATTAATACTATAAAAATAATGCTAAAAAAGTACTGGCATTTACCCCATTTAGATGTCTCATCTCATTCTCCAGTCTCTCCAGTCTCTTCTGCTGCTCTGCTCTGGGCTTTGGAACATTCCTGTTTTATACAGTAATAGTTATGGAGAATAATCCAATGGGTTATGAATGTTATTTCTGTACGAGTCATGGTAGCCAATGATCTACAGTGGTCATACATTTGTTCATTTATCTATTGAGCGGTTCTGACTATAGGCTCAATGAGACATGACTTTAAAAAAAAAACATGTAATGTTGTTCTACATATGTATAAAATGTGTGTCTTGTGGTAGTTTTCTATTTGAATCCTGACCTATTAAAGTCCCAGTGAACCGGAAGTTGCTACTGATTTTACTTCAGTGCTGTGTCATATATTTCCAAGTAAAATGGAATATTGAATAGAGGGCAGGGTTTGACTTCAGCGCTCCTCCTCTCCATCTCTCGCTCATAGCAGACTAACGGCTGGAGGGGAGTGGTTACACATTTTCAAACCTAAGCCGTTAAACTGCCATCATCTGAGAAGGAACGCCGTTTCCAGACTGGAAGTAACTTTTCAGATTTTGATTAAAGATTACCGCAACATTTTTTCTGTGTATTAACTTGCACGGATTAATTGTTCACCCTAAGACCTTTAATTTGTGCAAACAAAGTAAATAAGATTGATTTCATGAGGACTTTAATCATTCAACTTACTTAATATGAAAGTTAGTTAGCTAAGGGCATGTTTGCATGACAATGATATACTAAAAATGGAAACGTTTTTCCTTCGCATTTTTCACATATAGACAACACCATTGTCAAAACGATCCACACAGATCCCTGAAACGCTGTATTATGCATGGCAGGCCAGTAGTTGGTGATGTCACTTTGAAAAGTAACACTGCGCGCCTACAGACTGAACACGTAATACGCACATGCATGATGTCACCTATTTCACAAATTCTTGTTTTTGTAGTTTACACAGAGGCGAGAACAGTATCGTTTTCAAAAGTGTGCATTTCCAGGCCCCCAAAACACTGTTGTTGTGTAAATGAATGACCAAAAAAAAAAAAAAAAGCATTCAGTTTTCAGTGTTAAAGGAATTGTATGTAAGAAATGTATTTCAATTAATCATAAAATGGCCTTGATATGTCACTAGACATTAAGAAATCATGTTAATTTCAAACACTTACATCAGTGACAACAGTAGTCCGGCCAGGATATTGTCATTTAAAAGTTGTTGTTGCAGCCCTCAACTGATGTTAAAGGGGGGGTGAAATGCTGTTTCATGCATACTGAGCTTTTTACACCTTTAAAGACTTGGATTCCCATCCTAAACATAGACAAAGTTTCAAAAACTAATGTTGGACGTTTGATGGAGTATTTCTGTGTTAAAAATACTCCTTCCGGTTTCTCACAAGTTTCGGCGAGTTTTTTTCGAGTATGGGTCTACTTGACGTTAAATAGAGCGGAAGGTCCTTGTATGGGCTGTACGGGCTCTTCTCCCGGAAGGGTGCGCGCGCGCGTGACTAAAGGGAGAGAGAGGAAATGCACGCTGTAAACAGTCTCTCAGGTGCAGATCCAAGGCGTTTCTCAATGTCAAGGAAGGATCCTCGGAAGCCAGAATTCTAAGGATGCCACGTCATCGACATCCGACGAAGGACTGTTCCAATGTCGAGGATCCTCGAATTTCAACCAAGGACTGAGTCCTTCGTTCGAAAAATATGTCATATACAGAAAAGGATGCATATGAGTAGCCTTCGCGCACTTCGCGTTCTCAAATCACCCACAATCCTATGCGCGCAGCTTCGCTATCTTCTGACGTTCCCGGAGTCGGAGCGTGAACGGGGCAAATATGCTTGTATCGGAGTTTGTTGATGGGAAGGAAGGAGGCGGGAACCGGCGAACGTTCAACAACTTTATTATAAATAATAAACAAAACGAAAGTAACACAGGGAAAACCCTCACGGGCGACTGCCCGCACACACATAATAAAACAATCACTTTGCCGTGAGCTGAGACCGGTGTGGCGGCGATCAGCTGCCGCTCATTATCACTCCACCGGCCCGCTCTCATGGTCCCTCACCTCGCTGATTGCCACAATGCTTTTATTTACGTTACCAAACATTTGTTATAACCGTAGTAAATATACGTAAAGTTTAACGTTTAAATGCCAGTACAAATTACTACTGTATTGATATAAAAATATATACAAATGACGTTACACATAATGTTATTGATGGCCAACGGACCTTTTCACTGACGTAATGACGCAATGACGTGCACTTGCTAGCCTGTTCCATTTGCGTGTTCTTCGAATCCTAATGAGGACCCTC
Organism: Pseudorasbora parva; assembly: GCF_024679245.1. Classification (NCBI taxonomy): domain Eukaryota; kingdom Metazoa; phylum Chordata; class Actinopteri; order Cypriniformes; family Gobionidae; genus Pseudorasbora; species Pseudorasbora parva. Next base: position 42,680,115 of record NC_090174.1, read on the forward strand.
GCCTAGCCTCTGAAGGAAGTGACTTGGAAGGATCAGTCCTTCCAAGGAAGCATCCTTGACATTGAGAAACACCTCCAGTCGTCCGTGAACACTTATGTCGCGCCGCGCTCCACTTTATTCCTATGGGTGACGTCGAGCGACTTCAACGCTTCAGCACAGCATTCCGGGAAGGCAGCGCTGCATTTGAACCGATTTGAACGCAGAAATGACGGGAAGCTTCAAGGCATCGCTTCAGTCGCGTCGCAAAGTGGATTTCCACGGTCACTGCTGTAGCGACTCAGGCGAATCAAACACACAATCGCCAGTTACATTTAACAAATATGTTTTGAAAGTTGTGCTCACTAGCATACCTTCCCCCCCAACACAACAGAGGGAGATTCTTCAGTCACCCTGGAAACCATCTGATAAGATCTTTTTATGGCCGGAAAGAATGTGGCCACAGAGCTTTTGACACAGAGACACAGAGCTTTTGCCTCAAATTATAGACAAACCATCTATAAATGAACATGCACCCCAGGACATTATATGTAAACACATAATTGTTTTGTAAAATGTTTCTTCTGTATGGTATTTTGCATTTCTTTTTGTCTGTGTCTTAACAAAGTACTAGTTCAGATAACCTCATATATGTCATGTCTCCTATCAAATTAATGCTCACTTCACGACTTACACTTCCAGGTATATCACTTATTCAGAAAATGCAGTGTGTGTTTGTTGCATTAATTATAGTATGAAGACTCAGAGACCCACTGAGTCGAACCTTCAAACAAAGAGCAATAAAGTCTGCTGAGGAATTTCCCGCCGGGAAATCCCAACACTCTCATTGGTTAAGTCTAACCCTGGAGGGTGGGACTACGGCCAGACCATAAAAGGAGGACCTCGGATGCCCTCCTCCTCTCTTACACTCCCCACTCTCTCTTCTCTCTCTGGCTGAACCAACACGTCATCGGGGCTGGCACTTAAGCCATGCCACCAATGCAGGCCCTCCAAGCAGGCCTCATCTCTTCCAAAAATCTTCTCTTCTACAATCCGATCTTCAAGAACACGAAGCATCGCTAAAGCAAACAGCCGCTTCCCTCCCAACCTCGGAAAGGACCGCCGGACATGCAGGACATTTGAACACGCAGAGACACATACGCACACAAGCGAGAAGCCAAAACGAAACCAAAAAGAATGCAAGTATTCTTATTCTTACTGCTGTAAAGAGGGTATGTTATTCTCCCGTTGGGATAAATTAACTCCGTGAAGGTCGTATGTGGCGAACTGAAGGAAAGTTGTTTCTTACCCTCCCCCACTCTCTTTGTCTCTCTCTCTCTCCCTCTCTTTGTCTCTCTCTCTCTTTTATCTCTCTCTAACTTCAGTCTATTCATTATTCTCTTTTATGTATTCTTTCGTTAATATCTATACTTCTACTCTCTTGATGCATATTTAGTATGTACTTTCTGTGTGAATTGTAGTGTTATTTTTAGTCTGTGTTTATTAAACCTTCAAAAGACATTTAATGAGTTGAATCTGTTATTCTGCCACATACACAAAGTCAATGAAACTTGCGATCTAAACGTTACCTAACTGCTTATGCTACTATGTTAGTAAAGTAAACTGTATGACCATTTGAAATATTGAACTTGTCCTGATCAGTAAAGTTAATGTTTCTTATGCGCTCGTAAAGCAGTAATCCCTTTTTTGAGAATTGATTTGAAAAGTCTATAACTAATTTGCAGGACAAACTTAGTAGGATAATTTCAAGCAATTCCATAAAGGGTTACTTGTATTTAATTAAACAATTTTCCCTATCGGAAAATTTTAATACGTAATGAACAACTGGCAAATTATATTCATAAATTCATGAATATTGAATATTAAATCCCTTTTGAGTTAATTATTCCCCGAGACATTAAACTCATTAGTCGTTGTTGTTACACTGCTGTCACAGGACTTCACCAAATCATACCAAAGAAGTGTGTTTTTGACAGAGCGGTCCTGCTTTGGAAGATGCCGGTGAGTAAATCAACTTCAAATGTCTCTGCTATTGGCTACCGTCGCATGAGTAAACATCAGTAAACGATACGATCGCGTGCTTCGTCATTCAAATGCGCTAACGGTTACTCCATTGTTGTTCTGTATAACGTTACACTATTCTGACTCTGACGTGCAAAACCGTTTTGCTACCTCTAAGGTCTAGTCACATACAATAGTCCATAAACCGAATCATGTCCTCATAAACTGCACACAAAGGCCCCTAAATACAGTACATACCACAGAGACGGACATCCTGATGTTGCCGTTTCTCCTGTTCAATTTATTTCAGCCTCAGATTTGATTGTGGATCATTATCTGTATTAGCTGAGATAGATGGGTTTCTCCACGCTTGAGGACGTCACCGCTTTGCGCGCTTGTCATTCTTTAGCTCCGCCCACACGATACGCCTCCAGGCGCTCGGTTTTTTCCGGAAAGACTCGGTACAGCCCATATTTCTTTTATAAATATGATAAAACTAAAGACTTTTCGGAGATATGAAGGATGCAATACTACTCTATAGGTACTCAAGATTGACATGAGATTGACTGAAACTGAGTGTTTCACCCCCCCTTTAATGTTGACATGTTGTGTTTTGGCCTGAAGCTCCGCCCTCCACCTATCTACCAATCAAGAAATCAGTAGTGTTGCTGGGTTATATAGTATATATAGTATTGTCTGGGTTGCCAGATCTGCTCTAGTTACCACAGCCGCAGCTACAAACATTTCTGCTGGATCCTGGAGCCTATCTGGCAACCTCGAGTCAGGGAGGAGGGGGAGAGGGGATACACCTGCAGTACCAGTTTTGGCCACAATCTTACATACACTTCCTTTAAGTAAGTGGCCCCTAAGGAACAGACGTACGACCCACCTATCCAGCTCTGCATTAAGCTCCAGCTCAAATTTGTGAGCGAGTCTTGTAGTGGTTTTGTCTTTCCACTGTGCCATGTTGTTCTGCTCCTGTCTGAGCTCATCAGCTTTAGCCCGCAGCTGCCTGCGCAGATGGACGCACAGTCTGTCTGTATCATCATTGTTCATGCGCAGCTGGGCTCGAGATAGGCTGCTCATTTCCTCAATGTGCTCCTTAAGTTTACACACATCAGTGAACAAAATGAGACATAAACCAAGATTTTAATACATTTATAGCAATTTACTTATTTGCTCACTGCGGTAATTTTACATTCAGATGCTTTTGCTATTATAAATAAAGTGTACATATTGTATGTGCATGTGTCAGTATACCTGTATGAGTTTCTCTTTTAGAGCAGTCAGTGCTTGTTCTTTTTCCTCCATCAGCTGCTCTTTTTGCAGACTTAGTTCTTTCTCCTGAAACACATAAGCAGCATCTGCTCATAGCCGATGAGTTGCTGTGAATTGATGTGTATTTTGTTTGTAACTTTTCTTGTACCTTTTCTTGGCTGAGTTGCAGTGCAGCACATCTCTGTGAGTTGAGCTCAATAATTAGATTGTTAATAAGCTGTTGTAAGGCCTTTGTGAGAAACTGCAGGGTCTGGAGAGTTTCACTCACTGTAGGACTGAACCGGAACAAATTAAAATACATTTAATTTATTAATACAGTGTCACTAGTATAAAATTATGGAATGGAATCAACTGGAATGCCTATTCTGTGTATACTGGTAAGAAAGTGGAATCAGGATATGGCATACATAGGCTATATTTGAAAGTGCAATTCCTACATCCGGACCAATGCATAATGTGTGGGGCAGAAGTCACCTTTTTAACACGTAACACGGCATATAATTGTGTGCGTATGAGCACCCTAGGGTACTGTATATATCACAAGTGAGCACACCTCTCTGACGAGTGCTTGTTTTCAACAGTCAGGCCATTGTTTTTAAGCATCTCCTGCAGGGAAACACACTCAGTGTGTATGTCCTGCGCCCAGCGCCTGCTCTGTTGCTCATGTCTGGCTGTTCTTCTCTGGTATTTTTGGTCTTTCTCGATGACGGCTGTCCTCAGCTCCTGAAGCTCCGTTTCAGAGTGCTGCAAGGTTTTCTTCAGACGTACTGCCTCCTTCTCTGCCTCCTGTAACAAGAAACCAGCAGAAAGTAAAAAGCTGACAGCTTTGATAAAGTTGCATTTAACAAAAAAACTTTAAACATAAAAAAATATCAAGGCTGTTTAAAACACACCCTTAATACACAGTATTAAACACATCAAACATTGATTTTTGCATTGTGAAATTACTTCCATGGCAAAGTGTCTTGAAAGTAATACTATCTTTCCACAAATTCTCATTATTGTAATGTGTTTGGATGTTTTTCTATAGATCGTTTTTGTATTTCCCATTATTCTCAATGGTCACCTTCAGTAAAAAATAAAAAAAATAAACATAAAAACACAAACTGTAATACATTTTTTTCTTTTTTATTCATTTATGCAAACCATCAAATACTACCATGATGTGTAGATATGCAAATTAAAAAAAATATATATATATATATAATCTATTTATTATTATATATTGATCAATATTATATTATTATATTATATTTATCCATATGAATCTATTCTAATTTTCCATCTGTTTTTCTTCAGCGTTTAAATGTAAAGAATTAAAAGATGACTTCTGATTCCACTCACTTTCTGAAGCTCAATAACTTTACTTTGTAAGGCCAGTGCGTTCCTTCTCTCTTTCTGCACTTCTGCTCTCCCTCTCTTCACTGCCTCCTCTATTTGCTGCTCCAGAGTCCCACGCTGCTCTATTAGAGCCTTCTCTTGCTGTTCCTCCCACTTCCTTTCCTCTCGCTTCACAGCCTTTTGAATCTGTTAGTTCAGATGACAAGAGATGCACTGGTTCTTTTGTGAGGAAAATAATTTAAACAGCAAAGAACAACATCAAAGTTAATGCCAAACTTAATTTCCTTGATAAATATCAATCATAGCGTCGGTTCTGGCAGGTCATGTTAGTCAAGCTCTCATCAGCTGACTGTCAGCTGATCACATCTACTTATAGGAATATGATGTCTATCACAGCATACATATACATAAGCTCCTTTAGTACTGTCAGCAGCTAACGCATTTCTCCGGAGCTAATTACCCTTCTCCATCCCCAGCTCCTCCTCTCGGCCAGTCAGGATTTGATATTCTGATTCCCCCTTAATCAAACTAAATTGCTGAATTATTTTGAAAATTAAATACTGACATTAATGATATTCTCAATACATTATGTTGGTTCTGTTCTGGGAGGTTATTGATGTTCTCCCTGCTCTCCCACAGGGAGTTATTGCCCAGAACAAAACCATACCGCCGATCCAAACTGTATGCTAATTGTCATTCATCTTTGATGATAGTGGTCCTCCTGACATAACTGTCATCAGCTCTTCAGAGTCATTGTAAAACATGATAACAGGGAGGGAACCTTTTCCTGAGTTTGTCTTCTGAGTTCCTCTGTTTGCTTCCTCATCTTCTCTTCATGCTGCTCTAGAGCCTCTTTTAGCCTCTTTACCTCCTCATCTTTCATCTGAAAGAAAGAGAGGTGAATGTGTATGTATGATTGAATTGCAGTGTTGTGCGATACAAAGGGCACAGGCTATGACGGCTGACCTGGATACAGTTGTGTAAGGAGTCCAAGCTCTGTTTGTGGGTCTGAGCTTGTTCACTGAGAGCGGCTGACGCCTGCTGATGTTTCTGGAGTCACACATTTCAACCAAACAGATTCAGGATTTCACATTATGTCTGGATAATATGTGATAAGTTTCACAGTGAATAAATAATCTTACCTTTTGAAGCTCTTCTTTGTGGCTTTTGGTTAACTGTAGTGTCAGTTGCTCAATTTCTTGCTCCTGAGAAGGAATTGATAATCATATTTAATAAAAAAAATAATACTTTACCTTACTGAAAAGACAAGCACATATCGTTCAGACTGGTTTATGGTGACTAGGGATTGATGCTATAGTCTAGCTGATGTACCAGCATATTTACTACGTGTTTCATTAACATATTCTTTCAGTTTATTTCATTTCAGAGTAAATATATAAATAGCAAATATGTTGGATGTTGTCATATGATGTTAGATCGTTAAATTCAAACATAATGTGAAAGGCTTATATACACTAATATTCAAAAGTCGGTAAGCTTTTCTTTTATGCGCACCAAAGCTGAATTGTTCATTATTATTATTATCAATGTTGAAAACATTTGTGCTGTTTTAATGTTTTTGCTGAAATTGTGATTTAATTTTCTCCATAATTTTTTGATAAATAGAAAGTTCAAGAAACGAACTGAATTTATATGAAATAAAAACCTATATTGTAACATTGTGAAAGTCTTCACTGTCACTTTTGATCAATACAATGCGTCTTACCGAACACAAGCTTTTTAATGTCAGTGCTTGACAATATATAACTATCTTCCCTACCATATCCTTTTTTGTCCCATTCTGTATTTCTGTCATCTTTAAGCTATGCTCCTCTCTCAGTGAACAGAGCTCCAGAAGAAGGGCTTCCTTCGCTCCTTCGGCCTCCTGCAAAAGCAGCTCCTTCTGAGCAATAATCTGCTCCAGCGCTCCAAAGTGCTTCCCTCGGTGCTCTAGATCTTCTTGTGTAGACTGCACACACTGAAAAAAAGTGTGTTGGATTTACATGATTTAATTGACATAATTTTGGAATCATCATAGAACATCATGGAATGAACGCATTTTAAGTAACCCAATTAAGCAGTCTCAAAATACATTTACGCATTTGGCAGACGCTTTTATCCAAAGCGACTTACATTGTATTTTTTAATGTACACATTTTTTTTGTCAGTTCTTGCTTTCCCTGGGAATCAAACCCATGACCTTGGCGTTGCTAGCACCACGCTCTACTGGTTGAGCAACAGAAAAGTTAATTTTATATGGCTCCCTGTCATGAATGAGGCATTTCATTTCATTCATTCATTCATTCATTCAACCACTTCAATTTCGTATATTTTAATGGCACACAACTGAATTAAAAACTCATTCAGCAATGCCGTTCCGTTATGACATTATACTCCACAGCCTAAGAAAATTCTCCACTCTTCTCCGCAGTGGTAACCCATTTTAATTTTAATTGTTCTAATAATTCCAACATAATTGAATATTAAACACTATTAAACACTATCAAGCCCCCCCCCCCCTCATCTTACTTAAAAATAAGACTTTTACATATAAAATAACAACATTTACTGTCCCTTGATTTAGCCATATGCAAAGCATGCTGGGAACTAACACGCCCCATCCAGTTTCAATTAATGCAACAAATCTTTAATGTAATCTCAACACAAATGGATTAAGTAAACTTCAATTTGACATATTTAAGTGGATTGAACACAATCAAATTAAGTTAGGACAAAATGTATAGAAATTGTGTTGCCTTAGCTCATTTTAATTAAGCAATTTAAAAAAGCTGTTCAAAAAATACTGATATTAAACTTTTATTATACAGTTACTGAAATTGATATTGTTTGCTCTGTCTCTGTATCAGATACTGAAAACATGGTTATTGTAGATTAAGAAGAAGAAACAAGAGTTAGAACCTCTTTTATTGTTGCTTTTTCTCTGATCGTATCAATTAGCTTCTCCTCCAGCTCACTGCATTTCTGTCGCAGAGCCCTGCAGTCCTCCTCTCTCTGTTCCAGTTCCTGATTCACCTCATCAAGCCTCTGAGCGAGACAACAAGAAGGACATTAATGTATACTGAGGGCTGTGTGAATCTATTCAAAATATATATTTCAAATATTTAGCTGGCAATATAAAATTAAGCAACACATTAATGCACTTTTTATTTGATCATTAAGTTTCCTACAGATTATGTCAACTCATTGTGCTCTTATTTGCACTTGAGCATGAGAGTGTTAAGACAGAGATGTACAAATATCAGCCCATCCCAAATGCATAAGAAACAAATGTATATAGATTAAATATAGTCAAAATATTAGTTTAATCCTCATGAGACCCAGAAAAAAAATATTTTGTCATGTGATTACATTGTTTAGAGCACAATGAACAAATGGAAAAAAGGAACAATTATATTTTATTCATATGTTATGATATGTCCACTGTCCACTGTAGTAGACCAGACCAGTTGTTTAAAAAAATTATATTATATGAAATTACATGTTTAGGCAAAAACTATTTTTTTATTCACCAATCAATTAGTAAAATGAAAGATGATTCTAAACTATGTTATGAAAGATATAATGGAATGAATTGATATACCATTTTTCTTTATGTAATATGTGGGTAAAATGGCCATATATGGGTAGTCCCATTCAAAACCATGTACTTACACTGTCTCTAATATGCATATTAATGTGTTCTTGGGGTAACGTGATGAAAACAGAAGTGTAATAATCGGCAACTTTTTAATAACAATATCTAACATTTCATAAGAGTATTGTTATAGAATTTATCTCGCTATTCACTTGTTGCGTTTCCAAAAATGCCTGATAAACATGATTTAAGTCCTGTTGTCCTCCACAATAGACATGTATGAAATCCATGTCTTGTTTTGTAACAGAAAGTCATATTTTGATTTGAAACCCCATATAATTTTCCTGAGATGTTGATTAATATTTCCATAAGAAAGCTAAATGTTATCACTAAATTAATGTCCATTTATTAAATCCATGGAGTTGTTGCTGTCATGGTGAAACTGCTCTTTACAGGACATCCATTAAAACTGTGAGATGTATGTTATCAGAGAAATTCACTAAAATAGTATGTCCACTCCAGAGGACAAAAGTCTATACCTGGGTCCCATGAGGATAAATATAGCAATAGTATATATATATATATATATATATATATATATATATATATATATATATATATATATATATATATATATATATATATATATATATATATATATATATATATGTGATCTACAGTACCTCCTGCATAGAGTCTTGTGTGTGTCTAAAACGCCTCTGTTCTGAGAACAGGTCAGATTTAGCATTATTCAGTTGTCGGTCCATCTCCTCCCTTTCCAGAACAGACACACTGTGGATTACACACTGACAGGGACAGACAAAATGAAAATAGTGCATATGTTATCTGGCTACGCCATGTACACACACACATGCACGCACGCACACGCATTAATTTGATGTAAATAATGTATTTATTTAATTTATTTAAAATGACATTTTATAGGTATTTTATAAATAAGAGCTGATGAGACTTTTTTAGTTTCTTAACTAGTGACCTTTTGCTCCTGCAGAACCCTGACCTCCTCCAAACATTTGTCCCTCTGGGCCAGCAGTCTGTGTAACTCATATCTTTAAGACATACATACAGTGCTTAAAAATTGTTGTTACATACTATACAGTCAAACTAAATTTATTCAGACACCTTCAACATGTATCACATTATCACAGTCTATTTGATATAATTTAGAAAATGGTAATAAAATATGATAAAAATTCATTGTTAATATGTCAGAACAAATTCACCTTGATAATGTCAGATAACTTTGATAGAAAGGTAAACAATCAACCAATCAGCTGTTAAATTTAAGTACACAATTAGATCATAATAGATCATAGATAACAGCAATTTAGGTCAACCATTTACCAAGAAAGGCTTCACTTTGTTTAGTCTGTGGTATAAAAGGTCAAATTAGCAATTAAAGAAAAAACACTTAAGCAAAACATGATCAGGTCAAAGTGTCTGAATAATCAGAATAATTATCAATTTTACAATGTAGTGCACTGTTTTGCGCATAATATGTCAGTTTATCTGGTGTCTGAATACCTTTTGGTTTGACTGCATGTTCTATGGAATTTAAGAACAAAAGATTAAATTAAAGCAAATGGGATTAAGGTGTGAGTAGACCATACGTGATCTTCTGGGCTTGTACTCTGCTGTCTCTCACACTGAGCTGTAGAGAAATCTGCTCTCTCTTAGCAAGATCAATTTCCTCTCTCAGATTCTCCAGAGTATGAAGTGTAGCCTGAGGAAATAACACCATTTTCCGTTAATAAACAAGCTAAGTAACATTTGGATAATTATTATCATAGTACTCCTGTGGATAATTAATCATACGGAAAATGAATCATATGGATAAGTAAGAGGATTATAGATTAATCATGTAGTATGCATACTGTTTTTTGTTGCTGAAGCTCAGTAAGTGACATCCTGAGCTCTTTAAGTTGATCTCCATCTATTCTGCTCTTGTCCCGAGCCCTTTCTGTGGTCTGAAAACAATAACACTATAAACCTGAAAAGAGTATCAAAAATGGTCTCCTTCATAACTATTTGCAAAAATGTGAAACATAATTACACATGATAATAGTGCATTTAATTAACTCAACTGATTATTATAGTAATTGTTTAGAGAATGCACTAAGGCCTCACAATGTGGGAGTCATTCCTTCTTCTCTGGTACGAACTCCTCCTCTTCGCCTTCTTGCCAGATGAATGTCTCCTGCTTCTGTAGTAAAGCTTAGACACAGCACCTTCGCTGCTCGTCTCCTCGACCGTTCTCTCATCATCAGAGCTACAACACATGGAGTAATAGTAAGGAACAGCCATTTATATGACATATATAAATAGTATAGTGCTATCAGTAGTAGACAATTAACCCAATCATTTCTCCCAGAGATGTCTGAAATAATGAGGTCATTTAAATCAAACTTTAGTGATTGGAAGAGGCACATATCTCTATATAAAAACTCCCATTGAAACAAAGATGGCAGTAATGTAGGGTTTTGCCCACATGAGTGTCATATCATGAAGTAGAGTTAATTAAACACCACCACCGCAAAAGACATTATCCAAAAAGCTCTTCTCATCTAATTGAATTGCAATTGTTAAAACTTTGAGAAGTACCTGAAAGACTGAATATTGTTTTGGATGGTTTGTCCTGTACAGAATCCATTTTCTTTGCTCAGATGTAAGGCTATAGTGGCATGCATATGAACACACAAATCCAGTTCATATGTTAATATGTTATGGACCAATTTCAAATTCAAATATCTAAATATTTGTCTAAATAACTTAAAATTTACATTTTTAAAAGATTTAATAGATTGATTGATTGATAGATTGGATCACTGCACATCAAAAACCTGTTTCATTGCGTAAAATATGGATAAGAGTGAACTGAAAACACACCAGGTATAGCTTACAAGGAATTAAAAGTAAGATAGCATACCATATTTTGGATTATATTCCTGGTCAGAGTTTACTCTGTCAGCATATTTTGCGAAGTGTGTGACTGTAACATACATACAAAGTAAAAAAGCATTAAAGCACCAATAAAACGGCGCATGCATTCAGCACACAAAAAGAACACGTAAGTTGACACGCGTAAGTTAATATGGTACCTGTACCTGTCCTGTTGCGGAGTGAAGACTTCAGGCGCTGTTGAACCTGTTCTGAGCACACTGTGTCCAGATCAGTATCTATGGTGACTGAATCAAAACCCTGCATGGGCATTCCTATCAAAGGACAAAAATGGGACATTAAAAGTTTTCTGTTAAAAGTAAACAGCTTCTTATTTAATTGCAGATCTCAAGGAAGATATGCAAAAATCGAACAAGAAACCGCATAACACAGCTGTACCTGCCAGATGTCTTATTGGTGTTCTGGATGGATGCTGTCTTTGTTTTTTCGATCGTTCTGCAGTGTCACAGCTGTTAATGCAAGCATCTGGAGCTGGAGAAGAAATTAATACTTATATTTAGCAACGAAACATTCAATTGATCAAACGTGACAGTAAAGACATTTTGCAAAAGATTTCTAAAGAAAACGTGATTCATCAGACCAGGCCACCTTCTTCCATTGCAGCTTTTGGCAGTGGACAGGGGTCAGTATGGGCACCCTGAATGGTCTGCGGTTATGCAGGAGGCCATGATGGACAGAGGCCAATAGGCAAATTAGGCCATGATGCTGGGGTTGCACCCCTAATCTTTTTCCAAAGGACATCCTTGTCAGAGTCAGGACATCAGTTTAACGCCTCATCCGAAGGATGGTGGTTGTTACATTATAGTGTCCCCCATCACTATACGGGGGTGTTAGGACCCACACAGACCACAGGGTGAGCACCCCCGGCTGACCTCACTAACACCACCTGAATGTGAAACCACTTCAAAACAGCTTCTAAAGCGTTGGATGGCACCTCTAACCTCCAAATTATTTATAGTTGAAGTTATAAGTTTCAGTGCTTGATTACATCTTTTCTATATCTTCTAACATTCTACATCTTCTTGCTTAGTGTGTGTACCTGAGGCTGGCAGGACCAGCATTTCATCTCTGAAGCGTGTTGAGAAGTCTTCAGTGCAGACGCTGTCCATAGTAAATTCATCCTCCTCGTTTCCTATCCCAGCAACCTCAGCACTTCTCCCAAGAAGCCTCTCCAATCTCCAACGACACTGCTCTATCCTGGACACTGAGCTCAAGCTGCAATCTCCTTCAGGAAGCCCCACATCTGGAACAGAGGCTCCAACCTTCATCTCCATTGTCTGATGTTCTATTTGGCCATCATTGCCTCCTGATTTTGGAAATGATAATGATGGATTTTTTACTGCTCACTTTTTTCATATATATTGATATTTGTTTGTATTATTTTAAGCAGGTATAAAAAAAGTGTGTCACTATTTGTTTTCACAACAAAAAGTTTCAATTATACAGTATTAGCCTATTTAGCAGGTGTAATGTTCATAGCTGTTTTACTTTGGACAATGATTTGGGCATGATTGGATTATATATTCAAATCCACATGGGATAAAATTTTGTATGGAGTACCTGACAGAGTCCAGTCAGGGTTGGATGGTGTTTTATCATTGGTTGGAACAGTGCTTCCCAAGCCCGTGTCTTTACTAACAGACTGACTCCGATCAAGATAGCCTGGAATTTAAAGAGCATTATGGAAATACATGCACATAAAAATAATAAATACAAAAGACTATATATATATATATATATATATATATATATATATATATATATATATATATATATATATATATATATCGGTATGCATAGCATTTTTATGCTTACCTGAGAAGGGAAATTCATATCTCTTGTAGTGTCCTCCATGGATTTGGCTTTGGCTGTGGATCTATTGGTGGAACACAAAAATACACAAAATGACTATGACAAATGGTTATTAATATTTCAGCAAACTATAAGTGCTTTACCTGCAGATGACTCAGCTGTGCATCTATGGTGTCCAGTAGTACATCACAGTGGTCTTGAGACAATGCCACAGGTATAAGTCCATAAACATCCACCCCCTCATCCACATCTGAGAAGAAAAGAGGTATAAGGCATTTTGTACTGCAGTCTGCAGATGTAGTGTACAAGCATGAAAGGAAATGCCAGTTGTTCTGACCTGCAGAGAGCAGTTCATCAGTGTTTTCTCCAGATCCATCATTTTCCATGGTTGTTCTAAAAAAAGAATAAAGAAAAATCACTTGTGAGTAAGATGTAAAACTAACATAGTTAGTAGGCCATCTCTTTGGAATCCAAAGCATCTGAGCTGGAATGGAGGCAGACAGTTTAAAGGAGGGAGTTGGTGGTTATGTGGTTGCCTAGGAAACACAGCAGAAAGGGCCTCTAACAAACACCGGCCTGGGCCTCTTACATACAAAGAACCTCATAAACTCAAAAAAGAACCAACTTTTTAATATTTCACACTAGGATCATTCAAAGTTGCATATCTCATATGTGTTTTTATTTATTTACTTAAGCTAAGAAATAGCTAGGTTGATTTACAGTTGTTTTTTAACAGAAAAATCCACAACAAATACTTTTGTTGTCCGGGAAGAAAAATTACACACATACTAGAATACAATATGCACATTTATCCATAGCTCTCATTTAATTAATTAATACTAATTGAAACACATTTTGCTTCGTTTCAGAACTATCAAAATATCTTTACACATGCATTGTTTTTAAAAATATATATAAAATAAGCTTTTGGACTTACCTCAACGTATTTCCACTCTAGTTTCCTCTAGTCTAGACACTGGCCTGTACAACAGATTGGTTGACATGAACACATCCATGCGCTGCTGCAGTGTCATGGCAACCACACACACCCACTAACTGCCTGTCTGACTGAAACGAGATTTGCAATGCACAGTCTTTTTTATTTAACAGCTCCTCTATATGTATTGCTATGTTTAATATATATATATATTTTTACCAGAGATTATAAAGATTTCTAGACACATATATAAACTTAATTCGTACATTTTAGCACTAACATTTACATAAAATAAACATCTTGGGGATTTTTTAACCACAATCTGGCAACCAGCTTCATCTTGCAAATATCGCGATAGTGAGTTGTTATCTTCGCGCTGACAGTGCAGTGAAACAAGTTTCCATTCCTGATGATTACAAAACAGTAGGTCGAATTTAATTTATTATATTTTACAATTTTAAACAAATAAGGCTATTTCACACGTTTTGAGATTTAATGAAATTTGATCAATTAGATTTACTTTGAATTATTATGCAAACTAGCTATTATTATTGTTTCAAATATGTCAGCAGCTTTTATCTTATAGAAACACTTGGATGTCTGAAATGAAATGCTGCCTTCATGTGCAATCGGAAAATGTCCTACTTCCCACTTCTGAAGTCGTTATTACGAGCTCATTGTATTCAAATTTTGACTTGACTTGAAATTTTGACTTTTGAATGTTGACGTTCAGTCCAATTTTTTATAATAGCAAACTAGTTACGTTATTCACGGTAATGTCGATAGCACGTGAAGGCAGCATTAATCCAAGCAGTACTTTATGTCCATCCACCTAATATGTGTCTCTTTGTCTGTCAGTGAGAGAGGTTATCTTACAATTTATCATGCCATGTTCTCGCTTACTAAACAGTTTTAAATGTAGTAACTATTGTAAGATCATCGTAAAATAATTCGCATTACCAGAGATGGGTCAGTGTAACATTGGTTTCAAATATATCAACATTTGTTGTAATAAGTTATCTAAATCTTCCCCTGTCCAGTTCCTGTGCTACTGTTTAGTGAACCTATTGTTTACGGTCTATGGTGTGAACTAGCAACCTCACTGTAAGCCTCACTCAGAAAATCCTGAACATTTTAGCATCACCCCACCGATAAATATCATTCAAATTGTCTACGTTCTGTTTTTATCAGGTGAAGTAGAAAATGGCCTCGTATTTCGATGAACATGACTGTGAGCCGACGAATCCAGAAGAGCAGTACAGACAGAACGCCCTGCTCGAGCTTGCGAGGTAACAAGCACTACAGTGCCATCTAGAGGAGAGTTTTTCAAACTTTATGATGCCATGGATCCCCAAATATGATAAATCTTTCATGAGGGACCCCCCTTCCTAATCTATTATGTATGAAAAAGCATTGAAATTGTTTGATAAATAGTAAGTAGTAAGTCCAATTTCAAGATTTCAAGATTACAAAAGTTTGCAGTTTTTTAAAATAATAGTTTTATTTAGCAACAATGCATTAAACTGATCAAAAGTGAAAGTAAATGCATTTATAAGAAAGATTTAAAATAAATGCTGTTCTTTTGAACTTTCTAGTCATCAAAGGATCCAGAAACAAATGTACCACAATCAGCAGCAGACAGTATTGAAGTATTTTTACTCTGGTGAAGTTTATTTTTAAAGTGTTTCGAATGTTTTTCTTTGGAAAACTTTTACTTCACAACATTCCAAAGCATATGGTATTTGTATTAATATAACATTGCACTTTTTACTGCTCTACGTTTCATACTGAATATCATTTTATACTTAATTACATAAAAAATTAGATTAGTACTTTCTTTAATTCATGTAAAAGTAATTCAAAGTTTTACTTGAGTACATTTTTAAAATGTAATGAAGTATTAATGGTAAAAACACCTTTTTATTTATGAAATGTAGTGCAGTAAAAAGTATGGCATTGAGCTTTTGAATGTAGTGAAGTAAAAGTTTTCCAAAGAAAAACACTAATAAAGTACATATACTTGAAAAATTGACTTGAGTAGAAAGTAAAAATACTTCTCTACTGTCCGCCTCTGATCACAATTTTCCAAAAAATATTAAGCAGCAACTGTTTTCAACTTTGAAATGTTTCTTGAACACAAAATGGAATTAATAGTATTAGCATTAATAGTAGTTAGTTAGTATTAAAACCAACCTTTATAGTTTTTGTCAGCTATGTGGATTGGAATGTAATGATAGAGCTGACCATTTGAAAAACATTGCGGCTGTAGGTCTCTGATGCAGGGTCTTGACATAGACTCAGGTTCATTTGATTTGTCGGATTGGGACCAGCGTCTCCCCCCTCCTGCAGCAAAAGCTGTGGTTCAGAGTCTTCCTGTGGTCATCATCTCCCCTGAACAAGCAGGTAACAGGCTACTCATTCATAATCATGTGCAAACTTCACATTAAAAGAAGACATTATTGCATGAAGCAACATTAGCATAGGCAGTAAAGAGTATTGATAATAACCATAGGTAGATGTTTCCTTGTGTTGCGGCATTGATTGAATTCAAAGATCTTTCTTCTTAAACTTCCCTCAAGCTCTTTCTTCATTTGACAGATAAAGGACTGAAGTGTCCGGTGTGTTTATTGGAGTTCGAGGAGGAAGAGACTGTAAGAGAGATGCCCTGTAAACATCTATTCCACACAGGATGTATCCTGCCATGGCTCAGTAAGGTACGTTTAGTGGTTTGATCCAGAAGTCAATGAACTACTGTTCAAAGATTTGGGGCCAGAAAGATCAAAAAGTTACAGTAAAACTCTTAAATTGTTAGAAAAAACAATCTATCTATATTAATCAAATAATCCTGAAGTAAATGTATCACAGTTTCCACAAAACATTAAGCAGCACAGTTGTTTTCAACATTGACAATGCTAAGAAATGAACATACTAGGATTCATTCTGAAGGATCGTGTGACACTGAAGACTGGAGTAATGGCTGATGACAATTCAGCTTTGCCAGGAATTAAAGGGATAGTTCACCCGAAAATGAAAAATAGCCGATGATTTACTCATCCTCAAGCCATCCTAGGTGTATATGACTTTCTTCTTTACAATCAGAGTTATATTAAAAAAGTCCTGGCTAATCCAAGCTTTATAACGGCAGTAAATGGTAGCCCAAAAAAGTTCATCCATCCATTATAACAGTAATCCACACAGCTCCGAGGGGTTAATAAAGGCCTTCTGAAGTGAATTGATTGGTTTGTGTAGGAAAATATCCACATTTAAACTTCATAAAGTATAATATCTAGCTTCCTGAAAGACAGACAAATGAATGCAGCCTTGATGAGCATTAGAGACTTTTTTTCATTATAAAATCTTACAGACCCAAACTTTTGAACCGTAATGTACATGGATAATATTTAATGTTTCTACATAACATTCCAGACCAATTCATGTCCCTTGTGTCGACTTGAACTACCCACTGACAATCCAGACTATGAAGAGTTCAAAAAAGATAAGGTAAGACTGTGCCATATTTACTGACATAACCTCGGTTTCCTGAAATGAGGGAACGAGATGTTACATTCATGCTGTTACTTATATTCATGTTTTTTTGTGACTGGGTTATTCAGGGGAAAGATACCATTCAGCGGCATATAGGTTTTTTTTTTTGCCAATGCTTGACAGCCACTGGCTATTGCAAGGCATAATGGTGTGATTGAATCAGGCTTCAGTATTTCTAGAAGAAAGGTGTTTTCCCATAACGTCATCAGATGCAATGTTTCATTGCCTCTTTTCAGGAAACTGAGGTTATGTCAGTAACCGGAGATGTTTTCTGTTTGAAGTCACGCACAGTTATTGTTATTTCTGTAACTTATTCATTGTGAACGAACACCTTAAGAATATGTCCAAGCATTAAGTGCGTTTGTATGTTTTAAAGGAACGGAGAAGACAAAGAGAACACAGATTAGAGGATCTACATGGAGCCATGTACACATGACCTCGGCATCTCAAAAACTTGATACAAATACAAATATATGAATTCAACTTTCAGTTTGTTGGAAGTGAGTTTACTGAGCAGGGACCAGGCTTTGAAATTATTTAGTTTGCTTGTACTTGAAAAAAAACTATTTTATTGTTATCCCTTTTAAGGTTGCGTTTGTATGGCTATGCACTGAAAACTGTTTGTTTGAAACTCTAATGTAGCTTTATAAATCTGATTTTATTAAAATGTTTTAAAGCAATTTTTCTTATTGTGAATTTGAATTAGTTTGCTCCATGATCTCATATTGATTCATTTTGCTCCCTGAAGAGATTTCTTACTGAATAAATCTTTATTGTGCTGATCATAAGCAATGAATGCCATAATTAAAAACAATGCTCATGACTTTATCAGTGGACTTTACATTGTCCTCTTTCCAGTCAGTAAGGCCCCATTCACACCGCAAGTCTTAATGCTCAATTCCGATTTTTTGCTCAGATCAGATTTTTTGATTGGCTGTTCAAATTACCTTTTAAAATGTGGCCTATATCCGATTTCAGTGTGAACTGTTTGATGTTTCAAACTAATACGCATGTGCAAAAGAACAATATCAATGACATCAGACGTAGCGCGCTGTTGCACTAAAGTACGGGAGGTTATGGAGGAAGTAACCATTTTCGCTTTTATTTTAAAATGTTTGTGTAATGGAAGCCATAACATTAATGAGCATGTGCTGAAGAGAAGAACGAAAAGAAAGAGAGCAAAATTGGGTTATTTTGGCCTTTTGTCACCTTCCTTTGGCACTGAAGCCACGTTTTTCTGTGTCCACGTTCTTCCATTTCGTGTGCTATTTTTTCAAAAACGGAGCAGTTACGGTAGGATCCTTCTAGCATAGCTTGAATTGAAGCTATGAATATGAATCTCCCCATATACTAATTAGGTCTAACATCCCACTCTCCCTCCATTGACTCGCTCCATCGCTGTTCTCAATATCTAGTCAAGTTTTTATCGCCGGCACATAATTGTGACAAATGACGACGTAGATTGACGTAAAATTCACATCAAATCCGCCTTGGTTGTTCACACTGCGGCCGCATTGGAAAAAATCTGATCTGGGTCTGATTCAGGACCACATATGTATGTGGTCTAAATCTGATTTGAAAAAATGAAAAATCAGATCTGGGCTAGATTTGAGTGTTCACACTACCTCTGAAGAAGTCTGACCTGGTCACTTGACCCCCAAAAAATCAGATTTGGGCCACTTTTGCCTGCAGTGTGAACGGGGCCCAAATGAAACCCTTCTTATATAATATGGTAGAACTCTACCTCATGGAAAATGTGTGAATTTTAAGTGTTTATGTAAAATGATGTAATGACTCAACCTTGCTAAGACAGGCTTGTAATGACTTTACTAATGTCGAAGCAGAAAATTGTCTGAATTCATAAAAAGTCCAATTGTCTTTTCCATATTTTTCAAATAAAAAATGAACTTCTCTAAACATTGTGTATTATTAGTTCAAGTGAGTAGAATAATTTATCTTTGAATGATCAGAGACAGGTACAGATACACTTGTTTATTTTTCCATCAGATGTTTTGGTAATTATTATTCAATATAAATCTCTTGTCAAAGAAAATCATTGAAATTATACATAAATCTTACTCATTTACAAAATAAAAATATTCTTTGCATTGTTTTTATTTCGATTTTGGAGTGTGATCCTCAAGTCTCTGTTCTGTTCTCAACAGATGCATTGTGTTGATAAAAAATACTTTGATTACATCATTTAAAGGCATCAGAAAAATAACTTCTATCCAGAGAACAGCTGCAGTTCATGAAACATCCAAGAAATAAACATCATCAACCAAAAACACATTTCAATCATTTTCATGTAAGTGTGGGATCCTCAATCCTATATATATATATATATATAAGTGTAGGCTCTTACAAACATTCTCACAAGCACAGATACATCGCAAAAGTTGGCAACAAAATTAAATGAAAATATCTAACAATTTTCCCATGTGATTTTAATATATTGGACCAAGTCTAAGAAACAATTCTTACACAATCTTTTGCTCTTAGGGGACCTATAAATGCCTAACCTATTATTCAGATAATATAATATGCTCTATATGCATTGACAAGTATTGAATGTAATTTATACCAAATGATATGGAAAAAAAGGCAATGAGAAATGACATTAACATTAGCTCAATAAGCTTATTTAAACATGCTTCATATTACCCAAGGTTTTATTCCCTTTTGTTTTGGTTTAAATTACGTTTGACCCATTATGTTACTGTACCTCTATGTGCAGTTTAGTTTGGGTGTATTGTGTAATGACCAAATAATAAATTGTGGAGGTAGCCATGAAAAAAAAAACATCTTTCAAAATGATATTTAATGGATGGTTTCAGTTGTACAGTGCAGCCCTGTGAATCTTCTCTTGCATGCGAAGAGAAGGAAACAATATTTCAAATAGCTCTCCAATAATAGAGTCAACAGAGATAAACATGTATGATGCCTAGAGACCACATCTAAATTTACTGTCTAATCATTGGCATGAAACGTATCTGTCCCATTGAAGGGCAGCAAACAAACAGAGACGGTAACTGGCACATTTCTGTGTGAAATTTAAACATAAAAGCACAATAAATCCCAATACAGACCATTTGATTGATAGTCTGAATTGGAAACATCACACAAATACTACAGTAATGCTAAGGCCACCATAACCACTCAACCCTCAGATTTCAAACACGGTTTCCTAGGTTCCAGCCTAGAGACCAGTCAGTTTCATTCATATAATCGCTTCAAAGTGATAATATTGCAGTACTGTCATTTTCTTAGTGGCTATATGTGTCCTGCTACATAAAAAAAACAATGAAAGTTAAACGAATCAAAGGCATATTTAACTAAATAAAATGAAACCTTTGGCAACAGAGAAAAACAAAAACTGATGTGCTGATAATGTAAAATATCACTTTTCAGTCTGATTAGTTGTTTTGATGAAACGCAAAACAATCAAAAAAAGATGTGTAAGCAAAATCACAATGTAAAACGCTGAATGAATGTGGCATTTTTGGAGTGGTTTTAATGAACCTTGACAGAGAAAAAAATAATAAAGACATTTTATTTTTAAAAATATATATATATATAATATATAAAACGTACAGTCAATGCGAATATATTTACTCTACGGCTTCTCAACTGATCAGGAAGGCAAGGTTAGAGCTGGTGTCACCTTACATCACTTCCTCCTGCTTGAAATGAAAAACAAAACCCACCTTGTCAGAATAAACAGGACAAAAGCAACCCAGCATGACAAAACATCTATCTTACCCACTGCATCATTAAAAAGGCCACTATTACAAAAATGGGTAAATATGACTTAACTGAACGCGTAAGATTTCAATTTAAATGTGTTTTTCTACTAATTCCAAAATAACAGGTACTCAAATGGCTATAGTTCGATCCATAGCTTAGACATTCACGATTTCAAAAATGATAATACTCGGTTCCTGATCGTCTGCAATCCCAAATAAAAGTGAAAAGAACTTAAAACTACAAGTTCATTCATTGTGTAACGTGCAAATCATCCATTTGCAACAGTAAGGGTGGGCAAGCAGTAGCAAGCTCTAAAAGAGATAACCCTGAAACATTTGTGCAAACGTGACAGTAAAAATTGACCCCATCACCCAGTTCAAGCAACAGCAATGTAACATGACAAACCACTGGATCTGTGCTTACAATAACCTTAAAGTGGAGCTAAAATCCTCCTTCTGTCTTTCTCTTTAGAAAAATGCTCGTTCTGTCCTTCTCATCCACAAACAACCTAACCGGAGCTTCTCGCAAAGGCAAAACAGGACGGAAAAAAAGACAAATCTGTCAGACAAAAATGAAATCTGAAATGGTAATATACAACAGTCACGCGTGTAAATCAGACCAACTCTTAACCTGCCTCGATTCGGTCTGAACGGTTCCTCGAAATCACTTTAATCTCAGCCCAAGCGTGGTCTTTAAAAGCGTGGTCTTTAGAGCACCGTCGTGAGGCATCCCACCTGCCAGTATGCGACTGCGTTTAAAGCATTGCGATGTTCTCATGAGTGCAGTTCAGATGAGTGGAGGTGCTGCTTCCTCCAGGAGATTTCAAACCCTTGCTGCTTCCCAGGGCGCCTGCTTGGATGTCGTCTCCGATCATGACACCGGGCCCGTGCGAGAGGTTCCTCTGGAGGCCGGCCATCATGGTCTCGGTGGTAACCGTGCCGAACTCGTAGGTGAAAGTCCCATAGAACACGAGGATGATTACAGTGAAGACCCACTCACAGATGGCCGCTGCATGTTGTAAAACAAAGCTCTCGTGGATGAAGAATATCCCACCTGAGGAGGACCATCAAGGATTCAAACGTTTCAAAAATGGCAGCTTATAATTGTGTGAGCTGAAGGCACAGCTGGTCTCTATGGCCTCACTTATAGTGAGGAAAGCCATGGATTATTAATGGAGAGACTGGTTAATTAGCTGCTCTCATAGTTACATTAGCCAGCAACCCTTTCCTCCAGTTGGGGAAAAAAAACTATCCATAAATCATTGATGAACACAGCGGAGATAAAGAAGGAAGGCCGGGAGACTCCAGCTGGGCTCATCAGTCTCCATGCCGACATTTACACCGAAGCAATTAGATTACACCTCCACTATAATATGAGTCAGGGGCTTCATGATTGTGACTAGAACCTCAGCAGGAAGACAAACAGGTAAAAGCTCAGTACTAGGGCTTTCCTTGCGCTGATTGTGCCGCAAATTATTTAAAACATCTGATGCTAAATGGTATAGTTCAAATATGGCATCATTTATTCACCCTCATATTGGTGCATACCTGGATAACTTATTTGAAGAGCACAAAAGGTGTATTTTTGAAGAATGTTGCTCTTTTCCATGCAATTACAATGAATGAGAATCTTGGAAACTATAAATTTATCATAAAACTAGTCTATATAACCATACTGCTCAATATCAAGTCTTCTGAAGCTATAATAGCTCTGTGATGATGAAATGAAAGTAGCGATATATCTTTCTTCTTTATTGTTACAGACATTCAAGAGCAACGGATTTCCTGGAAAAAAAAGTAGGGTGGGGTCTGTCCTATCCGGTTGCTGATTGAATGGAAGATTGATATGAACGGAAGCTTGCAACTGTTAAAAAAAGGGGCGGGTTTAAGCAGACAGCGTGATTGGAAAAGTCTGGCATATACACACGTGTCATGGCGTCATAGCGCCATGAAACACCGCCTCTACAGCACGTCTAATCCAGTAGCCTCGCCCACCGATACACGAACATCATTAGTTGACCTCAGACAACAGTATAAAAAAATTAAAAAGCCAGTTCATGACACCTCTAAGAATGAGATGAGGGTAAGTAAATGATGACAGAATATACATTTTTGGTGAACTATCCCTTTAACTCTTTCCCCACCAGCGTTTAAAAAAGAAGAAGAGTTGCCAGTTGCCAAAATGTTATTTTGTTTAATGAATGTCTGAGGATGCAATGTATCAAAATAAAGAGCTGACCCGTCTTCTTAAAAAAAGTAATTTTTTATCAACACTTGACTATTGGTAAGTTTCATAAAAAAAGCAATATTTTGAACAAAAATCTGAGAAAATCACTATTTTTTTAAAGACTGTTTCCAGATCAGATCCAGACCGATTATCAAACACAGATGGAATAGATTGAGTCCATCAATACCCCTAATGCTTGCACAGTCTTTTAACTTGGCCTGGGTCCACATTTCATTCAGTAACATTAGATAATTTTGATTCATATGCCATTTAATGATGATGATCATTATTTTACATATGCATATGATTACATGCGATCGCTTGTTTTACTCTGACTGTAAGTAAAAAAATATGGACATAGTGTCTGTGACGTCACCCATAGGATTCTGAAGTGCAGATTCTGGAGCCTGTCCCTAGTGGCCAATCGAGGAATTGCAGTTTAAGTTACTTCCGTATTGGCTTCAAAAGTAACTGTGGGAGGTTGCCGCTTGGTTTTACTGGCAGCTAAAACACAGAAACCCAGAAAATTCTGTGTTTGGCGGGGAAAGAGTTAAAAGCCAACTATCCCCAGCGTGCACTTATTGCATGGAATAGAGCAATCAGTACAATTTCTCAAGAAATTGAAGCATGTTAGTCATTTAGTTTTGAAAAGACAACAGCCTTTAAATTACACAGGTAATACAGTCTAAATAAACAAGTCAAATAAGTAATCAATGTCAAGACATACAGTATTGTGAACACAAGCTTATTCATCATTTTTTCAGTCACACTCAATAACAAGGAAGGATACTAAGAACCAGTGTGATGAGAGCACCAGAAGCCAGTGCTACGCGCATGTGAGCCATCCAGTAGTCCAGAGAGGTGACAGCCACCCGGTAGGTCAGCAAACACTGCAAACACACGAACAGAATGCCTGCTGGAAAGGCGGCACCCGCACCCACATAGTGAAGTGTTTTTGCATGGTCCACCTGTCCGAAAAGCAGTACAACATTATTGAAATAATAATAATAAATCAAAGCATTGCAAATAAAAGACCAGGGGCCTATTGCACAAAACTAGGGTAAGTGATTAAGACTGGATATATCTTGGTGATCCTGGCTCAATTCATCTGCTAATATACATTTATCTTTATTGTTCTTGGTGTGAGTGTGTATTAAATTTTGCAAACAGATGACAAGCTCACCAAGACATCCCTTATCCTAGTTTTGTGCAATAGGTCCCAGGACATTGAAACTAGAAAACAGACACTGACATATATGTTTTCCTGCAACAAGAAACTTGCTTATTGCACACTCAGCATATGAATTGAAGTGTTGTTAAGGATGAGGGGGAGAAACGTCCTCTAAAATCCATTTTGAAGAATGAGACTGCTGCATGCATAGATCAATACTAATCACTTTGAGAACATCAGCCTTTCTGAAACACTCTGATGCTGATCAATGCATCAGTCTGAATTTACAGCCCATGAAAAGACAAAAGGTAAAAAAGTCAGCCCTTCATATCTTCTCATAAAGCACTAACAGAAGTCCAAAAGCATCCTACCATGTTTGGTATGTGAATGGGGACTGGGGCATGACAAAAAAGTCAAGGTGTAAAAATGTTCTGCTATTAGTCTGCTATGAGACAAACGTGTCAGACAATTATCCTTCACCAACAGTGTATAGGCAGAATTCTGTGACTGACCTGGAAGTTGCCCACCATGACTAGTCCCAGAGCATTGGTACATCCAGACACAAGTCCGCTTGTGTTGAGCCAACAATGGTTCCTGTGCTCGATGATCTGAGCGTACCGTAGCAAACACACCAACACCACTTCACATTAAAAGAAAACAGAAGTACAAGTAAGGCAATCAGACCATGATATATTTGAATTTGTTCTGCCAATATTTTAAGTATATAGTTTTTTATTATTATGACATTATTATTCACATTGCAAATATCAAATCAAGTAGTAGCAACTATGAAAAAATGATGCTTAAACTTTTCTGACAGTCCACTACTTGTATTCAGCAATGACACATTCAATTAATCAGAAGCCATATTTATAATGTTACAAAGGATTTCTATTTGAAATAAATGCTGTTCTTTTAAACTTTCTATTGGTCAAAAAATAACAACTGTTTTCAACATTGTTTCTTAAGCACCAAACCAACATATAATAGGGCTGTCAAGCGATCACAATTTTAAAAAATCAAATTAATTACACAATGTGACGATTAATAGCAAATTAATCACACATAAAATTTGGCTGAGAAATTACTCCAAAAAGATAATTTATGTAATAAATTATGTAATAAAAAAAATCAAAAAGACATTACAAATTATCTCCTCAATAGCTTGAGAAATAACTATTTTTGGGTCAACTATATCTTTAATGATTGCTTTTATTAATATGGAAATATGAATGTATACTCTAAATAAGAATCTGACAGTAGGTGGTGGTAAATGTCTAATTGAGTCATTTATTCATTTGATTCATTCATGAGAGAAGTAATGGTTCTCTCTCTCCATCATTGGTTCACCCGTTTCGTCTAAAACTCATTCAGAAGTGTATTGCTCGAAGACAGAGATGAATAGCTATGCTTTGTCTTTATTTATTTGTTGGCAAAACTGAGCAAAACAGAATAAAAACAACACAATGTTGTCTAAAACAACACAATATTAACTTATTTTATTAAACTGTTGTATAAGATCAATATTGCATTTGAGCTCGTATGGATAGTAATTTCATGAATTTCATAATTCATTACGTGTGTGATATGGCTTATATATCATGATGTAAATATGAGGAAAAATTGGTAATGTGAAAGCCATCATGTGGACCCGGGTTAGCTGAGCTCAGGTGTACTGAATTCAAGACTACCTGAAAGATGCGTTATTCACGTGAATGTGAAAGCAACACGGACAAGAAAAGTAATGCGCATGCGTTTTATTGGATGACGATGTATTTAGTTTATTTTAGTTTACAGAAGTTGGAGAAATAAGCTTTTTATTCAGCCTTTGATATATATCATGGTCATATAAGAATATCCTGTTAGTTTCAGAGCTGAAAACTTCCTTGTTAGTCAAAGAAAAGCTTTTCAAGCAAACGAGAGATCTCATAATATGCCAACCTTGTCATAGAATGCAGAAACGCCACCTCAACAGATAAATATGTAAGCCTGCTTCTGTAGCGCCGCTCACTGACTCTCACTGTGGAGCTAAACGGATCATGCTACAGGGCAATAAGCATGCCGAAGATAGCGAGATAGTGCGCCGTGCCTAGTTTTGGACACAATCGCTGCATAAGCTTCCTTCAGATTCTACTACAAACCCTATTCCAAAAAATTTGGGACACTGTACAAATTGTGAATAAAAAAAGAAATGCTATAATTTACAAATCTCATAAACTTATGTTTTATTCAAAATAGAATATAGATAACATATCAAATGTTGAAAGTGAGACATTTTGAAATTCCATGCCAAATATTGGCTCATTTTGGATTTCATGAGAGCTACACATTCCAAAAAAGTTGGGACAGTTAGTAATAAGAGGCCAGAAAAGTTAAATATACATACAAGGAACAGCTGGAGGAGCAGTTTGCAACTTATTAGGTCAATTGGCAACATGATTGGGTATAAAAAGAGCCTCTTAGAGTGGCAGTGTCTCTCAGAAGTCAAGATGGGCAGAGGATCACCAATTCCCTCAATGCTGTGGCGAAAAATAGTGGAGCAATATCAGAAAGGAGTTTCTAAGAGAAAAATTTGCATGTTTATCATCTACAGTGCATAATATCATCCAAAGATTCAGAGAACAAGGCTGGAAAACCATAATGGATGCCTATGATCTTCGGGCCCTTAGACGGCGGCACTGCATCACATATAGGAATGCAACTGTAATGGAATCACAAAATGGGCTCAGGAATACTTCCAGAAAACATTGTCATTGAACACAATCCACCGTGCCATTCGCCGTTTCCAGCTAAACTTTATAGTTAAAAAAAAAGCCATATCTGAACATGATCCAGAAGCGCAGGCATTTTCACTGCTGGAAGGTATTTCCAGGTTCTAAAACAACATATTCTCTTATCCAGATGTCGTCTCTTTTAGGGAAGACCTTGCATTTTCCAACATGACAATGCCAGACCACATACTGCATCAATTACAACATCATGTGTACACGCAGCCCCATCTCCGTCAGTGTTTAAACATATAACAGCGGCGCAGATGCCCATAGCCCGTGATAACTTTACAGATCAACAAACACAATCATACCCTTTTCCCTTACGTAATGTCACATAAGGTGAATTCAGGGTGATAGGAAACTTTTCCCCAAGTCATCTTAATGCCAAAAAGTGTCCCAATCACCTTGAATTCACCCTATATCAGGAGAAGTGGATCTTGTGTTGTAAATCCAGCAGGCTCAGTCAGTGTTTAAACATATAATGGCGGCACGGACGCCCACAGCCCGTGAAAACTTTGCAGATCAACTAACAACCATTTTCTACTCTGTTCTCTCACGTAATGTCACATTACATATATCAGATGAAGTGGATTATCTTGCGTTGTAAATCCAGCAGGCTCCGACTCCCTGTCAGTGTTGAAAACATGTAATGGCGGCGCCCCGCCCACAGCTCGTGATAACTTACCGATCAACTAACACGTGCACTAGGCGAGCTAACCAATGAGCCCATTGCGTATTATAGAACCGTATTATCCTTTTAGAAGGAGGGACAGAGCAGTGTAGAATAAAGGTAAAATATATGAAAAAATATTGCAATTTTTTTTAAACGAAGTATGAACACTTTACAGTGCACCCCAAAAACACAAGTTTTCCACCCCTTTAATGGGAATGTCATCCATGTTGTATTCTGAATAAAATATTGAAAATTGAAACTTCCACATCATTGCATTCTGTTTGTATTCACAATTTGTACCAATATCCCAACTTTTGTGGAATCAGGTTTGTATTAGGAATAAGTGGTTGAGCTTTATTATTAATGAAGCTCCAGCTCACTTGTGGAAGACATTGCAGTTTGTTCCTTCATTTGTTTACAAATTTGTTTGTAACATGATGTGAGGTCCGGTTGATGCATGATGGGATGTGAGGGAAGATGTTTCAGCCGGGACTTTTTACTGCGCCGAGCCGAAGTCCTCTCAGAAGTGCTATTCAGCCATACATTATATTTCTCCTTTTTAATACGATTAGAGAAGCGCCACGTTTTATTTTGTCACCATACTAGGTCGTTCAACTATTCGTGTAACTGTATTTAAATAGGGAAAACGTGGAGGTGTTTGGTTGCTTCTAACTTGATCTCTGTTTGGTACCATAGTGAATGAACTGGACTTAGTGGCCTAAGCTAAATGCTATCAGATCGTCACCGCGTGTCAGAGCGATTAAGTGCACCCACTGAGACGAGAGAGGTGTGTATCAACTTGTTTTAGTTAAGGGAATAACAGTTTAATATGAAAAAGCGGTGAAGTAACCCTTTAACAATTTAGTTAGTTTTAGAGTTCTTTCTTTTCAAGACACATTCATTGTACTGCTTTAATTTCAATCAATGTTTTCTCTTTATATTTTAATACAGTTAAGAAATCAAATTTGAGTTACTCACAATTTTCACCACTGATTATTTTTGCTTGCAATTAAAAAATAAATATGATTTAAATATAAATCTGATGTTTTATGAAAGTTATTTGCTATATATACATGGACTACAATTTTAAATCGCCATGTGAGTACACATTACATTAAAATATATGCTCTTCAATAAGCTGACAGAAAGCAGGTTAATGCGGAGAGGGAGTGAAATCTTTGCGTGGCAGGGGGAGCTGCCACAAAAACCTGCCAGGACTGAAGGCAGCCGCCATAAAACCCGTCACTGCTTAAGGCAGCTCCTGTAAAACCTGCCAGTGCTGGAGGCAGCTGCCAGTCCGGTAGATGCGTGTGAATGAAAGGACAATGCTGTTCTTTCTTCACAATATGCAATTCTGCCGTTTTTACACAAACTGCAATCATGGACTTATTTAAAACTTATATATTTTATTCTGCTATTTTTGTTTGTAATAAAAGCGCGCGTCACCATCTGCGTAAAACCTGCCTCGAGATCTCTCACTTTTACAGCTCCAGAACGATGCAGGAGAGCAACACACTGCGATCATGGACTTATTTACCACTTATATATTTTATTCCGCTATTTTTGTTTGTAATAAGAGCTCGCTTTGCGTCATAAGCGTTGCGCCTACCACAACTTAGCGTCGCGCCTGCCGAGAGATCTCACTGTTTTACAGCTCCAGAACGATGCAGGAGAGCAACAAACTGCGATCATGGACTTATTTACCACTTATTTATTTTATTCTGCTATTTTTGTTTGTAATAAGAGCTTGCATCACCATCCACGTCGTGCCTGCCACAACTTAGCATTGCGCCTGCCTCAAGATCTCTCATGTTGTACAGCAAAGATTTTAGTCCTACTGTTAATGCGTTTACATGTTAAACAAACTTGATGTAAGGGACAAAGATCTAGCAGTGGCGATAGGTTAATGCCTAATGCACTTTGAAGCCTGGCAAACAATCAAGTTAAATGAAGTGTTTCCAGCAGATGGCACGCAAACTTGTGCCGCGCTAACAGAATACCTACGATTTGTGTGTATCAGAAAATGTAATATTGTGCGGTCAATTTTTAGTAATTGTTTAGGGCAATTTCCCGATTTCAGTCGTCATACAGTAGCCACCAACGACCCCTTTTCATAAAGCACGTGCCTCACTCTAGGCTGGTCGCTGTGGTTGATTTGACGGGAGTCACACGCGTAATGCATGGATACACATGACTGATTATTCGTCTTAGCCAATCACGCTGACAGGAAAAAAATAAACAATGTAGCGACGGCAGGTTTAGGGAAAATAGTGCAGTAAAAGTACCAATACATTACTTTAAATGTACTCAAGTAAAAGTACACTGTTTTTAAACAACTTAAAAAAGTACAATTCCTGAGAAAAACTACTCAATTACAGTAACGAGAGTAATTGTAATTCGTTAATTTACACCACTGATCATATTCATCATCAATCAACTGTATGTAATGTTAGATGACCTAAATATGTCCGGGGCATGTGTGTTCATTTTTTTTAAAATTAATGCGTTAAATCTACAGCCCTGATTATAAATGATTTCTAAAACTGTCTTGTTGTGACTGTAAAAAAAAAAAAGACAATTTTGAAGATTTTGTTTAAATCTACTAAAACAGACATTTTAAATTATAATAATTTACAGTTTTTACTGTATTTTTAATCAAATAAACACAGACTTGTTGAAAAATGTTTAAAAATCTTCCTAACCCCAAACATTAAAACGGAAACCTGAAGTGTGCTGCTATATGTTTAAAACAAATGTTACTTGATTTGATATTTTGTTATATAACACCAAGATATTTATACATTCCTAAGCCAAATACTTTTTGGGAACAACTTATTTTATATGTTACTTTTTTGCTGTATTTTCCCACACAATTCTTATGGTTTTTAACTTATATTTATAAGGTCTTGATATCTTACATGTTCTGATGTGGTGTGTAAAAGTGTGTAATAACACCTCTGATTTCATATCACAACAACACAAATAGAAGCAGATGACAGCCAACCTTCAACAAGATAAGGACAATCAACCCCCTATTCATATCAATATATCAACACACAACATAATTAATTGACCCCAGAAAACATTCGTCTGTAATGATGCAATATTAAGCATGTCCCCTCATGCAGGCATCCATCTATGTGACACCTCTGCCCATCGTGACTCAAAAAGCTTTGAATGCAAGGGTGCTGAATGCTTCCATTCATGCTTTGTTCTGTCATTCGATAAGTTACTGCTGCTGTAAAATGTGTGGAAATATGTGAACAAGCAGTCTTACCCATAAAAGCCCCCACATTACCAATGAGACTGAACAGGCAGCTCTCGGGGGGGTAAGATCCGCATTTACTGAATCAAAGGGAAGACAAAAACATTGTCAGGTCACACTGGAAATAAACACAAATACGAGTTGAAATAAAGAGGAAGAGCTCAAAATAAAGACTACCTGATGAGGGGAATGTCTTGAATGGTGCAGCAAGTTTTCTGGAAGCCCAGTTTGGCTGTTTCCTCTGTGCATGTCACATTGTACGACCTTTAAAATAACAGCATTGATAATCAAATGATGTAAACATTACACTCTAAATAAACTGACCGAAATAAGCCCATCTCACCAGTTTTCGACAGGGCAAACATGGTGGTTCATTACAGCCATAGCATATCTGAGGATAGAGCAAAACATCACTATATTGTATATGTTGTTTGCTATTTAACTCTGTATATTTGGAAGAAAAAAAATGACAAACAATAATGAACAGTTTTAAGGGTGACAGCATATTGAAACTCACACTATCCATATCCCAGTGATAGAGAAGGCAGCCAGGCTGACAGGCAGTATGATCCAGGCAGTCATTGGTCTGACGGTGAGGCCGGTCTGTCCCAAGCATGAGGGGGAGGAACACAGTGGGCTGGCGGGGTGAGACAAGGGGGGGATGACAAGGGGGCACTGACATGTAAGGACACACAGGGAGGGGACATGAGAGGAGGAAAGGGATGCCACGCTGCCCCTTCTTTCTGGCTGCCAAATCCAGGCCTGATCAGTTTTTTCAGAAACAAAGGAGAGGAGATAAATAAAGGAGAGACTTGGATCAAATTACAGTAGAATTCATTTTACAGTCCTTTTCCCCATGTACATATTACGTACTTATTATAGTAATTGCAATAACTAGGTGATAACTAGATTACCTTCAACCTACCCCTAAACCTAAGTACTTTCTTGTGTAAGTACACTGAAGTACCTGTCTGGCTATCACCAGACCAAGCTCAATTTAAAATTGAACATTGGTCTGGGGAGTCTGCTCTGTATTTACTATTGCACAAGAGGCGTGATCAGCGGGCATTATTCGAATAACTCGCAATTGGATAGTCCTTAACCAATCAGACCACAAGAGGCGTGATTTATGGGCAACGACCCATTGTTTTTCGAACCATTGTTTTTTTAAAATCTGTCATCATATTAAACCCACCAATAGCACGCCAGGTGAATAAGCCAGTCTGTGATTGGTTCCTGCAAAAGTGTAACAGAAGCAGTAGAAATGAATGCACGGGTTTCCAGACTGAGTTGCCAGGTGAAATCAAATCGCCGGCAGATCAGGCTGGGTTTACCCAGCCTACTGAAGTACACATACTGTAAAATAAAGTGCAACCCAAATGATACATTCTTTAATTAAAATTAACATCTTAACAGCCAACTTTAAATGTCATGACAGAATTTGCAGTTTATTTCACTTCTATAAAGTGACATTTTGCAGATTGAGACAGAATATTCAATAAGATAAAGTGAGTGGAAATGTTGACATCAGCCATAAACTAAATCAATTTCAAGGTGGAATAAGTTATTATAATTTTATTAAATAATACTTAAATAATGGAATAATGTGCCGCAATAAGACCAGGAATGTGCATTGAAGTTGTGATTAAATGGAAGCAGCCACAGATCAGATCTTATATTGCGAGTGGAACAGATAATCAAAAATTTGTAGGACAGGGTTTGGTTCAATCTGGTCACTGATTAGATGGATGACAAATCTGATTGGAAGTTTGCAATGGATTGTAAAATGGGCGGGGTTTAAAGCAGACTTAATGATTGGAGAAGTCCAGCATATGTCACCACATAATGGATGCGTCTGAAAACCTAGGCAGCGGACTTGTTGCCTCGCTGCCTTATCAGACAATGACTTGTAAGGAAGTGTTTGTATATGTAGGCACCTCACGAAACCTCACTGACTGATCTCGGACAGACTTCTAAGGCAGTGTAACAGTTTAATGATCTACAGCAAAAGAGAGAGAGAGCTTTGATGAGAACTTAAAAAAAAAAATTACTACATTAGCAATTTCTCACTAGATATGACAAACGTGGAAAATTTTGGTAAAAAAAACAACAACTTACATTTACACACAAACTAACCAGCAAATGCTCAACTGTCACTGAATGGAAAGCACAGGATTGTGGGATATCAAAGGCAGTGAAGGATACATATATGCTGCCTTCAAAAATTTATAAGATGTGAAGCAAACATTAGATTTGGACATGCCTTGATTCCTTCCTATCTTGAAACGTGTCCTCCGAAGGGAGCATTATCCAGGTTTCGGACGCAACCAATGTCTGTCATTTCACTGGAATATTAGGTTATGAGATTTTGATTTAAAATGACGAAGTAAAAAAAAAAAAGAGGAACATGAATGATTCATTTACAATAGGACTGCTAGCATGCATTAGAAAATATTTTCATTTCATGCTGACTTTAAGAAAGGAAAGATAATTCTTTTTTATATATTTATTTGAACCTAGAGCAGCCAAGCTAATGGTCATGCACACATTTTTAGAGCTTGTTTCCACTGGCAATTTGCCCTTAGATTTTGTAACAAAGAGCACTTCTAATCCAAAGTCATATCCTGTAGTCTGAGTTTCTAGGTTGCAGTGATCTTCGTTATAAAAACTTAAGCTGTACTGGAATTCTGCACATGACTGACACATGATGCGATCTGAAAACCTGGGTGGAAAGCAAAACTGATAAGTGACAAGCCACTTATGAGCTGTGGTATGATGACTTACAGTGAGGTCCAGACAGTCGGCCTACTTGGATTTCAAGCATATGAGCAATCAGAAAATCTAAACCTTACTTTAGGATATAACGTTAGACCAACAGTTAAAAGCATCAGCACAACAACAAAAAAAATCGGTTACTGTGTTGACACCAACAACCCAGGCAGGTTAATATCCGGCTGACTTCATGACATTTATTTGTATTACAAACTAAAGTAGCATACAGGCGGCCTTCGTTGATCTCACGGTATATTTTGTACAATCAAACACAGTTTTGCATCTCTGGCTCTTCTGGTTCGTTTCTAAATATAACGTTAATGACAGCCGGTCTCAATCCCCAGGTAGCAATTCCGTGTTCACTAGCAATGAAGCTAACAATGGTTGTGTATCGAATCCTAGTGCGCTGCCTTCTTAGATAGCTTTTTCGTAAAACATTCGAACGCGACAGATATGCCCCAAAATGCTGTCTATGTAGGCAGCTCACTCGGTTTTGAGACAGCCGCAGAATCCACCAAAACCTTGAAACGATTGCTGGCGCCAGAGAAGCAAATTCATTACTGCTTGTAAGTGACTTCAAGAGATGATACAGAGTTCTGCTGTGAAAAAAATGTTTAAGAAGCAAATAAGACATTCATATTAACATACCTCAAGTCCTGCTACTCCCTGCTTCCAACCTCACTCAACTGTGGTTGTTGCTTTAAGATAAGGCACTGTTGCTAAACATGTTCCTTGCGCCTCACTGTAATTGTAGTTATTTGTCGATTTGAAATGAATGCGTTACAAATGTGTCGCAAGTTTTAGATGACTACTTTACCCACAATGCCAATTTACGGCGGCCGATGGGCTGGAAAGAAACAGCCATAGACTTTATAAAATGGTCAAGACCGGTAATATACCACAGCATATGGTAATACAGCGACGTTCAAAGGCACAACAGCGTAATGCCTTGATTTTGTGTTTCATAGTTTAAAAAAATACATACAATAAAAGTATGTATATTATATTGATATACCTGAATGATGTAAAATTTTGCAGCATTATCCACTTTTTTAAATATTATTTTTAAATATATATTTTTTAAATGTATGGCAAAATAAATTATCTTAGAGAAATCATTAATAGGTGTATGGGCATAATAGTACATTTTAGCTGTCCTCTATGACTAAAATATAATTTTGTATCACCATATCTTTATAAACCAGGAAAGAGCAGACTCTAAAGGTGGATTTCACATTTTTATTCGGCATTTAAGCATTTTAAACGGCCCTTTATTAATTGTATGTTTAGTATAATATTTATGTTAGAAATGTATCCAGTTTATTAGTCATATAGCTCATATTTATTGGCCAGAATGTGTTTATCGGCATTTAACATGTTGGGTGTTTCAATGAATACTATTTAAAATGAACTAAAAAGTGTATTATTGGGTACACATCGTCTGGAGTACTTGCTATTTTCTATCAGGGACATTTTCCTTGTTTTTGCTATGATCCAAAAAGATACATCTAACAGTGATAATTGTCCATAGCCACTGTGTTGCTGTAAGAATTATCCCTTGTCATTCTATTAAGCTGAACTCTGGTATGATGATGTATTTAATATATGTTGCATTGAAAATGCCTTTATATCAATCAACCAGGTATAAATAACTCAGCAAATAGATTTAAAATATTCATACTATTCCTTAAAGGAAGTGTATGTAAGACTGTGGCCAAAACTGGTACTGCAATCACTTTCAAATTACTGTAGAATTACTGTAGAACCCCCCCCCCCCCCCCCCCCCCCCCACTCGAGGTTGCCAGATAAGCTCCAGGATCCAGCAGGACGTTTGTAGCTGCAGCTGTGGTAAGTAACTAGAGCAGAGCTGGCAACCCGGATGCCGAAACACTACTGACTTCGGGATTGGTAGATAGGTGGAGGGTGGCCTCAGTTCAAAACACATGTCAACATAAACATCAGTTGAGGGCTGCAACAACAACTTTTAAATGACAATATCCTGGCCGGACTACTGTTGTCACTGATATAAGTATTTGAAATTAACATGATTTCTTAATGTCTAGTGACATATCAGGGCCATTTTATGATTAATTGAAATACATTTCTTACAATTCCTTTAAAATTTTATATTTTTTCTTTTTGTATAAGTTTATATACGTTTTATGTGATTTGCTGCATTTAGGTAAAATACCCAGAGAATGTATATATATACATATACATATATATACACACACACACATAAATATATATATTCTCAGGGTATTTTACCTAAAAAAATGCAGCAAATCACATTTCTATATGTCAGAAGATATCATGAATATAACTAAACTAAAATAAATTATATATGTATGACTTGTTCTTCCATTAAATTGAGTACACGCCTGATCATTGCTGGGTCTAAAGGACTGCTTTTTTAATTTCTCTATATGTACATTTCATTATACTCTTTGGAAATTCAGAATGGAAATAGACATTGAGAAAATTAAATCCAACTAATTTAGTACCATGACCATGAATTAACTGACTTTGTACATTATAAATCTGTAAAAATATACTGACTTTGAATAATAAGAATGTACAGGATCAAGGAAATTTGAGTTTGACCTAAAATAAAATGATTTATTTGGGTTATAAAAGTGTGTTCAGTGGCTTTCCTTCTTTGTTCTCATGTTTCTCATTCATTTTTTATGTGTGAAAGTAAATGACATTTCCCTATTCCAATTAATTCAAGACTATTTTTACTAATGAAATTAATTTGTTGGATTTTAATTTAGGATCAGCTTCACCATCTGGGCATTAAAACATCCCTAGATGGCAGCAGACCATAATGAGTCACATCCCTATATTAGATGACAGATGCAATAGCTAATACTACATGCTTGTTTTTATGTTGTGCAGTAACTCACATCTCTATTAAGAAGCACTGAAAATGCTTTATTCTTGACACACATAAAGACAAGGGAAACTAACACAGGTCACTGCACTGAACAGAATACCTGAGCTCCCACACTTGATATTAGTTCCCTCGGTAGTAGGTAAAATATTGTTGCTGTCAGTTCAGACAAAATAAGTGCATTTAAAAGCGTATCTGTTTTTCACTGTCATTAAATGAAATGACCACACGCGCGCACACACATAACGCACGCACGCACGCACGCACGAACACACGCACGCACACACACAATGAGGGATTAATTTTGAATCATTGAATCATGTTTTCCGGTAGCATATTATCAGATTTAGACAGTCATGTGGACGTAACTGTCATTTAAAAACTGAATACTACATTTCAGGCTCACTGTTATCAACTAAAGATGTGCCATCAAATTACATGTTCATTTCAGATTCTTGACAGCTGACATAACGATGCGTTGATATTAGAATTCAGATAACATTATGAAAGCAGCAATGGAAATATAAAACCATATAGACTTCAAACTGTGAACACTTACAAATTTAAATCAAAATTGGTTTCATTTAATATCACAACAAATGTTTCAATTTAAAAAGAATCTATCTGTTTTTAACTAAAGACTAAAAAAACACTGTTTAATGTAAAAAAAAAAGGAAGAAAAAAAATTTGGGGAGTAGCATTCAATGTGTTCCTGAGTTAAAGGTACAGTGGATCACTACCACGCTGAATAGCAAGCAAATGTTAAATTGTGCAAGATTATGAAGACGATTTATTTTCTTGTGTTCATGTCTTGTGACTGAAACAATTATTCTTTGGCAGTAGACATCTTGCTCCTCTGATTCTTCTGTTCAACAGCATTTCATACCAATGATAATGTATCTAGAGAGAATCACATGCACTCAAAATCACACCTCATGAGTAGATCCAGATGGAATATGCGGACCTTTGTGGACTGATTTGAGGGGAAATCTGTGGAATTCTGTGGATGGAGATAAACATGGTAAACCATACGGAAATCTCAAGTCTGTGGCCGTAGCTTCCGTGTGAGCCTTTTTGTAAGCCATCGACAATTGAGCTAAATTAGAAAGAAAAAAGGGAAAGTGCAAGGAATCTTTCTCTCAGAACAGAGCTGTAGTAAAAATTCACCGCTTTCATGTATCAGCAGGAAAGTCTTGATGTTCATATCGGTAGAAACAGTGGTGCTGCATGGCTTGAGCAGATAGTGGCTGGATAAAGGCACAGCGTGAGAGTCTTCTTCCCTTGGCCTGGCATCTGGCCCTTATTCCTGCAGTTTGAAGTGGAAGCTATTTGTGCTCCACTGGGTGATGTCACAGTTTAGCATGGTGCGCTCTGTAAAGCTCACGTTTCCCTCTCGGTCGATGAGGATAACTGTGTTGGTCCTGAGATAGATAGACACAAATATGACACTGGTTTAACATTAAAACTGGAGGGTAAAATAGAGCAAGGTGGCACGCAACTAGTTCATTCTGCATTTTTATGGAGAGAGAGAGAGAGAGAGAGAGAGAGAGAGAGAGAGAGAGAGAGAGAGAGAGAGAGAGAGATGGTAAGAAGAGCATAATCGGACCTTGTGCCATATCCCGGTAAGCGTACACACACTGCAGACAGGGCTTGGAGCATGGCCTTAGTGAAGCCCACACCTTGACTCTCCTGCGCGGGGTCCGGGGTGTTTCTGGAAAAGGCAGAGGTGAGATTCTTATGACTCCTTTAGTGTGTCAAATCATCATATATATAGACAGGTTTCTTGTCTACAAACAATACTGGATGCGCACAGGTGTAAAACCACCAAGTCTAGTAGTCCCTGAAGCTCATGAAGGCAAACTATGACATATATTCCTGTTTAATTCAAAATATTCACAAATATTCATGAATTATATGATATATTCAGATGTGCAATGAGGAATAGTGTTGTGTCTTTTAAATACATTTATGATGATCATGTTGGTTGATGGGCCTATAACAAGCGATGAGTTTCCACTGCAATTCAGAAAATCTGCTGGATTTACATGATGTAAATGTAGAAATACATGATGTAAATTCATGTTGTGAATTAGCTTTAGCTAAAAACACTACGATGCATGCAGCACAGGCCAAAAGTTTGGACACATTAATATTTGTAATGTTTTTGAAAGTAGTTTCTTCTGCTCATCAAGCCTGCGTTTATTTGATCAAAAATACAGAAAAAAATGTAATATTGTGATAAATTATTACAACTTAAAATAATAGGTTTTCAATTTATTATACTTTAAATGATCATTTATTTCTGTGATGCAAAGCTGAATTTTCAGGATCGTTACTCCAGTCTTCAGTGTCACATGACCCTTCAGAAATCATTCTAATATGATGATTCATTTTCAAAGTTGAAAACAGTTCTGCTGCTTAATATTTTTCATAACATGTGATACTTGTTTATAATACTCTGATGAATAAAAAGTAAAAAATAAAAGAAAAAAGAAGCAAATGTTTTCAAAATAGAAATCTTTTGTAACAACAATTTACACTACTGGTCAGTAATTATTATTATTTTTTAATAAATCAATAATTTTATTCAGCAAAAATGTGTTAAATTTATAAAAAATGATAGTAAAGGAGATTTAAATTATTTGAAAATATTCTCTCTTTAAACTTTTGATCAGCTGATGAACGGCCTGTTTGAGCTTAAATGCAGTTTTCAATAAATTGCCTACTCTCTATTTTTTGTCTCTTGCTCCTGTTTCTTCTTTTGGCATTTTGAAGCAGCGCTTACAACCCGGTTATGATCCACTAGTGTGAAATGTATAAAAATTGCAATGCACCCCCTGGTCTTAAGATTTTGTTCAGACATACAGGCATACATACATTCATATACACATACATACATATACACAAACACATCTTTGTGGGGACCCTCCATGGACTAAATGGTTTTTATACCATACAAACTGTACATTCTATTCCTCAACACTGCCCCTAAACCTACCCATCACAGGAAACATTCTGCATTTTTACTTTCTTAAAAATCTCATCCTGTATGATTTACAAGCCTTTTGAAAAGTGGGGGCCGCTGGCTGGTTTTACTGGGTTTTAGGTTTTACTATCCTTATGGGGACATTTGGTCCCCACAATGTAATATAAACAAGGACACAGACACGGACACGGACACACCCACACAGACGCACAACACTCAATATACATTAATCGAGTCTTTAGTGTCGCATGATCCTTCAGAAATCATTCTAACATTTGTCATCTAACATGACGCATTTGATGAACAAAAAAGTAAAAGAAAGAACAATTTATTTGGAATAGTTGTCTAAAACCACCTGATTATAAAGCTTGGAAGATATAAGGTTTAAGAACTGAAATAAGACGAGACCATTTACCATTACTTACATTTTAAATTAAAAACCCATACTGATGAATACATAATTATTATGAATGTAAATAGGTTCATAATGTCTAATGAGATTTCTCTGTTTCATTCTCATAAATGATCTAAAAGGTCATTGCTGACATGGGAAGGCTACCAGTCTGTTTCTGACAAGTTTCTGTTTCTAGCAAAAGTGCTAAAATAAAAAGGAAATGTATTATAAAACCACAATGCTTAATATAGACGTAAACCGTGGATTTATCCAACGTTGCTTTTTAATATCTAATTTCATTATGATATGCTGCCTGGGTTTACCTTATAAAACCTGAGGAAATAAAAAAGGTTTCAAAAATCATGCTGCTGGTACTTCAAAGATTCTATATAGTAACTATCTCAAAATGTATTTGTTTTGTGTCTCAAGTGCTTCTTGAGGATCAAAGAGGATGGATATTAGTTTGATTGTTTAAGAAAGATAAAAGTAGATGGAAGATGAAGAGAAACGGAAAAAAGCAAAAGAATAGCGATTTTCATAATGAAGCCGCATGCACACTTACAGCTCTTCATTATTGAGGATATGGAGCAGTTCCTGCACTAAGCCATCAGAGGGCAGTGTTTTGCTCACTACACTGGTGAACAGCTGTTTGCCATGCTGCAGTTTTCTCCAAGGAGTTTCCAGAAGAGAGT
Source organism: Pseudorasbora parva (assembly GCF_024679245.1). Classification (NCBI taxonomy): domain Eukaryota; kingdom Metazoa; phylum Chordata; class Actinopteri; order Cypriniformes; family Gobionidae; genus Pseudorasbora; species Pseudorasbora parva. The sequence goes on from NC_090174.1 coordinate 42,721,191, forward strand.
TACTCAACCCATAGATTCCTGCTGAAACAAACACAATCATCCATCACTTCCTGTGAGTTTTGAGACACTCCCACCAATCTGGTGCTGAATGAGTGAAAGTGGTCTGTAATGCAGACGGTAGGTGTACCACAGCAAACAGCAGTGCTTTATGCAAACGCTAACAGAGGGACTGAACAAACCTGCTTTGAGATGAATGGGCTCCGAACTGCCCTTGTTTCCATAGTAACACAATGTGTCTTCATTGGCCCTGTATCCAACAGCAAGAGACAAAAAAACGAGTTAGTGCTCCCTGCTAAAAGACAAACACATATTTACAGCTACATAACATATTTCATTTCCACGTTTCGTTTATATTATTTTGTTATATATATATATATATATATATATATATATATATATATATATATATATAAATATATATATATATATATATATAGTTTTATTTTACCATTCAATAAATAAAACCACAGACAGACAGACACAGACAGACAGACAGACAGACAGACAGACAGACAGACAGACAGACAGACAGACAGACAGACAGATAGATAGATAGATAGATAGATAGATAGATAGATAGATAGATAGATAGATAGATAGATAGATAGATAGATAGATAGATAGATAGATAGATAGATAGATAGATAGATAGATAGATAGATAGATAGATAGATAGATAGATAGATAGTTAGAAACTTATTACTCCTTATGGAACTATGGTGATACAGCCATGTGTTTTTGAGAGCACAGAATCAAAATTTTATTGGCCCAGGAGACTAGGGAGGACGGCTATGAAAAGAGAAATGGCCAATTTAGGGTTTCTGAAAGACTTTGAGAGGGACATCAATAATGCTGGTGGAACAGTTTGGAAGGGATGGCAAACCACGACGAAGAGAAAGACAGACAGAAAGGAAAGGACTTCAGAAGCCCTCAGAACTCTGGAGTATAGAGCCTGTTGTATAAGTACTAGGGATAAAATAAGTATGCAGAATACGTATGCAAAATGCTGACTTTCAGTAAAACCACATCTGTTTTAGGAATCTTCAAATAATGTTTATTAATGGCATTTTGCTGAGCTACTTTACTTTCTTTAGGAGGATTAAGTGCACAGAGGAGATGCGATTACAAAATATATTTTCTCTCTGTATTCGGTTTCCCAACATATTTTTATATTATATACTTATAAAGTTTGTTCCAGTCCTGGATGCTGATTGGTAAAAATTCCCATAATGCTAAAACACACTATATAGTAAAGAAACAAAACACCTCCCCCCTATCATGTCATCGGGGTAACACAACAAACAAAATTACTTAATACTCTTATCCATCTTCACTAATGCATTGATTAAATTCAAAAACTCTAAAGACTAGGGCATAACGGCCAAACAGCCTTCAAATTATGTATAAATGCATCGTTTTAATTGCTAGAAAACCAACAATTAGATCAAGTTAAAAATATTATTTTATACTGGATGCTTCCGTACATTTAGGACATTGCAAATAAACTCAAATAGTAACTTTTTGTTTACCAGTTTTAACCACAATGCCAATGTGATTTTGCTTTGAGAGACCAAGCATCACATGGCCAAAACATTCAGTCAACTAGTCAGCAGACAAAATATTTTTACGGTTACACACCCATGTTTCGAGAATCTAATTTTAACTACACCCATAACAGTAACATTATCCAGCCACACCCATAAATGCCACACATTCTTATAATATACAGGGGGAAAAAAGTTTAAAAGATTTATCAGGTCATATATAATCTCATACATTTAAAAAAAAAACTTTTTTATTTCTCCCCATTTTAATATTTTTTTCCTTAAGTCCAGTTGTTAGAATGCTTGTACAATGCACAGAAGTCGACAACTTTCTACAAAGCCAAAAGCTACAGACCTCCAAACTTTGTGTTGCCTTCAGATTTGCTCGAGAACAGTGTGTAGAGAGCTTTGTGGAATGGGTTTCCACGGCTGAGCAGCTGCATCCAAGCTTTACATCACCACAAAGTGTGGGATACAGTGGGGTAAAGAACGCCACCACTGGACTCTAGATCAGTGGAGACATGTTCTCTGGAGTTACAAATCACTCTTCTGTCTGGCAATCTGATTGACGAGTTTGGGTTTGATTGGGTTTGCATTGTGACAAGTGTAATGTTTGGTGGAGGGGGGATTATGGTTTTTTTTTTTTTTTTTTTTTTTTTTTTTTTTATTAAGGGGTTAGGCTAGTCCCTTATTTCCAGTGAAAGCAACTCTTAAGGGGGTCGCACACCAGACGCGAAGCTCAGCGCCGTGCAGTGCCATGTCTTTAAAATTCGAACACATTGTTTTCAATGAGTGTACGCACACCAGCGGCGGCATTCAGCGCCTGTCCACGGCGACTCAGGAAGTTGTTCAAAATCCTGCCGCGCCACAGAGCTCCATTTCAAGGTTTTAGGGCTGTCCTCGACTAAGGATTTAGACATTCGAATCAGAATTGTCGAATCTCTCTATGTTAGACCGATAGTCGAATCATCTATGTGTGTGTGAATGGGTTGGGAGGGGCACGACACTTGTCAGCAGAAGGGTAAAACTATTTTTGTTTTCCTTTACACACAGCACACAGCAAACACTTTTAATAAAGCGACCAAAACTGCCTGCCAACTCATAGACGAACTGACAATGGCTTTCTTATTTAGGTTTAAATAGCCTAAAAGGTAATGTGGTGGATAAACATTCATAAACCGTTTTCTCATAACATGTAAAAGCCGCGATCGAAAAACAGAACATCACACAAATATATAAAAACATTTTGATAAATAAACCTAAAAAAAATACCTGCATAGAGAGGAAAAGAACACTTTGAGTGTGTTTACATGCAAGTTCTTAAGCCGCTTGTGCCTAAAGCGGGTGAAGGACGCGAAGCTCAGCCCCGTGCCTCAGGATCTCACTCACACCGCCACCTGACGCGCACATTATGTACGCGAGCTCAATTTTGAATTGACTGACAGATGAGCTGCACGAAAGCGCTCTGTGTTGCAGCAGGATTTTAAACAACTTCCTGAGTGGCCGAGGACAGGCGCTGAATGCTGCCGCCGGTGTGTGTACACTCATTGAACGTGTTCTTCTAATTTTAAAGGCGCGGTGCGAAGCTCTGCGCCCTTATAGGGGTCGCACACCGATGCTCAGCTCAGCGCTGCGACACGTCTTTAAAATATTGAGCACCCCCATACTGCCAAAATGGTATGATCCTCATTTCATAACACCCGCGAAGATTCGACCGTGAGATCGGTGGTCGAATCAGTCTCCGCATATCGATGCATCGAATCTTCGACTTTTCGGGGTCACCCCTACAAGGTTTAATATTACATTTATATTACATTTCCCTCAAATCGTCAATCTACATACTGATTTCACACTGTGCTACAAGATACACCCATTGTGCAGCTCTTGTCAGAAGTCGATTCAAAATTCATCTTGCGCGTATATAATGAGATACCTGAGATGCGGCGCTGCGCGGTGCTGAACTTCGTGTCTGGTGTGCGACCCTCTACAAATCCTTCAGCATACCAAGATTCTGACCTCAACCTGATAGAACACCTTTGGGATGAATTAGACCGGAGACTCTGATAAACACGAAATTGAATGACATCCAATTCTTAATCCGTAGGGTTTATTATGGAGTGTTTATTATGTAAAGGCAGGCGTCCCAATTTTTTTGGGTAATATAGTGTATAACGTTACTCTTTAAAAGTACAACTGCAGTAAAAAGTACAACATTATGCTTTAGAATGTATTGAAGTAAAAGTTTTCCAAAGAAAAACACTGATTAAGTAAATATACTTAAAAATACTTCACAACTGTTCACCTCTGATATATGGCTCCAATGCAGTTTTTAACAGCTCCATCCTTTAAAGTAGCCTCTGTTTTGATTCTGTCAGAATGTAATTCAGGCTTTGCACAATCCAAGCTGAAATGTGCCACTCAAACTGTGAAGTGAAATTGGACTAAAATGATCGGCAGGTGTTACATCAGCCACTCTTTCCTAAAGTTGAGACCTTTCAGACGGATACAGACAGCCAGGAGGAGCACAAAGTTTGGCAGACAGTACCTACCGGTATCTTACTTCCTCTCTATTACCCTACCGTGATTGAAAAGGCATTGCTGACATGCAAATGTTAAAAAAATCATTTGAACATACTACCGGATTTCTACTGATACAAAGCGTAATGCTAAATCGCTGAAGTAACCCTATAGATAGATAGATAGACAGACAGACAGACAGACAGACAGACAGACAGACAGACAGACAGACAGACAGACAGACAGACAGACAGATAGATAGATAGATAGATAGATAGATAGATAGATAGATAGATAGATAGATAGATAGATAGATAGATAGATAGATAGATAGATAGATAGATAGATAGATAGATAGATAGATAGATAGATAGATAGATAGACTTGGTAAGCGACTTGTTTTAAAAAAAACCCAGAATGAACAGTTTATGAACTTTGAATGAACTTTGATCGCCAAAGATCAAAGGAAATTTGATTTCTCATGAGACTTGAAATAATCTACATACACTATATGTGAAGAATACCAAACCTGATAAAACAAGCAAGTAAATGTTTCAATGGGCTGAAATATAATATAAACCATTAGACTATTATCAGTTTTGTCAGTCACATCCCTGTAGAGGAACAAAAAAATCTCTTTATTCTTTTGGAAATGCCATCTCTATTTACAGAAGACAGCTGTATTGATTTCAGCACAAAATGGCCATTGTAATTTCTCAGTTTATCTGGACATGTATCATTTTGTTCTTTGTGGCTGAGGAAAGAAAGGGAGAGTACAATAAGCTCAATAATGATCTTGTTTATTAAAAGGGTAAACAAATGAATAACACTCCCCATGGCTATCACTTTCTGTTCCATTACTGAGTTTGGGATTCTGAGTGGCGTTCCAATGTATTTTCCGTTTACAAATACGGGATTGAAAAGACAGAGATGAATGGACAAATATTATCCCGCCAGCCCCTCAGATGACAGCACAGACTTAAGTAATACATCACTACATTAGCAGACAGCCTTTCAGCAAGCTAAAAGATGGGGTGATGATGTCTTGCCCCAAGTCTCTAGCTCATAGCTCATGTGCTTTGATTAATGTAACTGGAAAAATTAAAAGAAATAAAGAGGACAGTTCTCCTTAAAGGCACTGTGTAAGATTTTTAGATTAAAATATCCAAAAACCACAATAACAATGTTATATATTTCATTGACCTGTGTACTAAATTATCCCAAACATTTCCAACAATGTTTACATCCAGAGAAATCAGCAATTTTAACCAGTGTCACGAACCGTGTCCTTGCATCTCCTGTCAATTACGTCATATCGCTTGATTTTCGTAGAAACCATGGAAACACCAAAGATGCTTTAATATAGCATGTATTTTATTAGACAGGCTCTAAACACTAAAGCAACTGTTTGGATATACATTTATAAACAGAAAACAAATCCTTGTTATACAGCGCAACACTGTTAGGGCCAGATTTACTAACAGTTCGTGTCAGCGCTAGTGTTGTAGTCGAGACCAGCCCATTCGAGTCCGAGTCGAGACCGAGTTCAGAGAGGGTCGAGTCCGAGTCGAGACCGAGTTCAGAGAGGGTCGAGTCCGAGTTGAGACAGAGTTCAGAGAGGGTCGAGTCCGAGTCGAGACCGAGTTCAGAGAGGGTCGAGTCCGAGTCGAGACCGAGTTCAGAGAGGGTCGAGTCCGAGTCGAGACCGAGTTCAGAGAGGGTCGAGTCCGAGTCGAGACCGAGTTCAGAGAGGGTCGAGTCCGAGTCGAGACAGAGTTCAGAGAGGGTCGAGTCCGAGGAGACTCCAAAACCCCTTTGCTTCAGTAATTGATGTACCGCAGAATTTACACATCGATCTATCCAGCCTAACTTTACAAAGCTGCTGTTTTTCTTTACCTGATCACCTGCTCCAATCTCCCTTTTCTACCCTGCTGGTATATTTACCTCAAATCTGTTATAAAAACATGTTAAAAACATGTTAAGAGATTATACACCTCATAACCTTATGAAATTTGTGTATAATCATTCATACAATTCTAAAGATTATAAAAAGAAAGAAATTAAGTATTAAAAACGCCAGTAACGTTAGGCGGCAGTGATTCACTGTTTAAATGAGCCACTTAAATCGTTCATTCATACAATTCGTTCAAAAGTCAGATTAATTTAGGAAAAAACACACATCCACGTGAATACTTTTGTCATTGATAATTACAGACGCTATTGAAAAATGAAATAGCAAAACAGACGGCTGCTTTGGTAACTTGTTATACTGATATAGCTAAATACATTGCAATTGATTAGCTAGCTAAATATATGTGGTTTGTACTTAGCTATTACACACTATTCTCATTCCTCATTCTCAGTACATGCTTTATTTATTTTTTGCATCCCTCTCTGACCAGCAGTTAAATATAGTCCGCTGTGCAGCACTTGTCTTCATTTTTGGCGCTAACGTTTGCTCTCCCATTCAAACACCACTCACGTTGTTTTGGTAAAAGTGCAACTCATTTGTTGGGCGTTACCAATCGGTTCAATGGAGGGGGATTATTTTTTGTCCGATTTATTATGACAAACTCATCTTTGATAAGGAACCAAATTACATCTTTTTACATCACCCCAAAAACTACGCCCCTGAGTCAGGTGCAGTTGCGCTTAAGAAAACCACACATCATTGGAAGTGTCAAACATCAAATATTAACTAGAAATATTAACAGAGTAATAATCATAAATATATTGAATGGGACTCCAGTGGACTCGGAAATAAGTCCGAGTCCTAACATGTTCGAGTACGAGTCAATTCCGAGTCCATGACGAGACCGAGACCATTAAAATATGGTCTCGAGACCGAGTCCGAGACCGAGTCTCGAGTACAAATCACTGGCCAGCACAAACCCTCTTTTGGCATTAAAAAAAAATACTCTCAGGATTTACTAAAGGCGTGTAGTGACAGTTATTTTTGCGGTTGACCTTATTGCATATGTATTTGTAGGACTTTCCCTTTCAGGTGCAAAATTTATGGGAGGAGAGTATTTAAATGAGTATTCACGCAAGGTGATTTTTAAAGGTTTGTGCTCGTAAATTTACTGGTGTTTGCCATTATTTACCGCCCCAAAAAATATAGAGCATTAACATTAGATAAAGGTAGGACTTGATTAAATTAAGGATAAAAGAAAAACAAATCGCAGAGTTCACTGTTTTAAGTACACACCACTATATCTAGCTAAATCTATTTATTCACGGCAGCGTATCAGCGCAAATCAAATCGTTGAAGGTAGGCAATTCGCTGAGCACATTCTATTTGGCTGTAGTGTCCATCAGGAGATGTATGCGTGAGCTCCATTGTGTTCACTCTTATTGCTGTTGCTTGTGTCACTGTCAATGTGAATGTATCCTCAGGCTACAAGTTTGCTAATGTAAAATAAGAATAGGCATCCTCTACTACACTGAACCATCAATATGGTATTGCACAAAAAGACATGAATTATTTCAATAACCGTCATCATTTTTGAACTTACATATGTGGAATCATGAAACCTCATCTTCTTAAATCGGCTCAAATTACTATGCTCTGAGAAAGTCACGCTGCTGGAAACACGCCATCTGCTCGGACTACATTCTAAATAGATTTCTTAAGCTTCGGTATATGGAGAGCAGGTGGTGGCACCAGAGCCTTCTGTCCCTTTCAAGGACTCCAGAGATTAGACAGTATCACCACTGTCATGTCATCCTCATAACAAATTAAAAAGAAAGTGAGATCATTAAAGAGAGGCACTACTTCAAGATTTTAGAGATATTTCTAAACAGGCTTGATGTGTGATGTCAGCACAGTGGTTATAATTAGTGACAAGTAGTTTTAATTAGTGAACTGACAGCTGAGAAGTACATGATTTAATTGGATTTAACTGAAAGAGTGTAAGAATGCATCCATTATCATGTTTTTTTTCCATTACAACAGAAGGAACAAAGGCAATTCAGGTTTTATTTGACAGCACTGTGTTTTGATTTAACTATGAATACGATTATATCATGAAATATCTCATTTAAATTCTCTTTTTTGAATTACAATTAATGTGCATTTTCCACCAAAACCTTAACAAATATAACAAGTTCAGCTCAGAAAAACAAAACAAAACTTTAGGGAAATCGTTAACAGTAAACTATTTAAGAATCAGTCAACATTTTCACCATTAAACAGGGTTATGTATATGGGAAAAAAAACTAGAGATTTGCCTTCCACAACTTACCTGAAGTCGGCAGTGAGGAGATTGAAGCCATTATATAAATGAGCTTCTGAAGACACTTTACGAAGGTACCCAAAACTGTCCAGGTTATCCGTCAAATAGTTGGACACCAGGGAACCTGAGTAAAAATGATAAATGAAGACAAGCATAATAAATAATACAAGTATGGACTGTGACAAGAAATCAGTTGAGAACTGCTTGTAAAGGTAATTTTATTTTGTCCACTTATGTGCATAAAATGTTTAAGGCAGGTTTGAGAACTAATTATTAAAATTCCTACTCCCTATGCTCACTCTCATCCTCCTGCCTACTCATTTCCTCATAATCAGTTCTTCTCATCATTATATATTAACAGTGCTACTGATGCTCTTTGTTCCACTCTAAAAGCTTGTTTAGACAACTTTTGCCCGTCATCCAGGCCAGCTTGCACCACCCCCTGGCTATCTGATGTTCTCCCCGAGCATCGTTCTAAACACAGATGAGTAGAAGTAGCACTGATCTTACTTTGTATCGGTCCCTTCACTCTTCCTTCTCTGCAAATGTCTCCACTGCTAAAACAACATTCTACCACAGTTAAATGAACAATACTTTTGATTCTTGCACATTTTTCAACCCCTCCTTCCTCAACTCTAACAGCTAATGACTTTGCCACATTCTTCATAAATGAAACACCAGTGGCCAATTCTCCACTCCACAAACTGACAAAAACATCTTAACAGCAAACATGTCACACCGCTCAATTTTGCTCACATTCTGTTGTCTCTTCTTTTTTAAACAGAGGAACCTCTTGGAAAACTACCAGTCTGGACACTCAACCGAGAGTTATTGGTAACTCATTTTTGGCATTTTAAGCTTTGAGACTAGAAAGAGCCACTTCCAAATCATCAGCACTCATCTTGTCGGATCTGTATGTTGCTTTTAACATGGTTAACCAACAGATCCTCATGATGGCCATTTCAGGAACCACACTCCGGTGGTTCAAGTTTTACCTCTCAGATAGGTCCTTCAGGGTGTCTTGAAGAGGTGAGGTGCCTAAGTAGCAACATCTATCTACTGGGGTGTCTCAGGCCTCAGGGCTTGGACCACTTCTCTTCTCCATCTTTATGACATCTCTAAGATCAGTCATTCGGAAACATGGCTTTTCCAAACACCTCTACGCTGATGACACACAACTCTACCTCTCATTCCAGCCAGATCATCTGATGGTAGCTGCTCGCATCTCAGCCAGCCGGACATACATTTTGGACTGGATGAAGGACCACCACCTTCAACTCAGCCTTACAAAGACAGAACTGCTTGTGATCTTAGCCAACCCAACACTGCATCAAAGCTTCTCCATTCAGCTAGGTTTGCCATTCATAAATTCTTCAGGGGCAGCCAGGATCCTCAGAGTTGTGATTGATGTTCAGTTAAACTTTATAGACCACATTGCTAGAACAACCCTGCAGATTTGCCTTATACAGTACAAAATTAGGAAGATTAGGGCCTTCCTATCACACTGTGCTACACAGTTGTGGCCTAATGAGAGTCTGACTTGTAACCCATTTGAGTCTCGAGTGTCAGGTCCAGCAGGAATTGTCGTGGGGGGAGTGAATAACCAGCCTTCCATGCTCAATACAACTGAGGTGAGACCATTGAGCAAGGCACCGAACCCTCAACTGTTGCCAAAGAGCCGCAAGTATGGGTTCCCATACTTGGCCACACGTCATGTCACGTCACTTGCTTTTTTGCTTTTTTTATTCCTTGGCAGGGCTTTCTTGGCAGGCCTTCCAGCATGTACTGTCAAACCTCTTCAACTGATCCAGAATGTAGCAGCAAGAGTGGTCTTTAACGAGGCGAAGAGAACGCACGTCTCACATCTCTCTTCATCAATTTGCACTGGTTGCCAAAAGCTGCTCGCATCACATTCAAGGTACTGATGTTTTCCTACAGAACAACTACTGGCTCACTAAACTCACTACTTCACTACTGCCCTCACTCTGCAAGTGAATGGTGCCTTGTGGTGCCATTCCAAAAGAAGCACAAATTATTTCCACGGACCTTTACCTGGACTGTTCCCTGCTGGTGGAATGACCTAACTCACCCCAGCAGTCAAGTCTTTAGTCATTCTCAAGAAACTGTCAACACTTCACCCCTGTTAATAATACTAGCACTTACTATTCTATTCTAATATATTTATTTTCTATTCTTTTTATTTATTTATTAAAAAACAAACAAATGGTCACAAAGTATACAATTCCGCAAAATCATTCCTTTAAATATCTTCAAATTAGGAGTTACATATATTCCTAAATTAAAACACATTCAGAACCCCAACTCTCTACTTTAGAAAAAATTGCACTAAATCATATGAATGATAGAGGAATACTTTCTATGTTTTATAAGACATTATTGTCTGGATCAAAGGAGAGCTCCCAGTCATACCTATCAGCATGGAAAAGAGATCTCCAGGTGGAGATCACTGTGGAGGAATGGGAGCACTCCTGCCTCTTAGCTCAAACCCAATCCATCAATACTAGATGTAGATTACTACAATATAAATGGATTTTTAGGACATATATTACCCCAGTTAAACTCCATAGAATCAATTCTAACATACCAGACAATTATATAAAATGTAATGATGAAACTGGTACATCGTTTCATTGTATGTGGCAGTGTAAAGAGTTACAGGTGTTCTGGAAGGAGGTTTTGGATGTGATTTCTGAAATGACTGGAGAGAATATCCCTTTGGACCCTAAACTATGTTTGTTACATATATATCCTGGAAACGGCTCTGTTAATGCAAATATACATACGCTTATAGATTTTAGCTTATTACAGGCCAAACGTGTAATTGCATTAGGGTGGAAAAACATTCAAAGGCCTGGTCTTTCACAGTGGACAAAAGAGATGACCTATAATCTTGCTTTTGAAAAATTAACATATACAACTACAGGTAAAGCAGACGTCTTTAAAAAGATATGGTCCCCTTTTATACAATTTATTAACATGTAGATAAAGTAAACGTGATGACTGTTGTTTTTTTGAGTTCTACATATTAAAAAAAAAAAAATTCTCTTCTTCTTCTTCTTCTTCTTCTTAATTTCATACAAGCTATCCAAATAAGTTATTTTATTTATTTATTTTTTCTGTGTACATACACATTTGTATCTATATATATCTATATCTATATATATCTATATATATATATCTATATCTATATATATCTATATATATATATCTATATATATATATATATATATATATATATATATATATATATATATATATATATATATATATATATATATATATATATATATATATATGTGTGTGTGTTTGTTAATGTTTAGTAGGTTAAGGGGGGAGTGGGGAAAGTATATTCTTTAACTGTATAATTGTATATTCTGAATTATTATTATTATTATTTTTTTTTTTCTTACAACAAAATCAATAAATACAGAGTGAAAAAACAAACAAACAAAAAAACTATTGTTGCCCCATTGTTGCCCTAATTGCTTCAGTTGTTCTCCTCATTTGTAAGAGTTGCTTTGGATAAAAGCATCTGCTAAATGATTTAATGTAAAATGTAAATTAATACAACTTGTTTAACAACATGTACTGAGCCGTATTACTTTAGCTCTTACACACACAGCTGTTGTGTACAACCATCCAAATAACAGCTGAGTTGTATGCATTATATTTAGTGACATAGCTTGGGAACAGAGGGGTGGGGTGTGTTTGACATGCTTTTGATGGTAGTCCTAGAGAGGTGTCAGCCAATAAAGAGGCCTTGAAGAACCTAAACAGACATTAGAGTGATGACAGTGAGGAGTCTAGTTCACCTAAGCAGAGATCTGCATTGAACAGCTGCTCGCGTCTCCGGCCTTACCACCCATATGCGTGTGTTTATGTAAACATATCAACAATAATTAAGAATCACACAATTTAGGCGACCCTACTTAATAGTCAGATTAACTTCTTCAGCAATGTGGGTGATAAGAATGTCCAGCAATAATGTTACAGATAAAAACGATATAATTAGAATAAGGTTAATCTTGGAGCACTGAAAAATGAAAATATGGGTGAATGTGTTGAAACTGGGGTCATTTTAATCTCAACTGATCAGAAGAAACATATCTCAAACATCAAAGTACTCTGGTGGCCAGAACAGTGCTACTGTGGACAGAACTTCTTTTCATTTCTTTGTACAATATTATAATTATTATTAGTGGTTCTTGCAAAGACAAGAATTGCTCTGGGATAGAAGTTTGTTCTAAACTTCTTATGAATGATACCTCAAATAACACAGCTTTAATTGAACAGTGAAGTGACCATTATTTACTTCAAAGGAAGAAACATCTAGAAACCACTTTGCAATGTCATAACAACTACCCAGAAATACCCTAATTATCACAAGCTAACAAAAAATAAAAAGGCTTTAGCAATGTATAGCAACACCTTTGATGAGATGGACAAAATTTGCTGTCCATGCCATATCTAGAATGTTAGAGATATTGTAGGACTACTATAGGAAATTGTGATGAGTGTGGCCATTTCTAGCATTGTGCATGTTTTGCAGAGGCAAGCACCACTCACATTTTCTTGAGAAAAATGTAAAAATCTAGTTACTGTTATTATTTCTTTTGCTGATTTGAAAATCTAATTTATTTTTTATTTGTGGAAAAGTATGCTTTACAAGCCCCTTTAGGCTGTTTTACTTTCTCAGCACTTCCATTCTTTGTTTCAGGTTTAAACTGAAAAAAAAAATGTTTTTGGAGGCGTCCATGTACAGAGGTGCTGGTTGCAAACTGGATCCTGCCATCATACGACTCCCTGTTTAGAATGTCATGATATATTTTGCACATAACAAAACTTTTTGAGAGACTTTGAGATCTACTTGAGCTCTTTTTATATAAAAATATATAAAAATAATCTCTGCATACCTGCTTATTTGAAGAGAACGATGATGAGTACTTTTTAAAGGTGAATCATTTTACTACTGAGAGTAATTTTTCAGAGTAATAGATTGTTTAAGTGTGCCTAGTCACTGCTCAGTAATAGCAGTACATTAAAACAAATGGGTTAAAGAGCTGCACTACCTCTCCCATGGGCATCTGGATTTTGCCGTGCTTCCAGGTAATTGGTCAGTGCTGCAAGTTTTCCTCGTTTGCTAATTCCTAGCCATGAACCTCCTTCCTTCCCCTCTTCCATGTCCAGACCTAAAGACAGAAAACAAAAAGTCACATTGTTATTTAATGTCAAAGTGGCATTAAATCTTGTCTGCAGGCAATAATAATAAAACCAGCAGGAGATCAGATTTAGATGTAACAAACAGCTCAGGAATGTGAGAATGACCTAGACTGAAGGTACAGAATAATATTTTTAATCTTGATACTGAAAGAAAACAGAAATTTATAGGCCCAAGCACACTGATCTGTCTGTCTAGAGCAGGCTAGTGTTTTGAAAAAAAAAAGAGAGAAATTTTCAGAAATTCAACAGTGCTAGATGGCTATCATGGCTTCATACTAAATTATTATTAAAATACCACATGCTGATTTATATTTGGTAACTACTAGCTGCAATTCATAAGACAATAACCCCAAAAGTCTTCTCAAAAATACCTGGCCTTGCTATCACCCGAAAACTCAATCACTGCCCATCCACACCACTTCACCCCTCCAGACAGATAAGGGCTTTTTCCTTAGCAGCAAAATGTATTTCTACCACTGTCATAAAAGCACCCATCAATTAAAGGCCATCCAGTTCTGTCTAACCATAAGATTGAAGTGGGGAACGTGGACAGGAAAAAACTCCATGATCTTCTGCAGCTATAGGGGAATGAATGATTTCTGTTCTGAGATGTATTGTTTTACAGACCGTGGGTCATCAGTCAATTGAACAATTCTTACTCCTTGAGGGTGGCCAGTTGAATCCTGACAATGGACACTTAATCAATGTGACATTAAGAAAGGAAAAGGTAATCATGCATGCTTGATCATGACTGAATTCCGACTACTAAGGCGTGATGCAAGAGACTCAAGCAGTGGATGCCAGCGGCTTATCTTCTAAATAATTCTGTTTCCTCAGGAAATTAATCTTCAATATTTCTCTCTATACTGAATGTTCTGACATATAACAATCACTCACTGGATGATGCGGTTTAAACCACCATGAGGTAGTTTGAGAAATTGGATTCTGCCATTTTCTGGTGGCATCAAATCTTTGAAATGTAAAACACATAGTAGATAGCCACAAGCAGAATTAAATAAAAGTTAGCCTTTAAATAAGTCTAAATAGTGCAAGATCTGCCTCATGAGTTCAAAAATGGTTCAAAAATCTAAAATAAAAACATCTAGATAAACCACACCAACTGGTCAGCTGATTAGTTCAAAATATTCAAAGTATTAAAGCTAAAATAAAATAATAAAAAGATAAACAAGCCAACAAAGCTAATCTACTCAACTATGACAAATACTATGTGCCCCTAAATGGCACAAAACAAACTCAAAACAATTTGTGCTTGGTAATGTAACATGCCAACATTATTTACCAGAATAGCTTGCGACATGAACTAAACCACACCAGTCAAACGTCTATCTATATGAAAAAGGGCTGACTCTAAGCAAGATACCCTTTTTCATCCTAAAATGTAGTAACTCTAATACTTTTTTCAATTAGAGTTCAGACAAACTTTGTTGAATTTGAAACCAACATCTGAATTCCTCAGTGACACAGCAAAGTCTACAAAGTCTCAAATATTGATGAGATGAAGCTGGACTTTGGATATTAAATATTTCTCTAATATTTGGATAATAAGAATGATCTTTACCGCTGAGGATCTCACTGTTGCTGCCCCAGAAGTCTGCAGTCTTGGACGGTCTGTTGTAGACCTCATCTCTGTTAGCAGCCAGAATAAGCCTACATAAAAAAGATGAAGGTGACATCACATTATCTCTTTCATAGTATCCTTACTATACAATCATACTAATAACATATCATTTCTAAAATAAAACACAACTCTATAACAGACCACCTTTAGAAACAGCCATATAGTCTCATAAATATCATGCTGTGCTTTGTAATGTGCTACCCATGAGTAATGAGCATTGTGTTAACCAATAAAGGGCTGATTTTCGGTCAGATCTTCTGTTAGAGGGGGAGAAAAGGAGGCTGGCACTGTTGAATGGGCTCAGAGGTCACATGTGCACCTAAATGTGTTTATCTCGTGCTGATCCCAGGAGAGCGCTGACTGCTGTGCCAGCTACACACCTAAGGCCCAGAGAAGGCTCAGCTGTAATGCTGAAAGCTGCTGTGTGTGGCTTTATTGTCCTTGCTCAGCCTCTATGTAATTAATATCCAGTGTAATGGAATATTCATTTATATCTTAGAGTGTTGATGAAATTTGGGGTCTATAATATGTCAGGAGGCTGTGAAAATATATACAAATATATACAGTCTTGTTCAAAATAATAGCAGTACAATGTGACTAACCAGAATAATCAAGGTTTTTCGTATATTTTTTTATTGCTACGTGGCAAACAAGTTACCAGTAGGTTCAGTAGATTCTCAGAAAACAAATGAGACCCAGCATTCATGATATGCACGCTCTTAAGGCTGTGCAATTGGGCAATTAGTTGAATTAGTTGAAAGGGGTGTATTCAAAAAAATAGCAGTGTAGCATTCAATCACTGAGGTCATCAATTTTGTGAAGAAACAGGTGTGAATCAGGTGGCCCCTATTTAAGGATGAAGCCAACACTTGTTGAACATGCATTTGAAAGCTGAGGAAAATAGGTCGTTCAAGACATTGTTCAGAATGATAGGCTGTTCAGCTAAAATGATCTCCAATGCCTTAAAATGGAGAGCAAAACCAGAGAGACATGGAAGAAAACGGAAGACAACCATCAAAATGGATATAAGAATAACCAGAATGGCAAAGGCTCAGCCAATGATCACCTCCAGGATGATCAAAGACAGTCTGGAGTTACCTGTAAGTACTGTGACAGTTAGAAGACGTCTGTGTGAAGCTAATCTATTTTCAAGAATCCCCCGCAAAGTCCCTCTGTTAAAAAAAAGGCATGTGCAGAAGAGGTTACAATTTGCCAAAGAACACATCAACTGGCCTAAAGAGAAATGGAGGAACATTTTGTGGACTGATGAGAGTAAAATTGTTCTTTTTGGGTCCAAGGGCCACAGGCAGTTTGTGAGACGACCCCCAAACTCTGAATTCAAGCCACAGTACACAGTGAAGACAGTGAAGCATGGAGGTGCAAGCATCATGATATGGGCATGTTTCTCCTACTATGGTGTTGGGCCTATTTATCGCATACCAGGGATCATGGATCAGTTTGCATATGTTAAAATACTTGAAGAGGCCCTATGCTGAAGAGGACATGCCCTTGAAATGGTTGTTTCAACAAGACAATGACCCAAAACACACTAGTAAACGGGCAAAGTCTTGGTTCCAAACCAACAAAATTAATGTTATGGAGTGGCCAGCCCAATCTCCAGACCTTAATCCAATTGAGAACTTGTGGGGTGATATCAAAAATGCTGTTTCTGAAGCAAAACCAAGAAATGTGAATGAATTGTGGAATGTTGTTAAAGAATCATGGAGTGGAATAACAGCTGAGAGGTGCCACAGGTTGGTTGACTCCATGCCACACAGATGTCAAGCAGTTTAAAAAAACTGTGGTCATACAACTAAATATTACTTTAGTGATTCACAGGATTGCTAAATCCCAGAAAATTTTTTTTTTTTGTACAAAATAGTTTTGAGTTTGTACAGTCAAAGGTAGACACTGCTATTTTTTTGAACACACCCCTTTCAACTAATTGCCCAATTGCACAGCCTTAAGAGCGTGCATATCATGAATGCTGGGTCTTGTTTGTTTTCTGACAATCTACTGAACCTACTGGTAACTTGTTTGCCACGTAGCAATAAAAAATATACTAAAAACCTTGATTATTCTGGTTAGTCACATTGTACTGCTATTATTTTGAACAAGACTGTATATATATATATATATCCAATTCAATTCATATTTATTTTACATATTTGTACTAAATTAGAAATAATTTTAAAATGAATTTAAAAAAAAGTAAACTTGATAAAACAAGGATGACACAGATGCGCCTTAGTGGCCAACCTGATTGTCAATTGGACTGTCAAACAGATAGTTATCATCAATACAGTGTTCAATACACTCCTAATATTACAGCTCTAATGTAAGTCTAGAAATTCATAAACTTTTGCTGGAAAATGATAGCCTAGAAATCTAGACGCACCCTAGCGGGTGAAATGCTGTTTTATGCATACTGAGCTTTTTACACTGTTAAAGACTTTGATTCCCATCCTAAACATAGACAAAGTTTCAAAAACTAATGTTGGACGTTTGATGGAGTATTTCTGTGTCAAAAATACTCCTTCCGGTTTCTCACAAGTTTCGGAGAGTTTTTTTTCGAGTATGGGTCGGCTTGACATGAACAGAGCGAAAGGTCCTTGTATGGGCCATACGGGCTCTTCTCCCTGAAGGGTGTGCGCGCGCGTGTGACTAGAGCGAGAGAGGAAATGCACGCCCATAAACACTCCGCGCCGCGCTCCACTTTATTCCTATGGGTGACATCAAGCGACTTCAACGCTTCAGCACAGCATTCCGGGAAGGCAGCGCTGCTTTGAACCGATTTGAACGCAGAAATGACGGGAAGCATCACAACATCACACTTCAGTCGCATCGCAAAGTGGATCTCCACTGTCACAGGAGTCCACCAAATCATACCAAACAAGTGTGTTTTTGACGGAGCGGCCCCAGCGATAAAGGTTCGGTCCTGCTTTGGAAGCAGCCGGTGAGTAAAACTGCTTCAAATGTCTGTGCTGTTGGCTATCATCGCGTGAGTAAACATCAGTAAACGACACAATCGCGTGCTTCGTCATTCAAATGCGCTAACGGTTACTCCATTGTTGTTCTATGTATAACGTTACACTAGTCTGACGTGCAAAACCGTTTTGCTTGCTACTGCTAAAGTTTAGTCGCATACAATAGTCCATAAACCGAATCATGTCCTCATAAACTGCGAGTAAACACACACAAATGTTGACCGGCCACTAAATACAGTACATACCACAGAGACGGACGTCCTGCTGTTGCTGTTTCTCCTGTTCAATTTATTTCAGCCTCCGAATGATCCTGGATCATATATATATTAGCTGAGGTTGATAGCCATGGGCTTCTCAACGCTTGAGGACGTCACCGCTTTGTGCGCTCGCCATTCTTTAGCTCCGCCCACACGATACGCCTCCAGCCGCTCGTTTTTTCCGGAAAGACTCGGTACAGCCTATATTTCTTTAATAAATATAATAAAACTAAAGACTTTTCGGAGATATGAAGGATGCAATACTACTCTATAGGTACTCAAAATTGACATGAGATTGACTGAAACTGAGTGTTTCACCCCCCCTTTAAGCTTTTCTCTGAGAAAAGAACAAAGAACGGCACTGAAGTCATTCTTAAAAAGGGAAGATGTGTTCGGTGAACGTTTAATCTATCAACAAGCTCTGTTTCACCTTCGTTGCTCTGGTTGGTGTAGCACTATCCTATCGCGTGCAGAGGGAGTTTGAAAGACAACCGTTTATCCCGCCCCTCGGATTGAGCCCTGTCTGTGGTGAGTTTCCAGACCAAACATCTTGATGTGGGTCTGGCTTGTCAGGCTAGGAAAATGATGGCATATTAGGCAGAACATATGATGCAACTGTTTGTAGCTTGAACACATCTTAATTGTCAAGGCCATCACGAATCAAGTTATCCAGCTAAATAACATTGTCTTTGAATTTGCAAAGACAATGCAGAATACGTCACATGAAGCAAAGCATAAAAATGGAAAAAGAAGATTAATGAATGTCAAACTTTCAGTGATGAAGCCGCACTTGCTCAAAACTCTCTCAACTCTGACTGTTCTGTCAAACTCACTTCATTGATCAATTAACCAAACACAGTTGGTTGAGTGAATGTAAACTGTCAGGACATAGAAAAACATGAGTAAAAAGATCCATGCATTCAACCAAGAAGTTGAAACAAATTTTCAGTGTGCACAGGTTTCTTTTTCTGCCTTCTTGACCATGCTTACAGAGAAGGTAAAACTTGCACTAACTGCTTAACAACAGCAAGGAGAGTCACACGTCCACTGCACTTCCAGCCTGTGGGACCCGACGGCTGACAGAGAAGAAAGAAACCAGAGAGACAAAACGTGATGCAATATCCTGAGGGCTTTGCAGATTGATCTGCAATGGTTGATGCACCCCAGGAATATGTGCTCAGTACTGGAGACAGCTTGCAAAGCAGAAAAACTCCTCTCCATCTGAAAACAACTTACTGGCTTGACAATGTCAATTACGCCAGACCTTGGGCAAGGTTATCACCCTCTTTGTCAGCCCAAATGGAGAGATATTCATTCTCACTCAAACAGAAAAATGGCAAAAAAGATGACTGGACAAAAGAACAGCTGAAAAGAAGTCAAGGGTGGATCAAGAGGAGTGCAGAAGGCAGTGATGTAGACAGACAAGCAAACTCTTTCTGTATGTGACAGATATGGAGAGTGACAAAAATTAGGGTTATGAACGTTCAAATTCCTTCTGGATAAAATCCAGTCTCGACTCCCGCCCTACATTTTTTATCACTAAATATCTTATTTCATTAAAGTTTGATTATCTTATTTCCCGTTTCATTAAACGATTTTTAAAATGTTTTTAAAAGAAACTTTTGCATATTTATTTGTTCAAAAATACAGTAAAAACATTAAAGGGATAGTTCACCCAAAAATGAAAATGCTGTCATTATTTACTCACCCTCAAATTGTTCCAAATATGAAAAAAAAACTAGCTTAACAACTGGAGGAAAATAGGCAAAATCCACAGAATAAGAGAAAAATGCTTTGTTGTGCCTTTGTATGTCAGAACTTGAAAGCAAAAAATACGGCCTTCATTTTTATAGAATTATGTCGTTGAATACACCCTTTGAAGCTAAAGCAGACATTTAAATGTCGCAAGTCACAGACTGGACTGATGAAACCTGCAATGGTTAGTCCACTATTAAAGCATGGATTTGATGTAAACAGTAAATCTACATAATATTCAAATATGCATAGGTGACATACATAGAGTTAATATTTTAACCTATAACATTTTACATGGAAAACTTTTAAACATAGCCTATAACATTTTTATCTCACAATTACTGACTCTTTCTTGCATTTGCGTATTTATATCTCCCATTTCAGACATCACAATTCTGAGGGGGAAAAAGGGGTCAGAATTGCTAGGATATAAACACAATTTTAAAGAAAAAAAAAAAAGATTATCTCATTCTGTTTATCCTTTTGAGATTTGTGAGATATAAACTTGGATTTGCGAGAAAAAAGTCACAATTGTGAAATTTGAAATGAACTTTTATTCTTTTATTCCGTGGCTTCCACAGATTGCTACTGCAGAACTGTCCTTTTCTGCAACCTGGTAGGCTCCGCCAACAAAAAAATGTCATCACTGTTTGCAAACACAATAGGTCTATATGCTGATTTGGTGCCCAAGGCATATTTTTTTATTACCAATGCTGAAAACATTGCTTAATATTTTTTGTAAACTATGATTTTCCATTCACTTTAATGAATAGAAACTTTAAAAGCACAGCATTTGTTTAAAACATATTTTTTGTTAGAGCTGCAGTCTGTAACTTTTTTGGGTTAAAAATTATCCCAAAATTTTTTTTGAGCAAGTAAATAACCAGCCAGTGTTCAAAACTATCTGCTTACCCTAGCTTGATTTACAGCAGTAAGCTTGTAATAATATTTTTAATTCCAGTGGTACTGGTGGATTTCCACGGGAAATTCAAGCATATGTTTGCGTCATTACATCACATCTGTACACATAAAGAAGGTGTCCCGGTTAGCAGGCTATCGCATGTGAGGATGTTGGAAGTGGAGATAGCCTTTTCTCACACCACTTAATATAATTAAACTTATCAATTTAATGGCGGAACCAAAAAGGTTCAAACGACAATCATATGTGACAACTGGAGATTCATCCGTTGTAAAATGCAAGTCTTTCGGACTTCGGAGTGAAAAAAAAGAGACTTCACCCGGACAATGCGAAAACAAGGATAATTAAAGGTGGCGTGAACTCCGTGTTTTGAAGGGTTTTTTCAGCTTTTTTTCTGCTGAACAGGTTAAATTAGGCTACGTAACAGTAGCACACCTGGTCGCTTAATGCAGTTCAGGAGTTTTCTTTGTTGTGCCTTTCTCATTTTGCTGTTTGCATTATGGTAACATCAGTTATTTTGTGTTTGCTATGAGAGGGAGCTTCACCTCTACTCCACATTAATGTGTTGGTATAATATGACGATTAGAAATTAGACTCCACAGAAATGGAAACTATACTACAGGTAGCCCTAATACACATTAAATGTAGTCACACAATCCTGATAACATTAACAGTTTGGAAAAGTATAATTTGCAGTTTGACGTGATATGATAAACGATCGTTAGATTAATCATCGCGATGTATTGCAATGCTTTTTTCTCCTTAGTTGGTCAGAACAAAAGAGGATGAGCTACTCACTTGTTCAGATGACATTCTTATGTCGGTCATACTTTCAAGTAAAGTCTGTGATTGTGAATGACAGTATCCACACCGGGTGACTGACAGCGCTTCTCCTGACAGATGCACATTTGATTCCTCCGCGCTGTGCCGACCAGGGCACTACTCGCGTAGCGTTGATAATTCTGCGAATAACTGCAATTGCAGTTTTCAAACAGAGATGGCGACAAAGAGGAAAAACTACGGACTGCAGCTTTAATAATGTAGAAGACTTTATTGTCACTTTGGATCAATTTCATTCAACCTTGCTATGCTAAATATAAGTATAACTTATACTACTACCAAAAAAAAAAAAAAAAAACCTTTACTGACTCCAACCTTTTGAGAGGTACTCAAATTGTGGAAGTAAAATGGGTTGAGAACAGCAATATTTTAACATTAAAATAATGGCACACCACACCTATAAAGGTCAAGTATAGTGTATTTCAAACTAATTATTTATGTCATGAATTGCATTGCACTCACACACTTTCACTTTCTTAAACTTTTACATATGCACATAGAGTCCTAAAGTTCAGTGTTTGGCCTATGGTTCATGTTAGTTTGAAGGCAGCAGGTCATCACACATGATCAACAAATAATCATATTTTTTACATCCACGTCATCAAAAAATAAGAAATGTTCACTATGCCACTGCTAAACTGTCAAAGGTAGGAGCTTTAGATGATTCAAAACGGAATAAAGCTTGTCAGCTGTAGGTTTTACTGTGTCTCTAATAGCTCAATACAATACTAGCAGAAACTAAATTTACAAGTAGTTCTGAGTATTATCAAAATGATTATAGCTTAAATTTTCAGACTGCGCTGTGACTTTTAACATCTCTGGCAGGTTCCATCTGTTTCAAAGATAAAATATTAGAGCTAAGTGGATCAATTTTAGCGAAATCAAAGTCATCATGGCCTTATATAAATAAACTGACACAGACTTCCGGCCTGTTTTCTCTCAAAGGGATTTCAAAGCTGCTAGTTGTAAATGCAAGGTCAGAGGTTAACACGATGAAGATAAAATGGTTCCAAAAAGAGGCGTTTATTCCCGCCAACCATGTGTGATGGGAGGCAGGTTGGTTTTGAACTGTAATGAACTTTGCAATAATTGCACACTTCTTCTGGGTACTGACGCAGAAACCCTCATTAATCTTAAATGCATTTCTGTTTTTAAGCTGGATTAATGCAACTGACCTGAATGGGGTGAATCATAGAGCTAGAGGGCTAATGATAGAGTTTTTTGTGCCAAATTGTATCCTCTGTCGGTAAAATACGCTCAAGAGGTCAGCGGTAATGATATGACATTACAGTTGTAGCCTACAGTATGTCAGTGTTTTCTCAATCTTTTTATCCACATACCCCATCAATAAGGTTCCAGTACCATCATCAACATCAAACTTGAAATTAGGGATAGGAATATGTGAAACTACATATTTTCAAATCAAGCAGTCAGTTGGTTACCTGAGCAACATGGTGAACAATCGGTCATGAAAACCCTGCATAATTATTAGGATGGTTTTGGCATTCTTGACATTCAAGATGCATTCTTGGTTTTAAAAACATAGAAAGCGTAAGAAAACAGACACAATGCAGTGTCTCAATGTACATTTTGGTCTATTAAGATGGACTATAAATTGACATTTGGGAGGACTGGAGGGCACCTAGTCTAAACAAAGACGTAGTTTGATGACGCCAAGTGTGAGCGCAGTATCTTGGCACATGTGGTCTTCACCTCACAGCCGGTGGAAAATAGGACTCAGGCAGAAATCATGTTTATGGATGCGGTTATTAACATTACTGTAGCGTAAAGCAGAGCAGGACTGAGTGTTGTGGGGCTGAGCACGGCCGCTGGAGTGATTGTTATACAAACACACGGCTCGCGAGTACCGGGACTTTTATTATGACGGGACGGGACACAGTCGCCAGGCGCGTGCACTTCCGCTTTTTCCGGTCACAAGGTAAAGCAGCTCTGTTTGTCATTTTAGATACAGTTAAATGTGTTTAAAATTATGTCATGACGTATCTCTGTGCGTTTACTCGGCACTGCTGTGACATGTTCACACTGCTAAGAGAAAAACGCTTCTGCAGAATAAAACCGAGGGTAGCGCAGTTTTGTGACGAAATTGTCAGGCCCGGGTCATTGGTTAAAATAGCAATTTTCTCACAATTTACAAATAGTTGGAAACATTTGGGATATTGTAAGTGCTCAACTGAACAAAATATATAACACTGGCCTAGTGGTTTTGGGATATTTTACTGCAAAAATGCTACATAGTGCACCTTTAAAGGGGGGGTGAAATGCTGTTTCATGCATACTGATCTTTTTACACTGTTAAAGACATGGAATCCCATACTAAACATAGACAAAGTTTCAAAAGTTAAGGTGGACGTTTGATGGGAGTATTTCTTTGTCAAAAATACTACTTCCGGTTAGTCATAAGTTTCGGCAAGTTTTTTGAGATCATGCGTCCCCATTGACGTTAATGGGGGCGGAATTTCCTTGTATGGGCCTTACGGACAATTCTACCGGAAGCGCGTGAGAGAGAGAGAGGGAGAGAGCGAAAGCAACAGCCTACGCCCATCAAAGCGGGGCTTGTAGGATGCTGGACAGGTGACAATTACACATAGCACATAACAATGTCACCAAAAAAGTGGGTTTTTGGTTGCCAGACCAAGACAGTCCTGCACAGATTCGCCAAAAACCCCGCGTTAAGGCAACAGTGGATGTAATTTGCTTTTCCGGATCAGCAACTGAGTTGCGCGAATGTTTATATCTGTTCGCTGCATTTCGGTGCCGACTGTTTCATAAACAAGGCCCAGCTCGACGCCGAATTTTCCCAATCGCCTAATGCTGAAGGATGGAGCAGTCCCAACGTTAGAAGGGTGAGTGAGACTGCTTTTAGTCCGCTTACTGTCTACACAAACCACGCGTAAACACACAAACACACGTGCACAACTGCACTTCCCACATGTACACCTTCAAAGACAAAAATACGACGATATAATTCAAGTATAAATATGTAAATAACACAAGCCGCTAAGCATATTATATAGTTAGTGTATAACTTGTAACTTACCACATACAGACGTCCTGCTCTAGTCGTTTTTGCTGCTGCTCCTGTTCAACTGCAGCCTCTGGGTCTGATTCCGGATCATAGATGTATGGCTGTATCTGATTAAAAGCCATATTTTTATTTTGAATAAAGTTTTTTTCCGCTGTTAGGGATGACGCTCGACTCAACACACAGCGCGCTGCTGCACACGTCATTATTTAGCTCCGCTCACACGACACGCCCCCACCCGCTCGGCTTTTTTCGGAAAGACTCGGAACAGCGCATCTTTCTTATATAATTATTAAAAAAATAAAAACTTTTCGGAGATATGCAGGATGCAATGCTACTCTATAGGTACTCAAGATTGACATGACACTGACTGAAACTGAGTGTTTCACCCCCCCTTTAAGCAAGGATGCATTAACATGTTTTACACAATGCTACAATACAAAAAAATCCTGAGATCCTGAACTAATTATTTAAAACTTTAAACAGCTTTAATGTTACAAGTGACAATTCTGTTTTATAGGTATACCAATACACAAACTGAAATTCACTGTAAATACCTCCTAGATCTGCTGAAGTACCCTCTAAGGTATACATACCCCTTGTTGGGAATCTGCTAAGTGGAACAAAGAAAGTTGCTAGGTTACAGGAGGCAAAACAAGCAGAAGTATAGTCTAGAAACTATATAATACTGTTTACCCATTTACCCGATCCTAATTATAGAACATCTCTGTTTTGTACACAAGGTGATGCTACCCTAAATCATAGGAACCAATGCAGCGCAAGACAACCTTCAAGCAACAGCATCATTGATTAGATTGTACATCCTGGGTTGAGTCATCTGTGACGCTAAACCACTGTGACTGACTCAATATTAGATAATCAAATTACAGCTTTCTGGGCGATAATCCTGATTAGCGTAGCATGTTACAATCTGACAGTATTAATGGAGGTAACCTCTCTGTAGTGAAGGGGAATCAGGACATAGATTACTAGTACGTGCAAATTGATACGGTACACATGATTCAGAGATCACCAGGCTTTTGAAAAAGAAAAGACTGACTCTCTTTAGAGACGATTCACATTCAGCAAACCCTGACCTAGAGGCTTTTCCTTTAGAGACTGAGAGCTTAAAACAGTGGTAGAGGTCATCGAGACCCGCTTGATCCACACTATTGTTTTCCTACACAGTCACCGCTATTATGGCATTTTACGTTGAGTGCACAACACAAATTAGAGATATAGACTAAATGGCATGGTAAAATGAAGTAACCTGGGATTGTCTTGTCACGATACCAAAATTATGACTTCGATACGATACCAGACTAAAATATCTCGATACCGATACTAAATCGATACCACGGTAAAAAATTAATAAATTAAAAAAAACAGTACAAGTAATTGACTTATATGACAACATAACTTATTGTTCATTGTTTTATTTATTTTTTGCTAAAAATGAACTTGGCTAGCATGTTCCTGCCTTGATTTTTGATTATTCCCTCCTCTTATTGCTAGAATAACTGCAAGAACATCCTTACAGAGATCACATTATCAATCATGTTATCATTCACTAACCTTTGACTTCTGAACAGGTTGGGATGACCAAAATTTTATTTCATGATATGAGTAATTTCATTTTTTTTTTTAAATGTAATTTTATAATTATAATATAGATTTTTAATTGTATCTTTGTTTTTTAAAATAAGCAAAAAATGCAAATTACAAACAATATGACAATAACTGTGCTTTATTTTTCAGCTACATTAGGTCTATTTAACAGTAAGTCAAGAAAGAAATTAAATGATATGAATTAAATAAAACTGCTTAGTCTTCACTCTATAATTTAACTATACACTGATACATATATTTTAGTTATTTAGCCAAGCATGTAGTGGTTTTCTATTTTTAATTGTTGTTTGATTAATCACAGAAGAATAGGTCTGGCTTAAGACCTGCACGGATCTCATTACCTCAACTGTACACATTCACTAAAGACAGGTGTTTACCTGAATACTCGCCAGACCATGCATTTTTTTGACCATTCAAACCCAAACAATAATCCACAAGAGAACTGAATCGTGATCGCATTTTGCCTGAATCCGTGAAAGGCGTTTGTGTGCGCTTCAGGTCAGAGTCTGGCTCGAGCATATCCTGCGCCGCGCCGCATCATGCACGCAGATTTCCTTTGCTTTCTTTGCCATGCGCTGCGCGTATTTAACTCTTCTACTTCCAATGTTTAGTGAATGGCTGAAGCACAGCTCACACACACGTCCTGGCACCTGCTGTCACACATCGGCGCAAATTAAGAAATACAGCACATATTAGCGCTGTCCTCCTTAAAGGCCCACTGAAATCAAAATTTAAGTTGTTTAGCTTTTAGTATGACTGTGTTAGCCTTAAAGTTATGAATAAGCTGGCATGTTCCAAAACTATGACAAAATTTGCATTTAGGAGATATAAGTATTCAAAAATTACAGTCTCTCAATTCCCTTAAAACGAATCTCAGATTTTGATGACATCATCGCAGACTTCTAGCCTGACAAGCCAGACCCACATCAATATGTTTGGTCTGGAAACTCACCATAGACAGGGCTCAATCCGACGGGCGGGATAAACGGTTGTCTTTCAAACTCCCTCTGCACACGATAGGATAGCGCTACACCAACCAGAGCAACGAAGGTGAAACAGATTAAACATTCGCCGTATCCGGTCGGCTAAACTCCGTACACATCTTCCCTTTTTAAGAATGACTTCAGTGCCGTTCTTTGTTCTTTTCTCAGAGAAAAGCTTAACTCCAAGTCTTCCAGAATCGCAGTGAAAGCTGATTCGAAAGACCGCCGCCGTTCGCCAGTTTCTGTTTACTAGAAGCACGCAAACGCAACTCGGCCGTCGTCATTATGGCCCCGCCCGCCGACTCTATACATGATGTGAGTGGCCCGTCCAGATTGTGAGGAATACAGCTCAGAAGGGTATTGAGAGTTGCTAGACGACACTTGCGGGCAGATTAAATTTGCTGCCGCTCGGGTGCTTCTAGATTTCTAGGCTAGCAGACTTCACCTTCTCGTCAAAACTTCTGTCCAATCAAAATGCTCTCTAGAATCTAAAGCCCGCCCCCTACGCTGCTGAAGCTGCGGCTGAAATCAGTTAGTTGTTAACTAGGCATGTGCCGATATCAATTTTTCATGTTGAGATTAATTGCTGAAGTTTTATCACGATATACAATATTATCATGATATTGAAATATGTTGCAAAAAAAAGTGTTGCCATAGCATAACAGCTTTAAGAACTATTTTTGTAATAACTGAATGTTTAATACAATAGTGCATCAAAAAATAATACAGCTCTGGAAAAAAAATTAAGAGACTTAACATTTTATTAACTTAACATTGAGAAACAATGAGAAATCAATGTTAAGTGGTCTCTTGATTTTTTTCAGAGCTGTAAAAGTACAATTTTCAAACAGATTAAAGTGCAAAAGAATTAGGCTATAAAGAACAACAGGTAGGCTAACAAATAAGGTCTCATTATTTAATGCATTAACTAAGATTGAGCAACAGCTACATTTGGTACAGAAAGTATAACGTTTTTGGTAATGTTAGTTAAGAAATACTGATCATTGTTAGTTTTATCTTAGGTCCATAAAAAGTTATTTTGATTTGATTGTAATGTTATTAAACAGTAACTAAGAAATTAGTTTGGCTGGCATCCAGGCTAGAGTATAAGAGACTTCTTTCAAAAATATATTTTTGAAAATCTTACAAGCCACACTTTTGAAAGTGTAAAAACAGTAAAACTAAATTTTACATTTTTATACATCACATAAATTAACATTATTTATGACAAACGTAATAATAAAAGCTGTTTTATTGTAAGATTTATTGTTACGATCATATGACCAGCTGAATAATACCCCCTCTTTTCCTTGACACTTTTGCCAGTGGAATAAATTTCACATTCCACTCTGAAAAATGAATCATAGCTCACTGTGTGCATTTATATAATGTCATGGGTAACTGAAACTTTTGTTTAGCAACCGATGGACAGTGTCGAGTGCACAGTTAAAATCTAAAATAAGGGCCAACATGTTTACTTTGGTTTAGATGTACTTGAACACTTTATACTATTATTAAAATGTATACAAATCTTTGTGTGTGTGTGTTTTTACCGTATCAAGCAACACCTTGTTCCCACACATGTGCAAGAACTTTTCACATCCCTATTTGTATTTAACACATATAAAGTAAAGCTTCTGGGAACAGGTGCACTACCTGTAGGCATTTTTGGATGCAGGGCGAGGGTCAAACTTCAAGAAGATGATGCACATGAGGAGGTCACTGATGGCAGGAGTTTTCAATCACAGTGAGGTTAGAGCAGGGACATGCTAGGTGCTAGAGGGAAAGATAGAAGAGAGAGTTAGACAATGGATTTTGGATAAGAGACAAAAGCCATGCTAGTAAGCCAGAGGAAAACTTTGGAGGTTATCAATCAAACATTATTCCCTCAACAATTATCAGGTAAAACTTCAATCTAAAGATGAATAAAATGTATTTATTTTTAATTATTTTTATGTATTACTTTATTTAACCAGGTGAAGTCCCATTGAAATAGTCAAATATCTTTTGCAAGGGAGCCCTGGAGCAGCAATACACAAGTTACACAAAAACAAACTCAACAAACAAAACAGATTTACAGTACATGCTAAACAATTTAAAATAAAAACCTAAAAAGGTCTTTTTAAGGGAAATAAAAACAGAAAGCTTTAAAACTTTTTTTTTTAAATAAAATTGCTATTGGTTAGCTTACACAGCAATTAATATAAATAAATAACACTAAAAATTGTCTCCTATTTGTCTTACAAGACATATTGAGCTGAACAGCAATGCAGCTATGAAATATACATTTTTGATGTGAAAGTAATAATTATAGTATAAGTCATAGTAGAATCCCTGAACACATCTGTCTTGTGTACGCTGTATACATGAAAACAGTCATAAACAGTCACATCACAAACCGAGTCTATCAATTTCTGTTATATTTAAACAGAATGAGCTCAGAGTAAGTTACAATAAGCGTTTTAAGATATTATTATTATTAGGTGTATAAATGTATTACGTTAGCTAGATAACTTTAAGCTGCTGTCTTTGTTTGTTCCACAGTGTGCTTTATTCATTGAGTATGATCCAGTAGGTTTAATGTCAGGCTTGTGTCACCTGAAAGAAGCTGAACTGACAGCTGGCTAGCAATAGCATAACAAGCTTGCTAACTGGTCGGATAACTTGAAGACAGCGACCTATAACAAACAACAATTTGAGTTTATGTTCTCTTTAGTTTATAACAGATATGATATGTCACTTACGGTTCCATGTGTTGTCAATGATCAGAATTCATTGTACCGGTAATGTGAAAGCTTGAGCACAGGCTAATTCTTTACTGTACAAAGGGCTAAACCAACCTCGCTTTGACGTCTGCAGAGAAATCCTGCTGTGATTGGCTGAAACTGGACCTGGACTCGACCGCCCACAGCATCGCAACTGTTTAGGGATCAGCGTTTATTTGGCTGTTCAAACACAATTCCCTAATAATCACATTTAGAAGTTGAAAGAATCCCAACCCTAACTGAACCCCGATCAGAATACTTTTGATCCTAGTAGTTTTTAACAGTTTCTGGACAATTCTAATTCAGTGAATTCAATTTAGGCTAGTTTATTAAATATTCACATATATATTCAAATATTTAATATTAATTAAAAATAGTATGTTAAACGTATACAATTATACATCTGAACAAGAATGAACTCAGCTTGCATTGTTTTTGGTCATCGATTTGAATTTCAAACAGCTGTTTAACATTAATCAATATGTAATTAAATATATTGGCAATATTTTCACCAATAAATAGGGACAACTTAAATATTTCCCCCCAAACTATACTGAAATCATTTTATTAAGACATTTCAAATAATTTATTTAATTATTTATTTATTTTGCTGCAGGGTTGGTCCTTAACAAGCACGGATTTGTCTTTTTAAAAACGTTGCAATATCTCTGAAGAGTCTGTATCAGAAAGATAGCTCTGTCCTCAGCGCACTTGTAGGCTAGTAGTGCAGCCTCGGAAGAATCCAATAACACTGACAGGGTTTTTGTTGTCTCTCCGATGGAAAACACCGTGGCGTTTTACACGTCGATTATTTACATTTACGACGAGACATGTCCTTTGAATAATATCAAGGCTGATTCGAAAAAGTAAGCAGTGAGTTTTCTCGCGGAGATGCGTGAGGCTATTCGTGGATTCATCCACTGATACTGTTGACAAGTTGAACGAGTGTGTGTGCTGCTGCTGCTGCTGCTGCTGTCCCTACACAACTCACTCACACAGAGGAGGCAGGTAAGATTACTCGTTCTTTTGCGCCGCTGTATTCTTTATCTATGATCATTTAAACTCGACATTTAGAAACTTATTTCACAAACCCAATAGGTTTTATGTGTATATGTGTACGCGCATCTCAACTGATCTAGCGATTCGCTTAGGCTATACTGTCTATCGATTGAGAGCAGTTGTTCATTACAGATAGGCTACATTCCATTTTTTTTGGTTTTGTTCGTTTGTAGCCTATATATATCATTAGGAATTCATAATAGTTTACTTTCAAGCATTTGATTTGATCAATCACTTAATTGGCTACAATTGGTATTTTTCTGCGTTGTTTTGAGGCAGCGCGTCATATGATTTATAGTAACACGCGCGCTCGTGAAATGCAGCCCTTTAATTTGACCGTGGTCGATTATGATTACGATGAACGAGTTTATCAGTGTTCTTACACTCAAAGCATACAATTAAAGGCAATTATTTGTAATTATACGAACAACGGTATATAAAGTGTTTCTGTTTTTACTCATGAGAACTGAAAGGCATTTTATGGCGTTGGCATATGTCAGAAAGGGGACTCCTGGTGTCACTGCATATGGCGCGATTTCAGTTGTAGCAAAAGATTCTACTAGAAGAGTTGTTCGGTTTGATAGCACACTCTTTTATTTAAATGCATTAGCTTAAATTGTAAAAAACATGGACTTGGCAAGTGTTTTCATGGGGATCGCCCCGTCTTGTTAAAATGGCATGTTTAAATGGAATATTTCGCATCTTTTGGATGAATCCCAACAGCTCCACATTGACATTACTTTTTCCCCTAATGGGAATTTTCGCTTGTGACATTGTATGCTATTTAAGTAGACATAAAGGTTCCACACTGATCATACTGTAGCCTGCATTAGTAATTAATCATGGGTAAGTTTCAAAACTTCGTTTTACATTTTAAAACGGTAAACGAAAAAGAAGAACTGTCTTATTTGCATATTCATGAGGTCAGTATTGATTGGACGAACACAGCCTACGACTTGCGCGCGACCTGTTTTGGTTTGCTAGAAAGTGAAATGTTGACGCCGAAAGAATCAAACGTCGTTTGGAAGTTTCTGCTACTGTACAAGACGTATGAATTTTAATGAGGTAAGCAATCTTTAGTTTATGATTTGGTAGCTAATGTTAAACAGCTCACTGTAACCGGAATATTTTACACTAACGTTATATACCGACACTGCAATTCGATGTTAAGGGATTCACAACTGTAAGGTTCACAACACGAACGATACTATAACTATAATGGCAACTATACTGAATATTAGCGTCCACACCAATGGACAATAACGCTATGTTTATAATAAACGTACGTGTGTATATTGTTTAACACATTTGCAGCGCGCGCTTTAAACGCACGTGAATTTTGATTGGCTGTCAATGTTTTATTATCGTTCGCCGGCTGAAAATTGCTGTGATTCCATATCGCTGTTAAAGGGGTTAAATGTAGTGTAGAGTAGAAATCAGCTGACGTGAGGTATTATTTCATATTATAAATTAATAATAATATAAGTAACTGGCATTATCAATTATGATGTATACTTTTATGATCCGTTTTTTGTTTAAGGATATGCTTTTTTTTGATAATCAAAGTGCAAATCAGATTAGACTGGGTGAGTGGGCAAGCCTCATAATTAATTATTCCTTCATCCTTAGGCTTGATGTGATGTATATCTATCTGTGCAACTTTGCTTGTTGACTAAGTTAATTAACATTCAACTTGACTTTCACTTTGCTTGTTTTATTGGCAAGGCTCAGTGTCATATTGATAACATGTTAACACAATTCAGTGATCTATTTAAGTTTTTATGTTCTTTAAAAACTCTTTTACCCCAGTTGAGATTTGGCGCTTGTTAAATTAGGCAGTGCTGTCATTCATGGCACACTGAGCAGCTTTGCTTGTCAGGAGAATTTCAGATCTACGCAAAGAGCTACCCTTTGTTCCATTTTATAATTTAAATAAGTCGTACATGTTTTTGAAAACTTTTTTTTTTAATGTGATTCAAGGATGGAGGCTGTCAAAGTCATTTTGTTTCTTCTTGCATCAGGAGGAGAGCCTTTGGTGCGTTTATAGAGATTCATTAAGCAACAAAACAGTGTTGCAGTGGGGAACGCATGCTTGTTTTTTAATGGTCTTCAGCTTTTTGCAGCTCATCATAGTGTGATGTTGCTTTAGTCAGATGGATGAGAACTGACAGAGCTGAGCTTGTGTCTGCAAAAAAAGGGCTCTCATACAGAGAAGCCAGGATGAGCCTTGGGGTGCATTCCCATTGGCTGGTAGCTTCCTGCGAAGTGGAATTCACAGGGTATTCGTCTATCTTAAGTAAGATTTCAAATAAGTGTATATTTCAGTCCGAAGGGCAGCATAAAGTGTTTGGGGATCAATTGAACAATAAATTATATTGTTTATTGGAAGTGCGTAGGTAATTTTAACTGTCAGTCACTGTTTAGACCACCAAAAGTACATGAAATTTGGTTAAATGATAGAGTTGAGGGTCCAGAATTTTGAATCAACCTAAATCTAATTTTTTGTCTTTTTTTTGCAGTAGTTTATTATTGGTATAAATTGACTGTCAATGTCAACAATTGTTGTGCTGCTTACAATATCTGTAACCTATATGAGATAATTTTATATTAGTTTTTAACATTAATATTGATTTGCTGATGTCCTCTGTTTCATGTGTATATGTTGCAGAGACTTCTAGTTCTATATCTATATTTTATTTTGCCTGGGTGGTCAGTTGCCTTTGGGCTGCATATAATGAGAGGGATTGTGTGTAGGAACTCTTCATAAAGTGAGTTTTATTTGATCAACTTTTCATATCTCACTTTTAGAATATGGAAATCATTGTGAAGTTTTAGAGTTTGAGCTACTTTGATGGATGAGTCTCTCTAAAGCTTCTCTTTTTCTCTTGCCATCTCTTTTTTTATGATCATCTTTGGCCTTGACTGTTAGGCCCCTGTTCTTTGAAACAATAACTATGGAATGTACGTTCCCCAGCCTGCCTGGATCTCATGTTATATGTTAATGAAGTGTCTTCATTATGTAAGCTATTCTTTTACTGAATCTCAATTCAGACCTGGTTCTGCGACGTACACACATACACTAAGGCTTTGTTCACAGTTTGAGTTTACAGAAAACCATTTTGGTTTTCAAATCTGATCTTTAGGTCTGTTGGTTCTTATACTGTCATTTTACATGATCTTATTTGCTTGTTTAGACAGTGTGCTTTCTATCCGGTGTGCCTGCATTGGTTGCTATAGTAATGATGTTAGCGTCAGCGCTATGCCGAGAGTATGCAAAGGTAAAACAGAAAACTGCTCATGTTCATCATGACAGCTCACCACCACAGTGCTGAACTCACGAGATGCATGAGAGAACATAAGCGATGGAGGCATTTTGCACACTCATGCACATATGGTGTCTAAAACCACTGACTCGTACGCTCGTCCACTATTCACTGCATAGTGAATATTACACAGGGAGCAAAGAATTTGTGTATTCTAAATGCTCAATATTGCACACTTTGAATGATAAAAAAAATTGCGACTTGAAAATGATTTGATCATTTAGACTGTGATGCGTTACAATAATATATTTTTTTTCATAAAATAGATGTAGTTTCTAATGTGACTCTGTTCTTTCAGCTTTTCTTGTATTATATATATATATATATATATATATATATATATATATATATATATATATATATATATATATATATATATATATAATTATATTATATGATGTGAGGAACAGTGATGGAAAATGTGCCAAATGTAAGCTAATCATATAACAATTACTTCATTGTTATACAAACATTGTGATTTTCTGATTTAGTCCAATGGATGATAACGGTGAACAGTTTTGTTTGACCACCTTTGAGCAAAACGGCCATATATGATGAAGAAGGGACAGTGAGAGGTTTCCCTGTGAGGGTGAATGACTCTTTATGGCCACACACCTGCTTGATGGCTCTGCTTGTTCCGTCTCTCCCAGGCCATTTGGTATGCTGCAAAAACCAACGACTGGGCGATGCTGACTCTCCTTGGCACAGTTTGTGGCACCTGCTCTGAATAATCCTTCCTGATAAATAGCTTTTTTTGGTGGCATTTCAGAGCAGATACTCAATGCTTTTTTTTGTCCTAAATATCATTAATCTAGGTTTATCAACTCATAAATCATGTAAAAGAGTTTGTACACGTTTTCAGTGAGCAGGAAATTAGTATGTAGAGCACACATTTCTTTTGTTTGTGCTGCTGTGGGACTGTTTGTTTGATTGAGAAGGTCTAACAAATGTCAGGCCCACTTCAGGTTGAGGAATGGTGCGGGCATAAATTCTGCTGAGAGTTTTCATTGCTCGTGCAATGGTCAAAGGTAGGCTGTTTTAAGATTTTATATCATCAGCATGACAATGCATCAGAAATTAAGCCTAGCTTTCAAGCTTTCTTTGAATGCTGTCAGTTCAACTGTGTAGATTTTTTTTATTTAACAATATTCTAAAAAATGTAACCCCCATTGTGATACTTAGTGTATCTTAGTAGATCAAGTTAATGCTTTATCGGGTTAATGCTTTATCCTGTGTCTTAGAAATTAGATGTAAAATTATTTGTATCTCTGCTAAAAGGGCATTGGCTTCCTTCAGTCCAAAGTTGGTTTGAAAAAGTGTCGCACATTAGTTTCTTTATTATTCTGTGTACAGTGTATGATAAATTATTTTCTTTACATATAAAATTTACATTTTAGGTTATTAGAATCATCAATTTTGTTAGTGTTTTTTTTTTTTTTTAAACTGAGGCTAGCGTATTTTTCCAATTGTTTTCAAAGGGAGCCTTGGGTTTTTAAAACACCAGCAGCGTGACGAGGTGCTAAGCACTAGACGTTTTTTTTACTGGTCGGCGATTCGCCAAAGAATATTTAACTTTGGGTAAAATGCAGCGTTCATCATCACTGTCATTTTTTTACCCAGTCGTCCAATCACAGTGGAGGAGGGGCGGGACAAATACAACACCACCCAACTGCCACATTCTGCTTGAACCATGTCAACAAATTAAACCAGCAAGCATAATAAATAGAACAAAATCATTTAAAACAAAGTCCAGAGCAAATAGCCTACTTTACATTGTATCTGCATTTTTATATAGAAACAAACAATCTGTAAAATTAGATTCTAATCGAGCTAAGTGTCTCAACTGAAAAAAACACTACGCTGCCGAAACGCACCCAGAGCTAAAGTGCGTCTTTTTTTTGTTTTGTTGCAGTGTTACCAAAATTCTTATGTTTTTTTTTAAATCAAGTGCCCCCCCCCCCCCACACACACACACACTGGCACTTTTTTCAGTGAAATCACAATACAAATAATGGCATACAAATAATTGCAGTTGTTTCTGAATATTAAGCTGGTACAGAAGAAAATAGAAAATATTGAAAGTG
This sequence comes from Pseudorasbora parva, assembly GCF_024679245.1. Classification (NCBI taxonomy): domain Eukaryota; kingdom Metazoa; phylum Chordata; class Actinopteri; order Cypriniformes; family Gobionidae; genus Pseudorasbora; species Pseudorasbora parva. Next base: position 42,758,011 of record NC_090174.1, read on the forward strand.
GATCTTTAATCAAGTGATGGGTTTATTGGAGTTAAGATTTTCAGGTTTTGTTCATTTTGAACACATACAAATAAAATGTCCCTCGTTAGCTGTTGAGTGACGGGAAGCCGCTTCATTTGATGCCTTTGAGTGTTACTAATGAACATGCTTCAGATTGTTGTTTTTCACCATGGGCCTTCCCGCAATAGCACAAAATCTGCCTTTGCCTTTCCGGAACTAGATATGATGGTGGATGTATTTGACATTAATCTGATTATGTAATTTATTGACTCAGTGGTGTCTTGTGGTTAAAGGGGTCATATGATGGTTCTAAAAATGCTATTTTGTGTATTTGGTTTAATGTGATGCGTTTAGGTGGGTTTAGGTTGAAAAATGTCATTTTACAATCTGTACATTTATTGTTGCTCCTCTATGCTCCTCTTTTCTGAAACGCGGCAGATTTTGAAAAACTCATTGTTGTGAAAAGTGCGGTGTGCTCTGATTGGCCAGCGGTCCAGTGCATTGTGATTTGCATGTGACAAATGTCACCACCCTTATCATACTTGGAACATTAGCTCCCAAAGCAAAGCAATATTGAAAGATGATCATGTCGGTCCTACGGTATCAATTTAAAGATGACCAAGCTGATTGATCTGTTACACGCTTGCAACGTTGAAAGTATAAGTTTGCAGTTGTTATCGTGGAAACGGCCTGTACTTACTCACCCATGTGCTAGAAACAGTCCTCCAAAAATGCGCAGTACACAGTCAAATATTTTGGGTTTTACTGTTCTGGAACATAGCTGTAACTAAAGCTTAGCCACTGTTTTCTAATTGTTCCCTCCTTTGGAAGGCCAAACAAAGTACTTTGGCTTTTGCAATGAAAAACAGAGCATCTACATGCATGTCACCGGCGATAACAAAACTACAGCAAGAATAAAAGAGACTCCTCCTATCTTTGCGTATTTGGGCAGTGTTATGAAACTGCCCCAAAGACTAACGTAGAGATTTGGGGGTATGTTGGAATGAAGCTTTTTAGGAAGTTGTGGCTGGGCCTTAACTTTTACAAAGAATATATATTGGGTTTGAGACTTTGAGCTTTGTATCTCTGCAGATCTTATACATGCACAAACAACACAATAAAGAGAAAGGAAAACAAGAAATGGCATTGTAAGACCCCTTTAAACTATAAGATAATACAGAGAGATTCTTTAAAACTGCATCAGGCAATCATTTGATATTGCTGGTGTCTTCTTTTCTATTCAAAATAATACTGCTGTGAAGAGCATTGTCATTTTAGACTTCCCCTGCTTCACAGACTCACAGTTCTGCTCTTGCACGGCAAAGTCAGCATCCATCTGTCCTCACGTTCTCGTATGAATGATATTGGATAACATTTTAACTCCTGTGTTTGGGCTGCACCCAACTAATCCTCTTTTCCCAATCCCTTCTGCTCCGCACTGTGCTGGGACAAGGGCTTGATTTATGAAAATGTGATCTGGTGGAAATTTCCAGTCATTTCCCAATGCCCTTCTCATTTCCCAACCCTTTCTCCCGTCACTTGCTTCACATCCTACTTGGCTGAGGAGACGCTTCCTGTCATACTTGACCCTGTTCCAGTGACACCGTCCAAGCAGGCTGGTGGGACTTGTCCTGTGGTGGATGTCATGGTGTGTGTGGATTAACCCTGGCTTGATTATGTCCAGGGATAAGAGCTGCTTAATTGTAATCACTGGAACATCCAGGCAGGTTAAACACTGCACTGTGTGCCTCAGGACAGGAACTAAATAGCTGATGCTATATAGTTTACCTGGCTATGCCAGAGAGCATCTGCAGAGTCACTGGCATATTTGTGCAAAGGGCTGATATTTTAGGATGGGTGAAGTTTGGAATGATCATTTTGTTCATAGTTTGTTTTCGGTCTACATGATAATGTTAAACTGATAATCACAATTATTTTGCTCAAATTATAATCATCATGATGTTTGTTTTAGATGTGTCATTTTAGAAATTTTCTTTTTACATTTCATCAGAATTATTGTATTTTCATACGGACAAATCCAGAGAACATTAACTTGATTTGTTCTTTTTCATATAAATGAATCAACACTCCACATTATGAAAACGGTTATATTTCTCACCATAAACCAGTGAAATTCCTGGTTTAATGTTTTTCTATTAAAACAACAACATAAATGACTTTTTGTATAGTCTAGAATTCATCTTCAGATGTATTACCTCGCTGAGGTTTCCTTGCAGAATTAGTTATCTGCATTAAATGACTGCGTGAAAGAAATCTGACTGGTTGTATTACACAAAATACAGCAGTAGAGAAGAGAAGATTGCTAAACTCCAATATACATGTTTGCCTGTGTTTTCAGAACATCATTGTGTTTTTTCACTCCACACGGATGCTCCGATCAGCATTTTTGGGGCCGATTACCCATCACCAAGATCATGATCTGCCGATCACACAATGGCAGGGGAATGGGAATCTTTTATCTATAATATTGCAGAGTTCGCACCATTTGTAGAAATGAAACTATCTCTAAATTAACTGTATTGAAAAAAACTTTAGAATTAGGCTAGAGTCAAGATCCTGAAGAACCACCAAGTGTTCATTTTAAAAAATTAGATAACTTGAGGCTACTGTAGGCCATCTTTCCCAAATAAAGCAGAGTAAAATAAAATTATTCCAAACAGAGGGGTTAGGAAGACCAACACACATCAGATCAGCTTAATGGGATGTAGGCTCTTAAAACACTGATTACATTTAATAATTGGCAGCTATATGTAAAACTTGTTACACCAAAACTGGCTACTGTCACAAACTAAGGACAAAACTATGGCAAGTTTTTTTTCTGTTATTATTATGAACATCTGATGCAGTTAAGGAAACAAATACATCAGATCTAAAAAATAAAATAATGTAAGCTACTGTATGCCAATGCCATCCTTTCTAAATAATAAGGGTGCTCTGATCAGGATTTCTGGAGCCGATCGCTGATCACATGAAGCAGTATCTGCCAATCTTATCACAGATACTGACCTATTTGAAGCCTTCTTTTTATCATATAGAATTATTTATAGGGAATAATTCTACAGACATTCATTCAGGGAATTGATTATTTCTGAAAATGGGGGAATTCCCCCCTTATAGACTCTTGTGTCGTCAGCATTAGATCGGTTTATGAGATCAGCCTTTTTAGAGACCGCCGACCAATCATCGCAAAGCGATTATCGGCCGATTGAGATCGGTTACCGATCGATCGGAGCACCCCTACTCTGCACATGATTGCCATGTCGGGCAGAAAATGCATCCATTTATGAGAAACTTTGATTAGGGAATTTAAACTCTTGACATCTGGCAACCGCAAGCATGAACGCTTGTTGGAGGCTTGTTACTAATGCAAGATAACGTAAATGTTAAATGAAAATAAATAACCTGTTAAACTGAGAGAAGATGTATGATTAAAATGCGATTTATCGTGCAGTCCTAGATTGTTTTGTTATTTGCATTATCTAAGGGTGCTTACACACTAACACTTTTGGTGGACACCCTGTCTTCCAAACTTGAGTTTGCATACTCAAAACGTACTCAAGTCCGCTTAAAAAGCCTGGTCTGGGGTTCGGTTCATATGAACTCCGGTATGGTTCGCTGCTGATAGGAACACAGTCATATGTCATGGCTACTAATGACATTAGCATGACAAGCCAAAGCCAGACCCAAATCAAGATGTTTGGACAGGGCTCAATCTGAGGGGCAGAATAAACGTTTGTCTTTCAAATTCCCTCTCAACGCAACTGGATAGCGCTACAACCAACCAGAGCAACGTGAAGCGGAGCTAGTTGATAATTAAACTGTTGCTGTATCCGGTCGGCTAACTCTGAACATATCTTCCCTTCTTAAGAATGACTTCAGTTTTTTTTCTGAAAGAAATGCTTAATTTCAAGTCCTACAGAGTTGCGGCCAACGCCGTTTCGAAAGACTGCTGTTCGCCAGCTTCTTTGTTTACAAATAGTACGCTGAACCTCCGCAACACCGAACCAAGCCATCATTGTGTTAAGCCCGCCCACCGACTCTATAAATGGTGATTTTTTTTTTTTTTTTTTTTTTTTTTTCAGCTTACAAGTCTATGGAGAGTTGCTAGGCTATAATGACATATTTGATGTTAAACATGTGTTTGCGTTTCACTCACTTTAATGGCGAGCATTCCTTGATGTACTGCAAGCAGAGAGCTGTACATCTCATTTCTGCTCAGGCCATCCTTAAAAATATTCTTGTTTGCCGTAACCCGACCGACCCTGTCAATTTAGGGCCGACTCAATTTTTTATTTTTTTCCCTTTTAGTCTGACCGACTTGCCGGTTGTAAATTGGCTTTAAGACCGACCAATTTCTTTTTTTACTTTTCAAACAACTAATACAACAGTAATAAAATGAATTATATTTTAGTAAGAATTATAAATGTATTAATTGCCTGGGCCATACAAACGAAGGCTACGTTCTTTCGTTTATAGAAAAACCCGTGACGTCATCTATGTTTACACTATGGTTAACGGATGTCACACTGGCCTGCACGTGCGTTCATTTCGGCTCGGCCCATACTCTCATTCACTGTAACGTTAGACTGTTAAAGCCCTTTCGGAGATTTCGCCGCATTGTGTGACAGGAGTCAGGACCATGGACACGGTACACACACCAGGCAAGTGCACTGCAGAGGGGAGGGCTTTGAGCCCCGGCCCTTTTTGAAAATGAATCAAAAGTGCCCCTCTCAACATTTATCATTACTATATTGTGGCGAATAAAACAGATTTTGAATTATGATTAATATAACAACGTGTACAAAACAGTAACAAATGGCGGAAAAGCCGTTTATCTTGTCTCTGTCAGTCTGAAATGTCGTTGTCATAACGCGTTGCTATGGGTAGCGTGTGTTCTGCTCGACCCCAGCGCGTGGTGGGAGCGGCGACACTGGTTGTAACTTGAAAAATAATGCTTTATGTATGGTTCTGTCGATGGATACACGTGCACTACAACAGCGATAATAAAAGAAAACATGGGCAAAACGGTCTATATTTGTAAACTGTGTTCAATGCATGCGAGTGCTGCCGTATGACCAGTCATTTTCGCCATCATCACTCAGTATATTCGCCAGAAGACGCGAATGAGAACCCTCTGCAGTAAGAGAAGATCTGTCTCTTTGCGCAGCGCGCGCACGTCTCATAGCGCACAAATATTGAGTTCTTTCAAGTCTTGCGTTTGAACGGATAAACTCACACAAAAAGTATGTCAACATGTCGATCTTGATGAGTATCCATCAGACAGTCTGTATATGCCTTAAGAGAACATTATACAGTTGAGAAAGACGATGCATATCTCTGTATTAGGTCTTAAAGAGGCAGTAGCCTTTACTGCTGTCTGTCAAACAAAAGATAAGGACTCACTCACTGCTCTTGATTGAATAGCTGGTTATAGCTACTTAATTAATTGAATTCATAAAAACAACTTTTTGCTTTTTAATATTCAAATGCACTAGTCTATATCACCAGATGCGTTGGTCTAGCAAGAAGTGCAAGCCACTTCAGAGACACAGATAGTTGCGTGTTCTGAGTTAACACAATCGAGCGTAAAAATAAGAAACATATCACGGGAAAATAAAACGGGAAGACAGCGGGAAAAGAGCTAAAATACGTGAGAAACCCGGAAAAAAAGGGAGGGTTGACAGCTATGAGTCAATGACAGCTAGCGGTGGTTGGACCCTTTTCTTAAAGAATGCACCTGAAATTTATGCAATAAACATGTTTTTGACAAATATTTCAATTTGTTTGTGGTCTATATAGCCTGCAATTAGCCTACATGCCCGAAGGCACGGCTTGAAGACCCAGTCAGTGATGTCACGATATGCCAATTTGTTTAAATTCATACCTACGTAATCACCATCACCAAAAATTTACTTTTTTTTTGTATTAAAATTTGAAGAAAAAAATATATAGACCTACCTACCGACCCTTTTTTTAAATTTTTTTACTGTTACTGCAAACCAAAATATTTTTAAGGATGGCCTCACCTTCAGCATTCTTTAGAACATTTGCATTACATTTGTGGTAGATAAGACGTAAGTGTAATTTCGTACTGCTTTGAAAACAATCAATAGTTCAAAAACAAAAAATATAATGATGGGTTGAGCAACACTATGCAGTTTACCTCCATCCTTTCGCTGTTGTTAAAGCAGCAGGGTAAACAGCTGCTGCTTTGACGCAAACACACTGCGGTTCGGACCCAAATAATACAATCCAAATCACAGTCCATCGAGCAATCGAGCAATGTAAAAAGCACCTTAAAAAGCTGGTCTGAAAAACATCTTCTATTATATTACTGTATTACATAATGTTGTCTGCAAAACCTTTTATTTCAAGAACAAATGTTTTAACCCTTAAACCGAAGTTTGACGCGGCTCCCATCTCTGAGCTGAGAAAAAGTGTCTTTTTTTTTTTTTTTTTTTTTTTTTAATGATGTTTGTATGCGTTGTCTCTTGGAGGAAGGGCTGTGGGAAAAGAATGTCCTAATGATCTAGACTGCTTTGTTGGAGCATGACCCAGAGCCCCAGTGTGGCACGCCTGATCTCTGCCTTTCTGAAATGGATCTTCTCTGAGCTGAGATGAGTGGAGCCACTTTTCTGCTGGCATTTGTATATCTGGCCAATAATTAGTCAAAACTTGCATTCGTGTTTTCAAGTTTTATCATTATTTATAGCAGATTTCTCCTACTTCTTGAGTACTGAATGCAATTATGATGTGAGAAATTATTTTTTGGAAAGGTTTGTTTAATTAGCAGTGCCCTGAAAACACTCTGCTCAACACTGCAAAGCCACGCTCCCTCTAACTCACCGCAGACGTGCCAGAATTGCTGGGGATTAGCTAAGACTGCATTTTGAATATATTTCAAATACCAGCTCTCCTAAAGAGGTCATTTCATAATATATTTATTTATTTTGTTAGTTAAGCTTTTTTGCGGCCTTCTTAAATGTATAAAAACAATATCTGCTAATGCTGTAAAGTGTAAACTATATAAAGAGCCCTTACTTGCGCATTACTACAATATACAGTGAGGAAAATAAGTATTTGAACACCCTGCTATTTTGCAAGTTCTCCCACTTGGAAATCATAGAGGGGTCAGAAATTGTTATCGTAGGTGCATGTCCCCTGTGAGAGACATAAACTAAAAAAAAAATCCAGAAATCACAATATATGATTTTTTTAAAGATTTATTTGTATGATACAGCTGCAAATAAGTATTTGAACACCTGTCTATCAGCAAGAATTCTGACCCTCAAAGACTCTTTAGTCTGCCTTTAAAATAGGGATGCACCGATACCATTTTTTCAGAACCGATCCGATATTAAAAATTCTGAGTTTCTGTTGATACAGATCCGATTCCAATGCAGTTTTGTTTAAAAATTATATTTAGAATTTTAAACCTTAGTGTGTTGAATTGAAAATCACTCTTTTGAGAGTTAAACACAATCAACTAAATACAGACTTCATTATAAAGAAAAACAACATAACAAAAATATATGAAATCACCATCTATAACAAAAATAGCCTACTACTAACACTTTGAGTTGGCTTTGCAGTGTTGAGCAGAGTGTTTTCAGGGCACTGCTAATTAAAGAAACCTTTCCAAAAAATAATTTCGCACATAATAATTGCATTCAGTACTCAAGAAGTAGGAGAAATCTGCTATAAAAAATGATAAAACTTGAAAACTGAAATGCAAGTTTTGATTAATTATTATCCAGATATACAAATACCAGCAGAAAATCACTCTTGTGAGTTAAACACAATCAACTAAATACAGACTTCATTATAAAGAAAAACAACACATAAAAAAATATATAAAATCACCATCAATGAAAAAAATAGCCTACTATATAGATGGTGAATAAATTATAATAGTGGATAAAATTAAGCAGCAAAAGTTACAAAATCACGAGTGCACAATAATTGTATAAAATCTAAACATTTAGTGGGGAAAAAATTAAGGAAACCACAAAAGTAAATAAGTGTAGCTGTAAATCTGGTAAAATGTTACACAAAATATATTCATGAAAAACAAGTAAATATTTTTATAGAAATAGGGCCTATATACTAAGAAATTACATTTATTTTAAATGTATAGCACATTTTTTTTAATAAGGCAGCAACATATTAAAGATTGTATAATAGGACTGCATTTATAGTGCTTTTAACAGACCCTATGGCCATCCAAAGCGCTTTACATTTTTGCCTCCCATTCATACACCAATGGCGACGTCAGCAATGTAAGGCGCCCTCCAGCTCATCAGGAGCAGCTGGGGTTAGTTGTCTTGCTCATGGACAGTTCGACACTTGGTCAGGTGGAACCGGGGATTGAACCACCAACCAGAACCACCAGAACAAGAAAGGCTATTAATAATCTTTCATAGTGCAAAAGTATTATAATATAGAGCGGCAAAAACCGCGTATGGGCATCCCGTGCGCAGGATGATGCGCTTCAAGCAACATGGAGTCACATGCTCACAGCGCGCCTCGCTCAGTCACCTCCGTCCACATTGAGAAGTTCAAAACAAGATATAGATGCGTAGTGTATCTATGCAGTATTCTTATAAGCCGTCTATTTCAACAGTTTAACATTTCAGTTACTGTGTGTGAAGAACAATACAATAACTAGTCCAGTGTTGTGATCTAACAGACACTCGGTAACTTTGCACTGTATTTTATACAATTTACTTTTTATAGATATTTTGATATATTTATTCTTCAACATAAAAAGGATATTGAATGATTTTCAGCAATGCAATGTGTAAGGCACAAATGGCATTTATAGTCCGTATCTAATTTTTTTTTAAAGGGGGGGTGAAACACTCAGTTTCAGTCAGTGTCATGTCAATCTTGAGTACCTATAGAGTAGCATTGCATCCTGCATATCTCCGAAAAGTCTTTATTTTTTTAATAATTATATAAGAAAGATGCGCTGTTCCGAGTCTTTCCGAAAAAAGCCGAGCGGGTGGGGGCGTGTCGTGTGAGCGGAGCTAAATAATGACGTGTGCAGCAGCGCGCTGTGTGTTGAGTCGAGCGTCATCCCTAACAGCGGTAAAAAAACTTTATTCAAAAAAAAAATATGGCTTTTAATCAGATACAGCCATACATCTATGATCCGGAATCAGACCCAGAGGCTGCAGTTGAACAGGAGCAGCAGCAAAAACGACTAGAGCAGGACGTCTCTATGTGGTACAAGTTATACACTAACTATATAATATGCTTAGCGGCTTGTGTTATTTACATATTTATACTTGAATTATATCGTCGTATTTTTGTCTTTGAAGGTGTACATGTGGGAAGTGCAGTTGTGCACGTGTGTTTGTGTGTTTATGCGTGGTTTGTGTAGACAATTGTAACGTTAGTAAGCGGACTGGTTTTGCACCGCAGGCTAGTGTTTACATAGAAAGACACTGAATAGTAGCGCATTTGAATGAAGAAGCGCGCTTATTTAGTTCAACATATTTCCCCCCTTTGTGTATTGTTGTTTGGAGTGCTTTTACAATACACAAACATAAAGTTACACATATAGTGGCCAGCTAAACAAATGTACACGCACTACACATCGCATGCTCCATTGATCAATTAACTATACGTGATCATGTTTGGGCTACTTGATGAGCATAGGCAAAGACACAGACATTTGAATCAGTCTTACTCACCGCCTGCGGTTCTAACGTTAGGACCTTTATCGTTGGGACTGCTCCATCCTTCAGCATTAGGCGATTGGAAAAGCCGGCGTCAAGCTGGGCCTTGTTTATGAAACAGTCGGCACCGAAATGCAGCGAACAGATATAAACATTCGCGCAACTCAGTTGCTGATCCGGAAAAGCAAATTACATCCACTGTTGCCTTAACGCGGGGTTTTTGGCGAATCTGTGCAGGACTGTCTTGGTCTGGCAACCAAAAACCCACTTTTTTGGTGACATTGTTATGTGCTATGTGTAATTGTCACCTGTCCAGCATCCTACAAACCAGCGTTTTGATGGGCATAGCCTGTTGCTTTCGCTCTCTCCCTCGCTCTCTCTCACGCGCTTCCGGTAGAATTGTCCGTAAGGCCCATACAAGGAAATTCCGCCCCCACTAACGTCAATGGGGACGCATGATCTCAAAAAACTTGCCGAAACTTATGACTAACCGGAAGTAGTATTTTTGACAAAGAAATACTCCCATCAAACGTCCACCTTAACTTTTGAAACTTTGTCTATGTTTAGTATGGGATTCCAAGTCTTTAACAGTGTAAAAAGATCAGTATGCATGAAACAGCATTTCACCCCCCCTTTAATGTCTTTTACCTTTGACAGTGTTAAACATGGTGTCACAAGGGATTATGCATGCAAATGATATGCAGATGAGGTCATGCATAGTAAAACTAGGCGTTGTAAGCTCCCTATATGGTGATTTCGGGGAGGAGACCGAGTGGAGATGCTGGCTGTGATTTATAAAGGGATTTTTGCGCTGGTTCTGGCGTATGCATGGTTTTCTAAATCAGAATTTTTTGTACGTACGTACACTTTCAGGATGAAATCTATGCAAAGTTTTAAAAAAATGAGACCCCTGAAGCACATAGCCAGGATAACCAAGGAACGGCTCTGTAAGAAGCATATCAAGGTTCTGGCGTGGCCTAGCCAGTCTCCAGACCTAAACCCAATAGAGAATCTTTGGAGGGAGCTAAAACTCTTGTGTTTCTCAGCGACAGGCCAGAAACCTGACTGATCTAGAGAAGATCTGTGTGGAGGAATGGGCCAAAATCCCTCCTACAGTGTGTTTAAAACTGGTGAAAAACTAAAGGAAACGTTTTATTTGACCTCTTGGCTACTGTACTAAATATTAACATTTGATTTTCTCAGGTGTTCAAATACTTATTTGCAGCTGTATCATACAAATAAATAGTTAAAAAATCATACATTGTGATTTTTCAGGATTTTTTTTTTAGATTATGTCTTTCACAGTGGACCTGTACCTACGATGACAATTTCTCCTCCATGATTTCTAAGTGGGAGAACTTGCAAAATAGCAGGGTTTTCAAATACTTATTTTTCTCACTGTAACAACAGAGCCCAAATTATCTTTAATTAAGTAGCTGTTTATTTTTAGATATAATAATCAACACTCATCATCACAATTATTTATACACCGTGTCTGCCATTTTCATGCTAGATTAATTTAAACATACTAAATAATCAAGACATCACACAGGTCAAGTATAGTGATGGCCGATTTTAAAACACAGCTTCCTGAAGTTTGAACCATCATGAATCAGCGTATCGAATCATAATTCGGAATTCTGCTGAAATCACAAGACTTTAGCGATCCGAACCGCTGATTCGATACACTGATTCATGATGGTTCGAAACTTTAGGAAGCGGTGTTTTGAAATTGGCCCATCACTATATAAGTTATTTCATTATTTTTTTTATACTTCATAAAATTATTCTAGATCCGTTGTAGTGAGGTAGGCTTCTAGATGAGCTTTGTAATGACGTCTTTAGTGACTTTTATGGGTCTTGAGAAAGGAAATGCTGTTGGTGTCTGGAGACACCATTCTGAGCCATTAAATTTCAACAAAAATATCTTCGTGTTCCGAAGATGAACAAAGGTCTTACGGGTGTCGAACGTATAAGAGTGAGTAATTCATGACAGAATTGTCATTTTTGGGTGAACTAACCCTTAAATTGTTTGCTTGCCGTTGCCTTTTCCCCTTTGCATAGTGCACAAACAAAACATTTTAACTGTAACATCTTATTGAAGCCCTCTTTTTCTTAAAAATCCATCTAGTGATGGAAATTTGCCTGTCTCACATTATATCAATATTTGAGGATAGTGATTTTGAATGAAAGGATGTTTACCGTATCACTCCCCTGTTGGATCTGTGGCTTCCCACTGTATTTCAGGGACATGAAGAGCTCTTGATGGCCATTGAAGTCTTTTAGCAGGAGGCAGGATTGCTGAGCTACATGCAGGTTTGCCTGAATGGTCTCATAAAGAAGCTGTCAGATAAATGCTTTTCTGCTAATGCTTAAGACTGGGCAGGAAATAAAAGGAAGCCTCTGTCAAAGGCTGGATGTGGCAGGATGAACTGCCAGCTTTCTTATCACTGTGTCTTTATGCATGTACTGGGTTCCTTGGCAAACTCTGAAGCCTGGTCCAGTGTGTGCTGAGGAGAGGGGGAAATGAAGAACGGTGGACCAGCTGGACATGAATACTAGTGGACGACTGGATTTTGAGGTGTCACATCTGTGATTTGTAAATTTCCCACTACAGGACAGTGTGTGTGCTGGTGTAAACCTGGTAAGACTGTCTGGGACATAGAGTTGGGCAGATCAATCTTGAAATATTGGTGCTGAAGATAGTGCTGTTTCATTAAGAGGTTTCTCAGATGAAAACAGTGATCCTAAGTGTTCAGTTTTTTTTTTTTTAATTATTAAGGAATTCATTTTCATGCACCATGAGTTTGTGATTATTATGATCTTTGAAGTGAAAAAAAGTTTATTAGCAAATGGCTGAGCAACCATTTCTATTTCCGCTCATCTGAACACAAACAGAAATTCTGAAAAGCACAAGCCGTCATAGAACTAAATGAAACGGAGAGAGCTGTGCCTGCTAGAGGTCATGACAGAGAAAAGAAACATTATCTGTCTAAATAGTGACCTAGCTAAATGTTGAAGTTTAAGGTCTTTTTTGTTGCTTAGCACAGAAAATGTATCAAAAAACACTGAATCATGTAAGGAATAATTGCAGACTGGCCATTGAATTATTTAAAAAAATGTGTACACACGAGGTGGTAATGCAGTGATGACGCGAAGCAGAGTTTTTATAGTTTTTTTAGTGTCAGTTATTTTGCTTTTACTACAGTTATCACACCTTAAAACATTGTTCAGATTTTTTATTTCAAGATATTTGTCAGGCCTTGTTTGCAGGGCTAATTTCTTGCGCATCTAAACCCAAGCCTGCATTGAGAGAGAGAGAATTACCTCAGGCTCAGTCTGTGCATCTCTTTCAACAGTGTTCGGCATCAGCGTCTACTGATACGAAACTGTAAGAACGGCGCCTTTATGACCTCGCTAGTGAGAGATGTTGTAGCTTTTAAGTTGCTAAACTATTTACTGATAAAATCGTCAGAGCAGTGCTAACAACGTGTTTCTGTGCAAGTATGTGTCTATAGTGTATTTGTCTGTGTTTGAGTAGGAGAGCAGATAGAGCGGGAGAAAGAGAGCATGTGTGTTTTGTACATAATTAAACAATTTTTTTGAAAAACATGGAAATATTTTGTCGTTTTTATCCTATTATTTACTATATTTCTTGCTCTGTGTCGCTGTGGATTTTGGTTATTTTGCTGTTGTCGGCTGTATAGACATTTTAAATAACTGAAATCATTTGTGATATGAAGTGATATGAAACTAATGCAGTCAAGACCTGCCTTGAACTACTTTTCCCTGTGAATAATTGCACACCTTAGAACGTTCTTCAGCCAATCAGATTCAAGCATTCAACAGCCCGTAGTATAAAATAATATATAAATAATCACAATATACACTACCGTTCAAAAGTTTGAGTCATTAAGATTTTTTTTGAAAGAATTGTCTCTTATGCTCACCAAGGCTGCACGATTGTCAGTTAACTCGCGATTAATCACAACTTAATCACACTTTTTATCAGTTGTAAATTTAGCTAATTAAGTTTTTAATACTCTAATCGACGTGGCTTGGACAAATATGCATGCTTTAGGCAAATGTTTGTTTATTATTAGTGAAATCATACTTATTCAATAATAATGTTTATCAAAGAACTTGTTCATGTTTCTCAAGCCTAAGCTTAAACATTCAGAATAAGCTGTGATTTTTCTCATTTTAAGAATATAAATAAAGGGAGTTTTTACACTGGCAGTTTAATTTAGAACAGGACACAGTTCATATGAAAAATTGGTAATGTGAAAGCTGTCATGCAGACCTGAGAGCGCATCGGTACCACACCATACCTGGAGGAGGTCCATATTCCACGAGTAGGAATATAGTGTGGCACCTTTAAGAGATGCGCATTCCCTATTGAAATGGCGGTATCTTGTGTGTGTGTGCCGAACTTTGTCGCGATTCATGTGAACAGTGTGAGAAACACGGACTTGGGAATGCTCTTGTTTTAGAAAAGTAACCTGTGTATTTGTTTTAGCCCATTGTAATATATTTAGTTCAATAAAACACATGTAAGTGCTGATGGTGTTATTAACATGTTAATTTTGACAGCCCTAATCATTACAGTTTTAAATAACTTTTATATTTCAAGTTTAATTTTATTCCTGTCATGGAATCAATTTTCAGTGGCCAGAAATCATTCTAATATGCTGATTTAATCTTGACCATATATTACTGATCCTAAACTTTGAATGGGAGAAAATTATATTATAAAAAGTCATCCATAATATTAGAAAAAAGTTTAAATGGTGGCGTTACTGAAATGATTGGTCCTCTTTGTCTTCTTAGAGTCAAATTGTCTTGTTTTTGCAGAACTCAACTGTAAATTCTGATTAGTGGTGGAAGTAGATAATAAAGTTCTGACTAAAGTGTGGATGAAATGTGACATTTATGAGTTTTTTTTTTTTTTAGAAGACTTTAAATGTGACTTTAGATGATTTAAATGAGTGCACTATAATTATTGTTAAGAAATGGAGAAACAAAAATGTGCAGGTTTAGAGCTATTTAATGTCAAAGAAATGTAATATTTAGTGAACGTAATTATCCATTTTATCCTCATAAATCGTTCAAAAAAAGTTATTTTTAATACAGGCAATTGGTAGTTTTAAATTGGCCTTGATGATGCTTGATATCAGATTGAAAAGAGAGTTAGTGGTATCGCCCTTCTCTAAAAGACAGATGCGCACATAGAATGGTAGAGACTCTGAGAGCGAGTTAGAGAGCTCATCTGTCATGCTGCTACAGGAAATGATTTTTGCTTTCTGGGGTTGCGAGACTTTAAGCTTCTGTCAAGCTGACCATGTTTCCAATGTCAGATATTTTTGCCAAATCCCTTCTTGGTTCATCTGCATACCGTCTCCCTCCTTTACAGCCAAACTAACTAAAGGTCGTTACTTTACCACTGATGAGATGCATTATGGCTTTTACTGTGGCATGCTAAATTAGAACGGAGGAACGGGTATATGCGCATGTGTATGCAGATTCAGACTATGAATCATAATGTAGTCTGCCAGAAGCCTTTTAGGACCACAAAAGTACCGTATATATACAGGACACATCTAGGACATAGCTTATAATCTTCTAAATGTGTGTCCTTTATTATGCAGGATCTAATATAAGATTATAAGTATGAGCACAATATCTGTATGTGAGTCTTATTTTAAAAAGTGTCATTATTTACTATTTAACTCGTATTCATGTTGTTCCAAACTTGTTATATTTTTTGTCCTTGAAAAACAAATATTTGTAGAATGTTTCCACCGCTCATTCATCATTTGAGCTCCTTTGAAAAAAACGTGGGTTTAGAATGAAGTAAAGGTAAGTAAAAAACAACAGAATTTTTATACTGGGCTGAACTGCTCCTTTAAGACAATTTGGATGGGATAATATAAATCCAGCACCATCAAGCTTTTGCATTATGTAAAAGTCAGCCCTGTGAACTCATTCTCCTGGCATTATTGAGAGAAATATTGTTTTACGGCCAGGCTAATATCTTCACTTTTCTGCTCTGTGTGTTCCAAAGGCCAGTAGCCAAGTCTTAGGGCAGCATAGCTCAGTTTACTCCCAGTACGGGTGAAGGATTGTTTAGGAAAGCTTCCCAATCAGAAGCTTTCTAACTTAAACTCACAAAGCCGGGTAGAAAAGGCAGGGGAGGGTGAGCTAGAGGGAAAATGAACAGAACAGTGAAGCAGCTGGAGCTGGAGAAAAACAAATAAGGACCAATGACAATGAAATACATTTATAATAAGTTTTCTGATAATAAAGAAAGGCAGTGGTGGGCCGTCAGGGCATACAAGACCTTCTCTGCTGGCCTAATCACTATCAGAATCACTGACTTAAATTTGTATATATTTTTTCCATGAACGTGTGTTCAATTATTCCCAATAGTCTATTTTCTTAATTTCATAGCTTTTCTGTTGGCTGCGCTGCTTCTAGTAGTATTTATGTTAGAGCTTTTATCCAATCATATTTCAGGCGTCAAATAAATATTCCTTGAGACTTTCAGAATCAATATTGTAGGCGCCTCTAGCTTAAAATGAATGGCAATGAAACGGAGCGATTTAACCAATCAGATAATCGCTCAGATTTAAACAGCCAATCAGATTTTGAGTTGGTGACACCGGGGCCATCTAGCAGGCGTACAGTAACGGCTGCATTTTCACCTCCTTTGATTGGATGGTCAGAGAGCGCTCTATAACTAGTAGCCTAGTCAGAATAAAGGCTGTTAGATACTCAACAAGAACAGAGAAAAAAATTCTGGCTCCCAGGTTTCTCGTAGCCCTGGTTTCGGAGTTTTTGAAGCTTGTACTCGACACATTGTCTGAACAGAACTTTTTTCTTCCGGGTGTCCTACTGACCAATTACTGTGTGATTGGTCAGATATTTAAAATGGGCAGGGTTAATGTGGAGTTGTTTGGCATCTGCTTTTCTTGTGAAGTATGGAATGTACTGGCCAGAACGAACTTTGTTCTTTTTTTGCCACCTCGAGAAGACAAACAAATGTCTTTGTTCTTGCAGAGTATGTCCCAAGCTTAACTAGCAAACTTAGATTAACTAGATTTAATAGATTAACTTTCTTTTTTTTTCTTCCAAACCACAATGACTAAGAGGAGAAGAAATTAATTTATTCGCTTACGAAGCCACTTTCAAAATTCCTGCATACAGCCTTCTCCAGCTTAATGCAACATCACAGAGCACGATTCGATCTGTCCTGGCCAAAAACAGAACTGATTGTAATGTGTATGACTAGACTGATTTTGAAGTCCAACGGACCTCCTTGATTTACTTCAGTGGTTTATTTCAAATCTGGTGAGAGCATGGGTCAGCTGAACACATTGGCATGTTTTGTGTACAAATAATCAGGAGCTTATTTTGGTGAGTAACATTATAACATTTTTATAGTTAAACCCTGGCTAATGCGGCCCCCGTTTATCCCGTGATGAGTGTGATTGATTTTTTTCCTATATTTTTTATGAGCAAATTTTTTATTATCGTTTCCATTATTATTATATTATTTTGTTGGTTTAATTGATTTGGAATGAAAAACATTTGATATTAACCTTTATGCTGTTGTGTTTTCTTTCCTGTAGAATTTGCACACAAAAAATCCTGTAGAATTTGCCTTCATTCAAATCCCTGGGAAACCATAATTTCCAGGGTTTCTGTGGTCGAAGAACTCAAAAGGTAGCCTACAAAAATGCATGAAAAACCTGGAGTGGATCGACGTTTCGTTAGATATGAGGTACACTCACCTAAAGGATTATTAGGAACACTTGTTAAATTTCTCATTAATGCAATTATCTAATCAACCAATCACATGGCAGTTGCTTCAATGCATTTAGGGGTGTGGTCCTGGTCAAGACAATCTCCTGAACTCCAAACTGAATGGCAGAATGGGAAAGAAAGGTGATTTAAGCAATTTTAAGCGTGTGATGGTTGTAGGTTGCAGACGGGCCGGTCTGAGTATTTCACAATCTGCTCAGTTACTGGGATTTTCACGTACAACTATTTCTAGGGTTTACAAAAAATGGTGTGAAAAGGGAAAAACATCCAGTATGTGGCAGTCCTGTGGGTGAAAATGCCTTGCTGATGCTCGAGGTCAGAGGAGAATGGACCGACTGATTAAAGAAGCTGATAGAAGAGCAAATTTGACTGAAATAACCACTCGTTACAATCGAAATATGCAGCAAAGCATTTGTGAAGCCACAACAAGCACAACCTTGAGGCGGATGGGCTACAACAGCAGAAGACCCCACCGGGTACCACTCATCTCCACTACAAATAGGAAAAAGAGGCTACAATTTGCTACAGTTGAAGACTGGAAAAATATTGCCTGGTCTGATGAGTCTCGATTTCTGTTGAGATATTCAGATGGTAGAGTCAGAATTTGGCGTAAACAGAATGAGAACATGGATCCATCATGCCCTGTTACCACTGTGCAGGCTGCTACTGGTGGTGTAATGGTGTGGGGGATGTTTTCTTGGCACACTTTAGGCCCCTTAGTGCCAACTGGGCATTGTTTAAATGCCACGGCCTACCTGAGCATTGTTTCTGACCATGTCCATCCCTTCATGACCACCATGTACCCATCCTCTGATGGCTACTACCAGCAGGATAATGCACCATGTCACAAAGCTTGAATCATTTCAAATTGGTTTCTTGAACATGACAATGAGTTCACTGAACTAAAATGGCCCCCACAGTCATCAGATCTCAACCCAATAGAGCATCTTTGGGATGTGGTGGAATGGGAGCTTCGTGCCCTGGATGTGCATCCCACAAATCTCCATCAACTGCAAGATGCTATCCTATCAATATGGGCCAACATTTCTAAAGAATGCTTTCAGCACCTTGTGGAATCGATGTCACATAGAATGAAGGCAGTTCTGAAGGCAAAAGGGGGTCAAACGTAGCATTTGTATGGTGTTCCTAATAATCTTTTAGGTGAGTGCATGTGGTGCAGCTGTGGCTGCAGTGAGAAAGGAGACTTGTTAAATTGTGTTACTTGGGTTTACAGTTTTAATAACGGAATTCATTCTCGCTTCATGAGAGGCGCAACGCCCTGTTATACTGCGTTTCTGTAAAATATTGATGGTTTCGGTAGCTGTGGCGTCATGATGATTTTATTAAGAGATGGATTATTTCAGGTAGGATATCACTGAAGGCCTAGGTGTGAAATGGTCACTGGAGAAAGGTATAATAGAGTACATAGGAGCATCATTTATAGTGCTAATGTTGTCATAATAGCGAGAAGATTTTTTTCTGACTGAAAAAGTCACTGAGTCAGCTGACTACAGAAGTTGCTCAGCATGACACCTCAGTGCGTAACTGCCGTGTTTGCTTTTCTAACGTAACTGAAAATATGCCAGGAAAGCTTTCTTCTAAATGTACTTAATGGGAATGATTTGTCTTACACGGTGTACATGTGCTTTTCTTTTATCTGCCATGATGAGAGAATCTTTTTATTTATATTGGCTTGAACATGTGTGCTGGTAAAATCTGCCACACCTTTCCTTAGGATCATTTACAGAGATCGTATAGGATGATAATCATTACAAGTCTGTGGTAATCTATATGGATATTTTTCTTTTCCCACTCATAAACGTCATCTTTTGTTGATATTAAATCATCTCTGTCACCAGATGTATCCAATTCAAAATCAGAATGAGCTTTATTGCTAAGTATGGCAATTTTTCTTGGTGACACAAGCTAGTGCATGATCAATGACCGTGACAAGACAAAGATAATACAAAAATAAAAATAAAAAATACAAATAAATGTATATAAAATAGACAAATAGACATGTATTAGGGATGCAACAACATAGTTAGTCCACGGTTCAATATATACCTTGGTTTTTAACCACAGTTTTCAGTTCAGTTCGGTTTTTTGCCATTCTATTCTTAGGTGACAGAAACAGAAAGAGGTTAAGGAGAAAAGGGTTTTATTACAATACTCATTCTTTATTTTACTTAAAAGACTTGAAAAACCTTACATAAACTTTACTTTATATATATATATATATATATATATAAAATATATATGTGTGTGTATATGTATATATATATATATATATATATATATATATATATATATATATATAGATATATATATATACCGATTACTTTTAAGTGTGCGTCCTTACATGACGTGACAGCGCGCGCCGGGCTCATGTTGACAAGAGAGGAAAGCTCATTTTTCTGAGGGGTAAACTTTTTATTTCATAAGTTATGAAGATAATGTTGGAATAATGACACAGCGTATATTGCCCCAGGCAGTTTTTACTTTAACTGCGCCTGACAGAAGATTTTTTTGTATTAGTCCTGGTGGCCGTTAAGAGTTGCTATGGCTACAGTTAACACATTCCAGTTGCTGGAGAAAACAGCGTTGACATTTTTGTTGTGGCAGACAAACTGCATGTGACAAAATGATTGCGATTGAAAGTCATCACATGTAAACACCAGATCGGTTTAGATAACGTCTCATGTAAACAGTCCATTAAATCTTTCAATCGGTACAAAAAATGTCATAATTTTTTGTTCATTTTTGCGGTCGCGCAAAAATTATTACTGTAGGTCACTGACTTGGAGGAGCAGTCACGCGCAGTCCTACACCACCGGACTAATTTGCCTAATCTTCTCAGAACTTTAGATCGCGGTGGAAACGCTGACAGCTGCAGGTCTGGGGGGGGGGGAGAAAAGTTCCTGTAAAAAAGTTCCTGGTACAAATTGTTCTGGGTAATTTTGGTGGAAACGGGGCTTATCTATCTACCTACCTACCTACCAACCAACCAAACAACCAACCAACCATGCTTTAACTGAATGCAAATTCAACATATAGAAATATGAAAGAGATAACATTTAGCCAACTTAATGTTTTTTTTCTTTTTTAAAGGGAAGCACATCGACTCTTGAACAAATGTAAACATGAAATTTAGATACACCACTTACTCAAAGGCACAGAACAGTGCTCATGATTACACCTTATAACGTTAGGAAATTTGTGTAGAATAATTAATACAATTCTAACATAGTATAAAAAAAAGAAAGATATTGAATTTTATAGTTAATAGTTCATATGATTCTTTAGTGTCTAAATTAAAACTTTCTAATATACTTTAATTAAACATTCTCATTAATATTGTAAGAAAACACTCATTTTACCTAGTCAAAAACAGCTCTGTTTTCACCATAGACTGTAAAAAAATATGGACGTAGTGTACGTGACGTCACCCATAGGATTTCGATAAGCCGCTCTGAAGCTTAAGGTAGGGGTGAGCTGGGCGTTGCCATCTTGCTAGCGAGTCATTGCGTGTCACTCCTGAATAACAGAAAATGGGCAAAAAAACAGGATGTGGGCGGAGCTTAGGTGACGCAATGACTATAGACGGTGGATAAATGGCTATATACCTGTCACTCAAAATAACCACGCCCTTAATTATGCAGTACTTGAAGGCTTTATATTACGTAAACGTTACGCTTACGTTATATAAAACGTTTGGCCGTACAGGCCAAAACCACAATTTGTACCAGGCTGTAAACCGTGTTTTTTTTCTGCTGTAAAGTTGGGAATTTTAACATGGGGCTCACTGAGATTCTGCTCCCTTCTGGAGCCTGTTTGAATTGCAGTGGAGATAGCGGGTTAACTCCGTGTCAGCGCGGGTTGTTCTTGGAGATAGCGGGTTAAGTCTGTGTCAGCGCACGCTCTGATCGGTAAAGGGGCAGAGATTTCAGACCTCCGTTTATTAAGGAGATGATGATCTCCAAGATTTCTCTTCTTGGTAGGGGGTGGTGCACAGACCTCTCCCGAATCATCTCTAGCAGTAGCAGCCTCCAAAGCACCACTAACTCCGCCTCTGTTTCCCTCGTCAGCTGATACGATTTCCCCCCGGAGTGCATTTTTTTTTTTTATGTTTGCAAAAAATATTTTAATAACACGGTTTTGGCGGTTATAGAGTTCTAATGACTGTGTTTAACTATAACCGTCAGTCTCACAGTTATATACTAACCGTCACACCCCTAACTGACCCCCCCCCCCCCTGTTCTGTGGAGTCGTTGCCCTTGACAACAGTAGAGGCGAGAGAATGGCTAAGAGAGCAGCTTGTAAAAGTTTCCATACAATCAGCTTGTAAAAGTGCATATGAAGTGAAGTATTGAAACCGCCAGTAGGCGGCAGCAATTCACTGTTTTAATGAGTGAGCCACTTAAATTGTTCATTCATCCAATTCGTTCAAAAGTCAGAAGAAAACAAACACCAATGTGAATACTTTTGTCATTGATAATTACAGACACTACTGAAAAATGAACTAGCAAAACTGACGGCTGCTTTTTTTTTGTCTGATTTATTATGACAAACTCCTATTCGATTCGAAACAAAATTATTGTTACAAAATAAATGAATTCTACGTATTTTTCATTTGATCTAGTGTGATTTTCATGTTGAAATATTAGGGGGTTGTAACTGATGGATTTCATTATGGGTCCCCCCCCCCCATAAACTACGGCCCTGAGCATGGCTAAACACCCCCTAACTTTAGTGCATATGATTGGATATTTGCTCATCAGCGAGTAGACTCACAGGCACACTGAGAGGAATATTTCAAATGGAGAGAAATGGAAATCATTAATTAAAATGCAAAACCGAAAAAAAAAAAAACTAAATTCACAAGCATGTATTGAACCATGAATGCCGTACCGAACGGTTCAATATTATATTGAGAATTGTGGCATCCCTAGTATGTATGTTAAATACAAATGCAAGGTAATGTGAGCTGTGCCTGAGCCCTTCTTTCCATGGTTCATGGCATTAATTTGTAGACTGCAGCTATGTTTTTTCTGTCCTATATTTTGCCCCTGATACCCCATCGGATATGGTGTCATCGTTTGAATAAACCATGCTGCATAAACAGGGCAAGAGCGCAGCCCTTTGAACAAATATGCATCAAAAGCTCGGAGGAGCCGTCAGATAGGATGGGACTGTTAAATGAACTCTCCAAGGCTGTCTGCGGCAGTGGAAAGCATTACATGCATCCCTTCCATATGCCCCTGGAGGAAGTAAGCCTGAGGCTTTTATGAGCATAACCTGTGACATATCGGTGAATAATGTTACGGGGCCCTTTCAGGCCAGCTATGTGGCATGCTGTAAGTCAGATGTATTGTAGTGATGCTCTAATCAAACTACTGCCGTTTCCTTCCACATGTCTGCGCTGCAGAATATCTGTGGAAATGACTGGAAGGGCTGACCCCCTTCACCTCACAGTCTTCTGTGATACAGTTTGTCTCAGATGAGAGGGAAAGGTTGATTGGAAGTTTTGTGAAGAGTTGAAGCGATTTTGTGCGTTTAGGCTGTTTTCTCTTCAGCTATTACGGAGACTGCACTTCATATCTGTGGCAAAATAGAGGTAAATAACCTGGAATGGAAAAATGGTGGATTAACTCAGATGTATGAGTCTATTTTACTGTGAATTATGAATTTTAAACTTCAAGCTTAATGTATTTTCTATGCTTAAGCTGTTTGTCACGTCCTTCCAAATGGTTTTTAAATGTTCCCTCTATTGTAACAGTTTTTCAGTCTCATTTTAAAGATCACAGATGACACAACGGTTTTAAACTGAAATGGTTTTCAGCCAGTTTCAGGCCTCCAATTTTTCCAAGTTTCTCTTTCTCTTAAGCTGTTTTCAAATAAACTTTATGAAGAGAAAATCAGGATTTCCTCAACTCATTTAGTCAGTGTTCTTCTCTTATTTTTATATTCTCTCAATTATCTTTGCTAAAATCTCTATCGCTGACCTTTAAAAGCCTCTGAGGGTAAGAAAAGAGTTGAATAAAAACTGTCTGGCATGATTTTCATATGAATACACTCTTGTTTGACCTTGTAGGGTGGCATTAATTCAACAGTCTCCCACTGCTGCGCTAATAATCCGCTCCCATATGCTGCAAATCCCTCGCAGCTTCCACTACAAACAATTCTCCTAGCAGTCTTTAACGCTCGACTCCCCAGCCTCTGGTCCAGATGTTGCTTTTTAATATTCAGGAAGTGGATCAGAAAATAATTAAACTCTGCGACAAGTGATGCGACCCCAATTACCTCGTTCCGTTATGGTCGTGACAACATGGGAAAGATGAAGAAGAAGAAGAACAACTGAGCTTTTGGTTTGAGGAATGAACATTTTTAAGGATGTGTGGGAGGAAAAGGGAGTTAGAGTGCGGGTGAAGAAACTCATTGGTTCTTTCCTGTTTTAATTCTAGCCCTTGTCAGAATGGTGCTAGAAACTAGAGGCATCAAACCGAAACGAATAAGTATCTGTCAGTCGGCTTGTTTTAGATCTGTGACACTTGATTTCTCAGTCTTGACATGATTAGGATGACATGACATATCTTGTTACTGATGCTGCAATATGTGCAATGCTTTCGTGTGCATATTTCAGGGCTGTTGGCTTCACAACTACTTACTTACTTGCCCTAGCTATGTGGGATGCATCATGTTTTGAGTGTCAAGTTATTTCTTTTACTTGTCCTCACGCATCATGTTTTGAGTGTCAAGTTATTTCTTTTACCTGTCCTCACTGAAAGCAAAATTCATGGTGAAACTGATGCAACCAATCCAACTTTGAATTTGGACCAGTGATATCATTTCAGATCACTGACATGTCATATGAGAAACCAAGCATCTGCCAAAATGTCAAATTTATCCAAGAACTTACCCCCTTGATGCATCAAACCTGTATATATTTCTTAGCTCGAACACAAAATTAGAAGTTTTAACAATGGGGCATTCTGCTATAAATACACTATATTGCCAGTAAGTATTGGGACACCCCCCCAAATCATTGAATTAAGGTGTTCCAATCACTGGCCACGAGTGTATAATATCAAGCTTGGCATGCAGACTGCTTTATACAAACATTTGTGAAGAAAGGGTCACTCTCAGGAGCTCAGCGCATTATGAAAAAGCGTGGTAATGGGATAGGTTACCATCTGTGCAATAAGTCCATTCGTGAAATTTCTTCACTAAATAATCCACAGTCGACTGTTATTGGTATTATAACAAAGTGGAAGCAATTGGGAACAACAGCAACTCAACCACAAGGTTGTAGGCCACGTGAAATCACAGAGCGGAGTCAGTGCATGCTTTCTGCAGTCAATACAGACCTCCAAACTTCATTAGTTCAAGATCAGTGAATGGAGAGCTTCATGGAATGGGTTTCCATGGCCGTGCAGGTGCAACCAAATGTAATATTATCAAGTGCAAGGCAAAGTGTCGGATGTAGTGGTGTAAAACACGCCGCCACAAGGGGATGGCCCCTTCTTGTTCCAACATGACTGCGCACCAGTGCACAAAGCAAGATCCATAAAGACATGGATGAGGAGTGGAGGAACTTGACTGGCCTGCACAGAGTCCTGACCTCAACCCGACAGAACACCTTTGGGATGAATTGGAACGGAGACTGCGAGCCAGGCCTTCTCTTCCAACATCAGTGCCTGACCTCACAGATGCACCTCTAGAAGAATGGTCAAAAAGAATGGTCCCATAAACACACTCCTAAACCTTGTGGAAAGCCTTTCCAGAAGAGTTGAAGCTGTTATAGCTGCAAAGGGTGGGCCAACTCCATATTAAACCTTACGGATTAACAATGGGATGTCATTAAAGGGTTAGTTCACCCAAAAATGAAATTGATGTCATTAATGACTCACCCTAATGTCGTTCCACACCCGTAAGACCTTCGTTCATCATCGGTACACAGTTTAAGATATTTTATATTTTAGTCCCAGAGCATAATCAGTCAATGCCCACTTCACATGGAGGAGAAGACAATGCTGAATAAAATCGTAGTTTTTGATATTTTTGGACGAAAATGTATTTTTGATGCTTCAAGAGACTAATCAACCAACTGATGTCGCACATGGACTACTTTGATGATGTTTTTATTAGCTTTCTTGACATGGACAGTGAAGTTGGCATTGACTGCATTATGCTCTGGGACTAAAATATAAAATATCTTAAACTGTGTTCCGATGATGAACGAAGGTCTTACGGGTGTGGAACAACATTAGGGTGAGTCATTAATGACATCAATTTCATTTTTGGGTGTACTAACCCTTTAATGTTCATGTGCATGTAAAGTCAGGCATCCCAAAACTCTCCTTTTTTGTGTTTCATAGAAAGAACAGAAGGGTAAATAATCCCTTTTATTTAATGAGCGATTGCTCTAAATCATTTAACATGTAAAATATACATTCAGTTGACATTGTATTGCTCCTTGTTTTTAATGTTTATTTTGTTTAGTATAGTCTTCAACAGCAATGCCAGCTTCTCCATTCTGCAAATGGCTATCCTCTTCCTCTACTTCCTCTGCACCATCCACACTTCTTCTCTTGCTTCTAAGCTGAGCTTACATGGATGCCTCTGGCATTTGCGGTGTGTGCTCCAGCTCCAGCAGATGGTGAAGAGAGGGAGAAGCTGAGAGATTAAAAGAGGGTTTCTCTTGTACTTCCTCTCCTAGTGTTCTTTGATCCTCCACGTTTTTGTGGCATATTTGGGATTCTGCACTCAGATGGGTAGAGATTGATGCCTGCACTCGTTCGTATCTCACTGGAGAGGCAGGTATCATCTGTAGCATCTGTTGTTCAGTACACAATGTTTTTTGTTTTTGTTTTGCTTCTGCCCTTGAAAGCTGTCAATCCACAACACAAGGTGAAAATTTCCATAATTTAATATTTCTATAATTTAGCTATTATGATTGCAAAGTGTCCAAACCCCGAAGCAGCAAAGCAGTGCTAAACCATGATGTTCCGCCACCATGCTGCAGCGTTTGTTCTTTTTTTTTCTCTTAACAATATGTTGTGCATTTTTGCCAAAGAATTTCACATTTTATCCATAGTTTATTTTTTCAAAACGGTCCACACAAAAATAAAAAAATGAAGCATTCCTTTTCGTTCTCAGTGAAGTTTGACTACCGGTACATTTATTTCAGAGGCATTTTGGCTGTAGACCAGTGACATCAGAAAATTCCCAGCATATCCTACATTTGCCACCATGGTAGCAACATCACAGTCAAATCTAGATTTTGCAGTTGAAAAAGACCAGTGAAGCTAACATTTTCAGTTTAACTCACTCAAAGGAGGTCTGCAGAGGTTTTTTCAAGTTATATTATCTATCCACACATTATTTCCGAAGGGTAGCGGACCAGCATGGCCTCTGCTCAGTCTTGGTATTAGAGTGCCATGTGAAATGACTGTTCTCTGATGGCTGGTGTCTAGGGAGCCTCTTTTTGCTCTCATTAGAGCCCTGCAATTTATAGCATGGATGGCCCTGAATTTCATGCTTCAAAGTGGAGGAGAGTCTGTAGACGTTCTGTAAATTAGCCTTTATGACAGGGGGGAAACATGGACCTGTTAGTGAAATATCTCTCATTTACCCTCTCTCATATGCTCTATTTTCCTCTCCCTTTTATTTGCTTCTGTTCCGTTAACTGTTTTACCGTACTATATTGTGGAAAAAAGAAAGACTATTTGATGTGTTTGGTAATGTAGGGAGCTATAGGTGCTAATTACAGTCATTTACACAATTTAATTGGTTTATTATTTAATAGGAATTTCATCATTACAATTTTTCGACATATTTTCAGGTGTAATCTGTTAGGGTTTTTTGATTCATGAAGAAAACAGTAATATATACTGATGCTTTCAGTAAAGATATCTGTGTATTTTTGCTGGTAGTTGCCTTAGAAATCCTTAAGTCCTAAAGTGATTTTCTTCTGTTGCATTATGGGTGTTTTGTTTTTGTTCTTAGAGATTTCCAGATTGATGACGTTTACCATGTAATTTCAGCTCACCAGATCTGAGGACTTTTGTAAAGTCCATTACATTTTTTTTTTATAGAATCAGCCTTAATTATCTCAAGTCAAATGTAAAGTTTGATTGTCCATCCGGCACTTTTCATTAAAGAAGGCTGCCTTGCCTTTTAATTACCCAGCATATTTTCTCCCTGAGAGTTTTAATGGCATCAGAGTGTGTTAAATGGAATTTTCTTTTAGACAGTGTTTAATAATAGGCGATCCTTTACAAAGAGTTGAAGCAGTGTAAGTACATGAGTATTTGTGTATGCAGTAGGATGATTATAAGCATGGAAATGAATGCATCTATACAGTGCTGATCTTTGGAATGGCTTTAGATCAGAACTTGTCTGTTTCGACTGCTTAATACCGGTCTCATATCTCATTCTAAATACATTGGACTGCTTAAATTTGCTGTTTTATATAATTCAGTGATGTGTTTTATCATGGAGACACCAGCACCTCATGCATTATTTGGCCTCCAGTCTCAGCCGCAGTCTCGGCAGTAATACAGTATGCATATGCTAATAGGTTTCTATTCATTGGGTTGTACTGATGTACTAAGGGGATAGAACCCTGAATGTGTGACCTTCTCCTCCTCCTGTGAATAGATGTGATGGATTCATAGTCAGATATAACCGCTCGCTCAAATGTTGAATATTTCAATCTTCTTAGATCTCCTGAGACACAGAAGACTGGCAAGACATTGGCAGCCACAAAATATATGTGGTTGAGGCTGGTATTAAAATCATTTGGAAGAGCATTTCCTAATGAGTAAATGGTAGAAATGGAATAAACCAACATAGTCAAAACATTAGGTTGCAGTTATAGGTAATGTCATAGTATACAAAAAAGGGCAAGAAGAAAACATTCAGTACTAAATTGCTAAAAAAAAATAATAATGGCATTTTGAAAAGTTGAGAATGCTTACGTTTTCTAAGGTCAGTTCACATGGTGCAGAAGGTTTCTGTTGTTTTTTTTTAGCTTTGTTGGTTGAAAATTGACAACATTTGGATGAATAAAAATAAAAAAAGATCAATTAATTGTTATATGGACTAGTGTGTGAGATTTATTAAACAGCAGAAAGATTGCTTTCAAAATATGAAGTCTGCATGTCTCTATGTGGATGAGCGCATACTCAAGCTTGTAGTGCTTTCAGCATTTTGCTATATGAGGACACTGTATGTAAACTTGTTCTCCAGAGAGTCAAAGAGTCTCCAAAGAGTCACTTCACCAGCATTTCACCATTTGATTTCATAAAACGATTGTCAAGTACACTCAGAAACTCAAAGGTCTTCACTAAAACCCATCAAAATAAATGATAAAATAATGAAATGTATTACTATTATATTACCGTTACATTATATTACTATTATAATAGATCACATTTTTTTTATCTGTTTTAAATTAAACAGTAAACCTCTGTGCCGTTTTAACTTTAATTAGATTTACATAAAAGATTAATTAAATTGTTAAAGTTTTATGCATTTATTTCATTACCACAATTTTAACCAATTTAAAACCTAGATTAGTTAAATAAGTAAAATGCATTTTACTTATTTAAGTAATCCGATCCCACGGCTCCTGTCCTGCTTTCCACAATCCTCATTAACTTATTTAACATTCAGTACACATGCATGAGGTGTAAAACAAGAAGCTTATAAAAAAACGATGAAAAAATGTGATCATCGCAGTTGCAGTGGTTTCTTGCATTTCTCTGCTGTTGACTTGACTATTGTAGTATTACACTATTTTCGTGACAGTACTAGTTGATTTCCATTTCTTTTCCAATTAAATTTATCTGTGTATATTATAACCATCTTCACTTACACATCCTACAGCATGATCCCTCTCATCACTTGTTATTATGAATGTAGGGATTCATGAGTATTTATTGCGGGTCACTTAGCTCACCTCTACCTGCAGCTCAGTATAATTACATGGTGATGTGTAAACTACCTGTTTCTCATTTTTTATTTACTCTGGGCAGAAGCAAGTAGTTGGAATGCATGAATAGATTATTTTATTTTGCATAGAATGAGAGAATTGAATCTTATAGACAGTCATAAAGATTATTGATTTATCTTCTTATCTAAAATCAGCTCACAGTGGCAAATGGATGTCTATATTATATTTTGTGCTGTCTTCATTGACTGATGGGACATTTTTTCATTACGGTCTGTTCTTTACCTCACAATAAGCGTCCACTAATGCGGAAGAGATCCACTCAATGCCGCCCAAAACACCAGAGGGTTGCCACTTTGGGTATGTGTCTGTAAAACGTATTTGGTTGTGTTTAGTATTGAGGTTGATTGCTTTCAGTACATGTAGAATAGATCTCAATTTTACCTAATACTTTTGTTTTGTTGTAAAAAACGTGTGAAGAGGGATTATTTTAAAATGAAGCCTTCTTTAGCTTTGGTTATAGTTAATATTGTAATTTTTGTTTAACACATTTAGTTTTTTTCAGAATATCTGTTATGATTGAACGGTAATTGGCGGGACCTCCTGCAGTGCCAATAAGGACCCCTTTAGGAGTTATTGACCCCCTGTTGTACATGTGCATGATTACAGTTTGGTAAAATATAGACTTTATTTCTGAGTTTTCAAAGTATACACATACTTTAATGCACTTAGATGTACTAATATGTAACAATTTGATTTAAGCACTAAATACACTGGGAACTCAATCGTTATTGGCAATAAATGTTGACAAATGTTGACAGATGTATACAAATTACCTGTATAAATTTGTCTTCACTAGCAATTTTTGGCCTCTCATTTGCATAAAATGCAGCATTTTTGACACATTCACCACTTGCTTCAGATCTCACGATCCCTGTGTAATCCTGCATATGTCCTATAGAGAATGAACTGGAAAGGCCTGCTCAGTGAAATTGTATGGTCGCTTTTTCTATTTAGCAGTCATTAGTCCGGTTACCACATTATCTGAGTGTCCCCACATACACCCTCCTTCCAGATAAAAGAATTTAAAGGGCACCCAATTACATCTGAATCCAAGGTTATTTCCTATTAAGATCTCGGGCCTCTTTTACCTCGGGGATTTTCAGGTTTTGCTCAGATTTCGCACAAGCCTCAGCGGTCATGCAATCTGAAGGGGAAAAGAGGTGATTACAGAAAAATTGACCCTTTTTTCTCTTTTGGACTTGGGGGCCACAACATCTCTGAGAAAAGATGCGAGGACGTTGCTCTTTTTGCAACAGAGGACTTTTCTTTCATCTTTATATTCCTGTGACAAAAACTATTGTATGCTATTATTATTTGCGCTTGAATTGATTTATATTCCATTTGGTCAGTCTGTTTCTTGGATATGGAACAAGGTGCAGCAAGGCACATTTGTGTGTAGTCTTATCTGGTCACAGTGAAATAGATGGTACTTTATGGTACTCAAAGAACCTATGAAGTGTGTGTGTGACAGGGAGCAATGAGACATTAATAAACCAAGAATTCACCAGACGAGCTCCTCAGAGACTGTGCAGTAATAAGCACATTGTAATGACAAATAAGACCTGAAGAGCATAATAATAACAAAACAAAAAACTTTAAAAAAAATCTTATTTTTGTTTAAATATCAAGGTTAATAGCAGAAAATAGCAGAAGTAGACGGCTCACACGCTGCACCCGCACAAATATGGTTGGTGTTATGTGGTTCATCGCTGTCCAGTTCATAGGCTGCTTCGGTTCCTTCATTTTTAAAGGGGCTTTGGATATTTGTTTAGTAGACAAGCTGGGAGACCAGCTAAGACCAGATAACCATTAAGTCTGGCTTAATTATTTTTTATTATTTTTGTTTGGAGTTATTGCACTGTGCCCCGCACAAGCTCTTTTTTTCTGCACTCAATGCTCATAAATGCCCCATATTAAGATCATTGCAGGAGATCGTTGCAAAGCCCCCATTGATTCTTCTCTTTTCCCATGGCCCTACTGGCCTGTTAACTTCCTGCCTATAAACCATTGTTTTTTTTGACTTGTTGTTTTCAGAACATTACATAAAAGTCAGCCCTCACCATATAAACACAGACCAATTGAAATCCAGCAAATATACCTTCCCTAGTAAAAACATTTTATAATTCATTATGCCTATATTGTCTTTATTTCTGTATGTGTCCACAAGGTTGTAGATTTTTCTAGGGCTGTACCAGAATATTCAAATATTCGTTCGAAAGGTTGGTATTTGGGATATAAATATTCTTTCTTTTTTTCCGCACACGACATCCACCTCGAAACTTTTTAATAAGATGGACAGATGAATAGGAATCCAACCTTACTTAATAAATATAATTGCTTCTTATTAGCCTTAATGTTCCGTGCAACTGAGTATTCTCTGTCGAGTACACAACTAGATGAGCTTATATGGAATAAATGCATGCCTGTAATGCATGCTTGTATTTTGGCTTAAGATGTGTTTGTTTGATATTGTGTAAAATAGAATAATAGAATCAAAATGAATTAGCCTTTTTACCAGTTGGGCATGTTTGTGACTGTGAGAACATTTTTCCCTCACTGTCACATTACAGTGCGGTTGTGAACGGATGACAGTGCGGCTTTCACTTTTTACCTTCGGTTTGCCAAAGGGTTGCTTGCATATTCGTTAGCCTATTATTCTTGATGAAAAACACAACAACAAAACAGTACAATGACAAACTCCCTTAAATATGTGCGTTTACATTTCACCTTGAAACCAAATCTTCTGCGATCATCTTGTCATTCAGATCCTCACTGTCATGATGAATGAAATCTTACTCCCGCTGCTATATTATGCTGCGACTGTCGTTTGGCTCAAACTGCAGGATCAGTTTTTAATTATAGGTAATCTGTTCTCTAACTGAACAAAAAAAAAATTGACTAGAATATCAAAATGACGGTGTTATGGTGCCGTGGTGGGCAAGTGATGTAACCGGTGTTATGCCTGAACACCGGTAACAGTGACTATCACAGCCTAAGGGTGCTTTCACATCTCTAGTTCTGTTCATTTGGTCTGAACCAAGGGCAAACAATTATACATTGTTGCATTTGGTTCCTTTTCACACCACACTGATGGCTTTGGTCCGAACCAGTTGAAACGAACCAAAACGCAGGCATGTGACATCCACATCACTCATTGGCCATTGTGTATTTCCTAAACTGCTTTTCGATTGGTCAGAGTTTATGTGTGGGAAAATTCCAACAGAAGAGGAATAGCCAGCAAACTATAACACAATGGAGAGAAGACTGCACGGGCTGGTTTTGTCCCTGGCCATAATCTACTACATTGTGCGTGTTTACCACGGTATGCAAACAAGACGGTATGCATTTTAAGACCACCTCTTCAAGCAGGTCTCCGTACACTTTTTTGGTGCGCTTTTTTTGCTGCTTTCACACCTGACCAAAACGAACTGCACCAAAGAGGGAAACAAACTCTACTACGATTCAACCAAACTAAATGAGGCAGGTGTGAAAGCACCCTAATTTTACCTGTTATTATCAATCTAAATGAATCTACTGCAAAATATAGGAGCTTGTTACTAGGACGTAGCGACGGGTTCCTTTCGAATATTCGGTGTTGAGTACTTCTGAAGCCCTAGATATTTCCCAGAAACGTGTGACCAATTGCCACCATGTTAAGCATGATTGGAATCTTTCATTGTTTGATGACATATTGTACGGTAATTTGAATAAATAGCCAATATCCTGATGTCAAAATGGAAGGGCACAACAATGTGGTACATTAGACTAGTAAAGCTGCCTGACACTAGTCTTTTTCTTAAAAGCTGCAACCTAAATTTAGTAAGTAGCGAAATGTAGAGAAAGTCGAGCTCTGTACCTATATTTTTTATTATTATCATTCAAAGTCATCCTTAAAGGACAACTCCGGGGAATTTTTAAGTTTATCTTACCCGTTATACCTTTGTGAGGTAGAGTCTATAGGAAAAAAAAACGAACCGGATTGGTGCTTGCAACACGGAGCTATTACAGTCAATGCCCAGAGCCCCCATTCAGCTAAAACGGCAGTTATGGGGTCATAAACGTAAAAGGTGAAGTTGTGCCTCTTAACAGACACAAAATGCAATAAAAATGTCTGTCCAACATGAACAGGGCCCTTACATGTCAACGAGATGAGTTTAGCCACTTAGCCATTGTTTAAATTCTCCTAAATAGTGTTTTAGACGGCTAGCTGTAGTCTCGCAGTTGTAGCCAGGAAAAAAAGGCAAATAGTCCAGTTGGGAAGAGCGTTGTGTGTGTAAAGCATGCTTATTTTATTACTGCACATCTTTCCTCAAGCCGTGTGTGCCCAAATGGAAGGATAAATAAAGTTTACATTACCTCCACAAATTGGACCCGTCTTCGACCACGGAATGGCATTTTTCTTCCACCGGCCCGGCTGTGTTGTGTCTGTGTAAGTCAGTCATCCGTGTCAAGTGTTCGCAGCAAATTTTCACATTCTGTTGCCACAATTCGGAAAGGCACAAACGCGAACTATTTCTTCTTCACTTGTGAGCCCGATCAGATCATCACTCTATGAGGTCCGGTTCACGAACAAATCATTCTTTTTATTGAACCGGGCGAACCAGTTCACCAAATCGGATTAAATTGTTTCGCCTCAAATCAGCTCTGATCCCACAAGTTACTTAAGTTGCGCCCTTTCTAACATGAGTGACAGTCCCTCAGAATAGAAATAAACTAATGTCTTGAATTATTTGCTGTAACTCCAACCGTTCACTGAACCGAGAAATGTTTTTCTGAGAGATCTGATGAACTCATGAGCCACTGATACTGAGCATGCGCGAGTAACTGAACGTGCAGCAGTCCTCGGATCAGCAGTACAGAATCGAAAACCGTTTCTTTCGGATACGTTCGATACTGGGAGCCAATGAGCAGAGCCTCTTTACACACACACCACTCTTCCCAACTGGACTATTTGCTTTTTTTCTGGCTACAACGGAGTTCCCACGGGACTTTAGCGCGAGATACAGCTAGCCGTCTAAAACACTATTTAGGTGAATTTAAACTATAGCTAAGTGGCTAAATTCATCTCGCTGTCATGTAAGGGCCCTGTTCATGTTGGACAGACATTTTAATTGCATTTTGTGTCTGTTAAGAGGCACAAAGACACCCTTTATCCTTATCCTTATATATGCCCCCAAAGCTGCCGTTTTAGTTGAGGGGGCTCTGGGCATTAAGTGTAATAGCTCCGTGTTGCAACCATCAATCCGGTTCGTTTTTTCTTCTTCTATAGACTGTACTCACAAAGATATAACGATCAAGATAAACTTAAAAATTTGCCGGAGTTGTCCTCTAATAGTAAATTGCAATTTTACCTATTTAGCAATGACTTATTTTGTCCATCACTTGAAATGTGGATATTTACACTATGGAATTGTCAGGTTAGGATGTGGAGGTTTTTTTATTGATCATTTTGCCACTTTATTAGATTTTTTTATGTAAGAGAGAGGACTTTAAGTTATTGGGAAAGAAAGAGGAGTGGTATCGGGACATGGCAGACTCGAAATTGCTTCTAAATGTCTTAAGATTGTGCACTGCTAAGCCATGGCTCCAGCTATGTTTAATGTTTTAGGTTGAGTTTCAATTGCTATGGTTAATGCAAGTCTTGGATCGAATAAGGATGAATAAGTTAAAGCCACATGGCAAGTTCATCTAATAAAAATCTCCTTATGTCCACATTTTGACTTTATAGCCTCTGCTCAAGCATGTAGCCTTTTACATAACATTTTAATCAGCTTACGTTTAGCGTTATCACTCCGCTCTCACCCTCTCAGCCTTTAGAACCGGCTTCTGCACAGTTATTTAAACAGCTGAGTTTTTAAGAGAATCGTGGCTCTATTTAACAAGAGAATAAATAGCAAGGCTCTATATGTTAATGTCATGCATGCTGTTCCGGTCTTTGAGAGACTGCGAAAGCGGCCTCCGTCTCTATGCTTCTTGCTCAGCTGTAATAGGCCACAGGCTCTTAGGTTATCAGCACTCTAAAGGCCACAAATTAATACTTGTCATGGAATTGAGATCTGGCTTTTCATAGAGAACTGGACGCTTGTTAAATGCCCATCCACAAGTTAATCATCAAATAGAGCTGCTAAACAAAGTGATGATTTATTTTTTCAGTGGTCTGATTTGGTCTTATAAAACTTCCTATGTTTTGTCTGTCATTTGTATTTGGACTATGGAACATAAAGTATTTGTCGAGTTTAATACAGCATCAGAATGTCAGACAGTGATGAATCTGACCCTGTCTTAATATACACTGCTGTCAAGTTGCTTACTGTACTGTAATTGAGCAAATCTGGACTTCCTGATATTCATATGGACAGGATAGGATATGATAGGATGCCTTTTTTTTAAAAATCAACTGGGTGAGGATATTTTCTCATAATTGCAACTTTGTTGTATTGGTCTAATTATGATACTGAGAGAATTAAGCTTTTTAACCAGGACATGGACTGTGTCTGTGCGTCGCCTATCAATGACATGCGTTTCCGGTTTTATTTTGTAGAAACCATGGAAACGTCAAAGATGCTTTAATACATTATATGTTTTATAATAGATGGGAACAACAGTTTGGATACATTTAGACAGAAAACTAATTATTGTAATGCAGCATTTCTCCATCATACAATAAGTTTTAAAGTGAATTTCATGCCATTTAGCAACCCAACACTGTAACCAATATCTGTAGTTTTCACAGCATTATTACTGTAAAATGAGAAAATACTTACTGTAGAACCTGTATACAGCATGTTGCTGTAGATCTGCAAAGCATCATGGTCTTTTTTCAATGGCGAGTAAATTCTACAGTATTTTTTTTCTCTCCTGTGAATCACAATACAGCATTTTCTAGAATATTTTTTTTTTCAGCCAAGGAAAGCTACGAGATTCCCCACTTTCATCCGAATTTTTACTTCAGAAAGGTAACATAATGTATTTCCAAAGTTTACTCTTGTAAAGTCAACTGTTTGTTCAACTTTAAGAGTGCACTGAGAGAGAAAAGAGTAATGAGCGGCACACTTTCTAGTAAACTCGTCTCATGCTGTGTGTGCATTTTATAATTTTATTTCCACAAATATTTCTGCATGATTTCGATATATTTTCTAGTCTGGCAACATTTGATAACGTCATTAATTTATAGAAGGATAGTATTGTTAAATAAAAATTAAATTGTGGATGTGATCTCTTTTGGTGCTGATCCGTCACATAATGTGATCGCTTTTTTTCCTGTCACCACATGCGCGTGAGGCAGTGAGCCAAAGCCTGCCGACTCTCGACGGTCTCGAGCTGAAAGCAAACGCAGCTGAGGTATGTACGTTAGGCCTAACTTAACATATTTTTCATAGTGATTAATCATGATTTTTCTGAATGGAAACCCCCAGAAACTAGATTGGTAAAATGCTATTCAAACTTGTGGGAGCATGCATGGGCTGTAGGCTACTGTATTAAGATTTGTCTTATCCGGCAACATTACATTTTTAACGTCTTTAATTTGATTAAAGACTAACGTTAGCATTGGGAAATGACATTAATTTAAAATGGTGTAATTTTTTGTATTTATTGGCGCGGTATAGCCGTTTAATAATCTCTCGTTTCTTTTCTCTTGCTTGCTGTTGCCGCCTGAGGAATCAGACATTGAAGTTAAGCGGGCCGAGAAAACGCAGCCAGCTAGAGGTAACGTTATCTGTTAAGCTACGTTACTTAACATATTCTTAATTATTTCATGATTTTTCTGAACTTCATTGCCTTCAAGCTGCAGAAACTATAAGTTAGATTGTTAATAGAGTGCCATTCCCGACTTTTGGGAGCATATATTGTATTAATATTTGTCTTATCTGGCGAAATTACATTTATAACGTCTTTTATTTTATTAAATAGTAGCTACGTTAGCTTTAAATAAAAATTATTTGAAATTGTAATTTTTTACAGTATTGCCACACACTTTCTCTTATGAATATTGAACTTGTGATTTCTAAAACTGTGTTTTCGTTTTATTTTGTGTTACAAGAAACTTCCACCTAAGCAAACGCTGAGGCTCAGATTTCCTGCCAAACACTCCCAGACTCATCATGCTCGGTAAGATCCAAGCACTCAACATACACAATAGATGCCAATATTAAGGGTTACTTCACATATAAAGCATCTTGCACTTACATTCCAAAAATCTCTAGTTGTTACTGATCCAATAGAAAAAAAAGAGGTATTTTTTCTTGGATAGGGTAATGCATAGCCTAATGTTTTTATTTTCAGATTCTTCGTCAGAATTAACCCAGAGCACAGCGAGTGCAATTCAAAGGTCCAGATTAGCAGACAAACTGGGAAGGTGGTCATCAGGGACTTCATCGAGTATGACTGGCAGAACAACTAATTCCAGGTGAGACTTTTAATTGTTACCTTGAATACCTTTAAATGGTTATTGAAAGTCAGGGGTGGCCAGCAACTTGTCTATTAAAGGGATAGTTCACTTTAAAATTTATTCTCAAGTTGTTTCAAACCTGTATGAATTTCTTTCTTCTGCTGAACACAAAAGAGGATATTTTGAAGAATGTTGGTAACCAAACAGTTAACTGGAGCCAGTGACTTCCATAATAGTAAAAAAAAAATACTATGGAAGTCACTGGCTCCAGTTAACTGTTTGGTTACCGACATTCTTCAAAATATCCTCTTTTGTGTTCAGCAGGAGAAAGAAATTCATACAGATTTGAAACAACTTGAGGTTGAGTATGTGATAATAGCATTTTCATTTTAAAGTGAACTATCCCTTTAGGCCTGCCAAGCATCATTTTCAAATCAGGCAGTTTTACAGCGTCAACACAAGGTGATTCAACAACACTGACATGAAAAACAGGAGGAACATTGTGTGACAACACCAGCCAGTTAGAATACTTTTCCATTCAGAACTCACAAACATAAATTTCACTGTTGTATCACTAACTGCAAACATGGTATTGTGGCAGAAATGTGGGATATTCATGTACAATTTTATAATATTCATGTAGACAGTTATTAAATATTAAAGTAATGGCAAATGACAGAAACCAATTCTGTCTAATAAGAGTCGAGTTGCAACTCCATAATATTTACATTTTATCTTTTAAAAATAGGTTGTTATTTTTACAGATGTTACAGTTTGTGTTAACGAAAATACATTGACATTTTACATCTTTTGTAAAGCTATAAAAAAATATCAGCCCCGGGGGATGCTACTCCACAAACCACCAACAAAGCATATAAAAAATACTAATATTTATTTAAAACTTTATGTGTATGTCATCAACCCATCTGTCTTACTTTTAAACTTTTACATTAATAATGAATTTCTTCTTCTACAGGGCAGAAGACTCAGGCCCAGGAAGTCCAGGTCAAGTTTTAAAAGAATAATAGTTATGGAAAAAAAACATTATTGGAGAAAAACAATATTCAGGTTTGAAATCCTTCTGTTTTTAAAGGGATAGTTCACCCAAAAATTTCAATTGTGTCATCATTTACTCACCCTCAACCTGTATGAATTTCTTTCTTTTGCTGAACACAAAGAAAGATATTTTGAAGAATGTCGGTAACCAGACAGTTGATGGGTCCCATTGACTTCCTTAGTATTTTTTTTCTACTAAGGAAGTCAATGGGAAGTCAATCCCTTTAAATCATTTAATTTTTATAGATTTGTAATTTTACCCAAACATTTGAATACATATTGATTGTTTTGTTTGCTCAAAAAAGTGCTGAAATGAAATAAATTGTTCACAGAGAAATGTTAACTTATTGAAAAAAATGTATATGTTCAGAAAATATATAGATTTGAAATCCTGCTGTTTTTAAATAATTACATTTTTATACATTTGTAATTTTATCCAAACATTTTAATAAATATTGATTTTGTTTGTTCAGAAAAGTGTTTTTTTGTATGTTCAGAAAAGTGATGAAATAAAAAATGTACAGATAAATTGTAACATTGAACAAATTATGCTATACTATTTTTTTATGATTTTTTGAAATTAAAAGTGAGAAAATAAATGGCATTTGTGACAGTGTCTTTATTTTACAGTACACAAAATTAATGCAGTAATCCTGATTACAGTATAATTATAAAATACAGTACTGTGATTATTACTGTACATTTTTTTTACAGTAATTAAAAAGTTACTGCGATTATATTTACAGTAAGAATACTGTGAAATGAAATACAGCAACTTACAAGCAAATTGCTGCCAGCAAGTTGCTGTATTTTTCACAGTTATCTTTTTACAGTGAAGCCATCCAGCATTTATTAATATGATATTTTAATATTGATCTAGCTTACTCCAGTCTGCAACAAGTGTCATAGCAGCCGCGGTGCAAACGCACATAGTAATGTTTTAACATAATTTTCAACAAACATGTATCAAATATGATAAAACAGCCCCACATACGTATGACCAGAAGAAGCGAAAGCGGTCGTCTGTGGCATAATAAAAGCTCAGCTGCTGTCGTGTCGCGCTCGTCTCTCAATAGCAATCGTTTCACTGACCTCGTGCAGTTCCAACAGCACTCGGCTGTGTGGTTGTTTCTAGCTCAGCAGAAATACATAATAATGTTTTGCCTGGTCCTTTCAAAGTCCTGTTGGATTTCCTCTATAGTGTTGAAAACAGAAGATATAGAAAATTGAAGTGTC
This sequence comes from Pseudorasbora parva, assembly GCF_024679245.1. NCBI lineage: Eukaryota > Metazoa > Chordata > Actinopteri > Cypriniformes > Gobionidae > Pseudorasbora > Pseudorasbora parva. Next base: position 42,798,239 of record NC_090174.1, read on the forward strand.
TGGATTTTATATTGCTGTGTTTCATGTTCATGGAGCAAATATAAACTCTGTGTGTTTACATGGCTTTTAAAAAATGGTGGATGTCAGTATTTTGCATGCGTTCGGCCAATCAGTGTTACAACACTGGTAGTTCCTATTGTGATAGGTTGACCCTATACTCTAAAGCAGGAGCTAATTTATTTCCCCAAAAGGTGTTCCTATATCTAAAATCATTCCCAGCTCCTGCGGTACGAGCACTCCGAAATGTGTGTTCTTCCGTCAATGGTTATAGGAACTATGAAAATGTTCCTCCGGTGCGAAAATCCCTTTTGTTTCACTCACCTCTCTTTGATATGCTCACTAAATCATTTTCTTATTTTCTAGTATGTATTGGCCAGTATTGGCCTGCCCTGTTTTTGAAATGCATTCCTCATAATAACAGAGCGTATTAAAACGTATTATCTACAGTCAGAGCTGGATTTAATGTCCACCTGATCCTCTTAAATGTCAACAACACTTCTGTAGCCTTTTCATCTGTCTAAGTCTTTTCATGTTTATTTTGTGGGTTAAATCTGCTGAGTGTGGAGGTTTTTGAAGTGTTCACCTAACTCCTGTTTTAGACAGCGTTCCAAAGTGCAGAAAAACACAGATGCCTTCCTATTGAAGCTGTGTGCTATGAAGAGAGCTGGTAGGCAGACTGGGAAAACAGCCTTGACCAAATGGACAGGTGGAGGAGTGGCTCACTGGAGTTCATTTGGATTAAGCATTTGGCACTGCAGTGGAGGCATTTTCATGGTACCTTAATATCCCACACAATTATTCATGGAGCTTTAATGTTTCCGTGTGAACTGCTGAAGGCATGTGGACCGGGGTGAGGTTGTAGTTCCCTTCACAAAACAGATACGTTAAGCTATTTCTGTCTCACTGTTTTAGGAGGGAAATTTTCTAAATAGGTCTTTGTTTTTGCTGTTCTGTTGTTTTTCATTGCAAAGTGTGCGTTCCACTGATACAGACCACCTTTAAAAAAAGTTAATCATTAACACATTTTAAAATTTAACAAACATCATTACATTTTATAATGCTTAGCAGATCATTAATGTACTAAATGCAAAAATATATTTTAAATGCATAGGAGATTCATATATTAAAAACAACAAAATGAAAAATAGTCATATTGTGAAATATTTTTCATCTGCCAGTGAATTAGTTTTAAATATTTTCTATTTTAACATATTTTAAAATGAATACCTGTGATAGCAAAGCAAAATACATGAATATTTTTGTGATTCAGTGATACATTTGTCCATGATTCTTTGATAAATAGAATATATATATATATATATATATATATATATATATATATATATATATATATATATATATATATATATATATATATATATATATATATATATATATATATATATATATATATATATATATATAATTTAAATTTGAATTAGATATTTATTGTTGTTAACAAAAATGTTGTTCTACATTTTTTTAATGTCACTATTGACGCTTTTCTTTTTAATTGAAACTCAAAATAAACTTCTTAAATGGTTTAGGCTGCTATAACTGTATACCTTTGATTTGTGCATGTTTACCTCCCTAGCAATGAAAACCCCTGCAACACGCAGAAAGAGTAGCAGAGGTGTTTGAGATGCAGAATTGTGGGAGTGCAGCTGTGTAAGTGTGTACTTGAGTATCAGTATTGGTGCTTTTGTAAGGCAGCTGAGGAAAGTGAATAAAAGGGGAAAAAATACTGAATGGCTGAACCCATAAGAGTTTCAAGAGAGAATTTTAGAAACGTGTATTATAGCTTAAAAATTCAAAAGCTATCGTTGTACTTTTGCAAGGCCAAAGAATCTTTGTATTTTGTGAATTATACATTCTTTTTGTAATTGTGAGAAGGAAAAAAACCGGATGGCAGCGGAATTAAATACTTGTAGTTTTTGGGTGAAGGTGGTGGCTCTTTTTTTTTTAACTGTTTGCTTTGCCGCCTGGCTGAATGGTTCTCTCTCAGCGTGGTGTTTTCAGACCTGTGCTTGCCTTTGGCCTCCTGGATGTTTGTTAGTGATTTTCTCACCTGTGTGTCCTCTCAGAATCTGTCTGTGAAAGGAGGTGCTCTCCACTCAACAGAAAAAGAGAGGATGAGAGGCCTCGTTTGACTTCCCTCCAAGCGCTGAGAGCTTCCACAGGACCATCCATCACTCAGTCGCTGTGCCAGCAACTGTATTCCTTTTTCCTCCTTAGCACCTGTTCTATGCTTTCTATAGAAGCATTTTAACAACTACAGTTCAATTTAAATGATCAGTAGTATTTTGCTATATTATTTTGTTTTGAAAGCAGCACGAAAAAAAAATTATCACAACATATTTTTATATAAAATATTTTATATAAAAAAATTTTTTTTTCAAAACGCAGAAGTCTCGTCCGACTCGATTTTCGATCCTCTGGTGTTTCTAATCAAATTAGCGTATTTTCCAAGCTGGTTATTAACTAACTGATGTCCGAGCTAACAATAAACCTATGAAAATTGTTTAAAAAATGACAAGAGAGCACATATACCTTTTATGGGGAGTATTTTTTTTTTAATTAAAGAGTTCACCCAAAAATGAAATTGATGTCATTAATGACTCACCCTAATGTCGTTCCACACCCGTAAGACCTCCGTTCATCTTCAGAACACAGTTTAAGATATTTTATATTTATTCCTAGAGCATATAGTGTATGCACACTTTACTGTCCATGTGCGACATCAGTTGGTTTATTAGAATCTCTTGAAGCATCGAAAATACATTTTGGTCCAAAAATAACAATAACTACGACTTTTGTTAGCATTGTCTTCTCCTTCTGCGTTTGTTTTTTTAAACCTGAAATAAAGACTCAAACTGCTGAACCGTGACATTGGTGATCGGAATCATGAATCAACTTGGATATGCTGTCGGACTAAATATAAAATATCTTAAACTGTGTTCTGAAGATGAACGGAGGTCTTATGGGTGTGGAACGACATTAGGGTGAGTCATTAATGACATCAATTTCATTTTTGGGTGAACTAACCCTTTAATTTCTGCTTAAAATAATATTCGGTGACGTTCTGATTCTGATCTGATTTTTTTTGTAATGACATTTAGTAATTAGATTTTTTTTTGTAAACATTGACAAACAATGTGTATTTTGCCTCCTAGTAAGCTAGCTATATACTTTTTATATAGTTTATCTTTTAAAAACTTTCATATACCCATTTGACTTGCTTTCCTGCCAGATCCCATGTCCTTCTTTGAGGCTGTTTGGTTTCTACTCCCACAGTTCTGTTTCTTCAAAAAGAAGTGCCTAGAAGTGAAGTGGAGCTTTTCAGGAGCTGAGTAATTTTATTGGCAAAAGGCTTGTAAGTGAGCTGATACGCGTTCATAGCTATCGACCTGGTCCCGGGCTGGCGGGACCTGCGCTCCTGGGGCATGCTGGTGTCTCTTCTCCTTACAGGCACTTCAGAGATGTTTATTCTTAAAGCCCTTCTGACAACCTCTAGCCTGACCAACCAGGGAAGGGATGGCATGCAACACATCTGACATGCGTGCAGATGTGGTATTCTCTGACTCAAACACCCATGCAGGTGCACATAAAGCTCACAATTTCAACACACACTCACTCTTAGACTCACATGTTGCTCTGGTTTTAGCCCTTTCACTTATTAGGTCTCTCTTCATTCCCTTTATCTCACTTAAATCCTTAATAAGCTCTTGCTAGTGAAAAAAGACAGAAGTATTGTATTTTTTAGTAGTGTAAAATATAAATCATTTACTTATTATGAAATATATTTTTTCCTGTACATTTATTTTAGATTTGTATTACAATAGTAACTTTTGAGTCCAGGACGGTACAAGTCAATGCAAATACTTTTCACTGTTTAATTTGGAAGATGAAAATTTTGGAGCTTTTACAAAAATCATGTCCTCTAACCCCAATAGAGTGAGATTCACCCGCTTGTTTAAAAAATGGGAAAACACTGTATATGCATTTGAATTATGTCAGTATGACAGGCAAATTTCTCTGAGTCTTTACGCGCGCACACACACACACGCGCACTCTCTTACACTCACAAACAGTCACCCTCTCACTCACTCACTTCAGGCTCCAGGTCTGAGCTGCCAAATGGCTCCTGTCAAGGTGACAGGCTTTAGTGTGGCAAGCACAGCAGTGTGATAAAGGCTGCTAGTGAGTTCACGCAGCTCCCATGGGTCTGTGCCTGTGCTCCTGCAGTGGTCAGAACGGCAGTGTATAAATGTCATTAAGAGCCTGTCTCTCAAGGGCTTTCAACCGCATTCCTGTGTTGTCAGCTCCATCCCGTCATTACACACTGTGTGTTGACCCCAGCCAAGCACGGTCATCATGTCGGTTGGCATGATAGCTTGTGATTTATTGGCATTTACATATTTTTTTGTACATAGTTTTCAGAGTTTTATTTTGTATGTGTGAATCACTCTTATGAAGCTTGTCAGTATACAAAAACAATTTTGACATAATTTTAATAATATAATTACTTTTGTGCTCTTTCACTGACACCTCAGTTACATATGATGTACTGTAACCCACTGAATACGATGTGCTGAGATGAATCTCTAACTTAGCTACAAGCTACTCATAATTTAGAGTAGTAGTTAAAGCTCTTAAAGGGGTGATGAATTGAGAAATCAACTTTCCCTTGAGCTTTTGATATATAAAAGGTCATGGTAATATAAGATTATCCTGTGAGTTTCAGAGCTGAAAACTTCCTTGTTAGTCAAAGAAAAGCTTTTATACACACCAGGCCCAGCAAACGATTGTGTGCTTCATCCTTACGTCATCGTGTGATGAAACATGCCTCTACAGAATAATAACCATGTCTAATTCAGTAGCCACACCCACCGACTCATTGAGCCTTTCGGATCACGTTAGCCAGCAGCAATAAACATGCAGAAGAAGATAGAAAGATATTGTGGAAGAACACAGTCGCTGCATAAGCTTCCTTCAGATCCTAATATTAGGAATGTGATACTTTAATTTTTTTAATGAAGTTCCAGCTCACGTGGCGAAGACATTGTATGCGTGTTAACTTAATTTCACTGCAGAATTGTTTGTAAAAAAGTCTCAGGTGCTGGATTTGCAGACACAATGTTGTGCCTTCTATATTGGATCCAACAGGAATGGTGCAACCCTATGGGTGCAACACACTTATGTGAGTAAAACATCTATTTATATGTAATATTAGTCCCGGGGCTATGTGTTTTCGGCAGGTCAATGAATCTCAAATTGTAAAATAATATTCCTTTCTTGATCTGGGCACTTGTGTGTGTGTGTGTGCGTTTGTGTGTGTGTGCGTGGTTCACGCTTATATTCACTGTTCGGGCGGGCCAATAAATACAGATATAATGTTCCAATCATGGGTTAAACGAAAGACATGATGGTGAGTACATGATGACACAGAAACATTTATGGCACATCTGTAAATTTGTGTTTGGGTGAGTTATAGGGCTGTCATTTTTGAGAAACATCTAATTAGAAAGGATATCAAATATCAAGCAATGTATTCGAATTTATTCGAATATCTACGAGCAATTGAATTGAATCAAATTTATTAACAGTCTGACAGTCATAAACAGGACTCAGGCCACAGTCTGTCTGGAAAAATAAATTGTTAACTTAATGTTTGAAACAGCAGGTTTAAGACTTGATCGATATGAAGTGCCACTATGCAATCACAACATAAGGCTACATGGAAAAAAACTGTATTCAGAACAGGCACAAACAATAACGTGACAAGTTAAACAGCAGCAGGAGTACGGCCTACAGCCTAACCTAATTCATGTCTTTATATTGTTTGCTAGAAAAAAGAATCTATCAACTTGATCTGGATCAATTGTGACCGATATTTGGTCATGGGCCTACGCTACGTTTAGAGCGCCCTCTATCGGATGAGAAGGCAAACAATAAAGTAAAAAACAAACGGTCTAATCATAAGCCACGTTTACATTCACACTTTTTTTTTGTCATTCCGATTAAAATGATTCCGATTGAAAGATTCAGAGGACTGTTTAACTTACACGAGACATTATCTAAACCGATCTGGGGTTTACATGTGCTGACTTTCAATCGCAATCATCACAGAGCAGTTTGTCTGCCGCATCAGAAATGTTAACGCTGTCTTCTCCAGCAGCTGGAATGTGTTCACGGATGGCATAGCAACTCTCAACGACCACCAGGACTTATACGGTTTTATAAAAGCTATTTATTTGTTGTAAAGTGTAATAATCATCTCAGAAAAAAATTTATTCTTCTGTCAGGCGCAGTTGGAGTAAAAAGTTCCTTGGACAAATGCTGTCAAGACGAGAGAGTTTAGCCAGGCTGTATCTGTGTCATTATGGCAACGTTATCTTCATAACATCTTACGAAATAAAACGTTTACCCCTCAGAAAAATGAACTTTCCTCTCTTGTCAACATTATAGCCTGGTGTGGCTCTTCAGTGGGGAAGGCGTGTCACGTCAAATAAGGACGCACACTTAAAAGTAATCAGGTCGTTTACATGGTGAATTTTTTTGTTTGGATTGGACTTTTAAACCGATTACAGTGCTCCATGTAAAGCATATTCGAATATCGAATATAAAGTGACAGTTCTAGTGAGTTATACCTTATAAATATGCTACAACAAGTTGAGCCTTGGGTAAAACAACTCTATATCGTGAATCATATTGTTTCTATCAACAATACATATCGTCACATTTTAATATTGCGACGCATCGTTCAACGATATATATGACACCCAGTTTATTTTTTGTTTAACCTTTTACAAACTGGCAAGTGTATGATGCCTAGTGTTTTAAAAAATAGGTTAAAATTTTAAGTCATGTAGAGTATTCCAGTCTTTAATTAATCTTCAAAATTGGCAACAGTAAGTAAACATTTCAAATACTCAAATCAAATAAATGTTTTGATTAAAGACCTTCTCCCCTAATCTTCCTTACAGAATATTGCTCTAAGCAAGATATCCAGGTACAACACACACACACACACACACACACACACACACACACACACACACACACACACACACACACACACACACACACACACACAAAAGTATGATGTTGTTCAATTTATTTAAGCAATTCATCTTGATTTAACACCATCATGTCCGGTTTCTGGTTCAAATGGGATTGATTCATGTTAAAATGACTTAAAATGGTTGCACTTCTACATAACTTGTTTTCATTTTGAAACAGCATGTTTAGTCAAGAAACACAAACAAACCGGACTTTCACTTCCCATCATGCTTTGCAAAGGAGCTGAATTTGTTTAAATAGTGCAATTTTATGAATTTTTAACAATATGAGAAAATGGGGATACTTTTTAATGTTTAATGTACTGTTATGTTGGTATTTAAAAGTTTCTGCTATGTTAGTGTTTTAGTGGGGGGAGGGGTATCGTGTGTGTGTGTGTGTGTGTGTGTGTGTGTGTGTGTGTGTGTGTGTGTGTGTGTGTGTGTGTGTGTGTGTGTGATCACGGTCTCTTGAAGAGTGCGTGAGTGCTGAGTGAACACTGGCAAGACTTAAAAATAAATGCAAATGATCAACTTCAGTGACGATGCAACACTGCCTCGATTGTGCAAGTGGCAAATCCTGTGTCAACTGTGCAGCTCGATTTTAGTGCAGATGCAATGCGCTGATGTGAAGCCATTTGAGCATTTTAAGAGGGAAAGAGATGGAGCTTGCACACAGTGATTCACTCGTGCTGTTTGTGAACTGTACGTCTCACAGAAAGTTTTCAAATGATTTGGTAAGTTATTTAAATACGAAATATGAGTTGTACCCCACCTTCCACACAATATTTATTTTACCCGCACCGGAAAGAGAATGAGACTGCGCCGATGCAGGTCATGGCCTCGCTCTTACGACAGGCGCGCGTCTTGTGTCGTCAGCATTAGATCGGTTTATGAGATCGGCCTTTTTAGAGGCCGCCGATCAATCATCCGAAAGCGATTATCGGCCGATTGAGATCGGTTGACGATCAAACGGAGCACCCCTAATAATATGTATTACCATTGTTGTGAAGTGTAAAGCATGTACTTGGGTTGAGGACCTGCTATATATTTTACAGATATATTTTACAAACTCTGTTTAATGTTCAAAATATAAACAAGGCCCAGTTCGACGCCGGATTTTCCAATCGCCTATTGCTAAAGGATGGAGCAGTCCCAACGATAAAGGTCCCAACGTTAGGACCGCAGGCGGTGAGTAAGACTGATTCAAATGTCTGTGTTTTTGCCTATGCTCATCAAGTAGCTCAAACATGATCACGTATAGTTAATTGATCAATGGAGCATGCGATGTGTAGTGCGTGTACATTTGTTTAGCTGGCCACTATATGTGTAACTTTATGTTTGTGTATTGTAAAAGCACTCCAAACAACAATACACAAAGAGTGGGGCAATATGTTGAACTAAATAAGCACGCTTCTTCATTCAAATGCGCTACTATTCCGTGTCTTTCTATGTAAACACTAGCCTGCCGTGCAAAACCAGTCCGCTTACTTGTCTACACAAACCACGCGTAAACACACACACACACACACACACACACACACACACACACGTGCACAACTGCACTTCCCACATGTACACCTTCAAAGACAAAAATACGACGATATAATTCAAGTATAAATATGTAAATAACACAAGCCGCTAAGCATATTATATAGTTAGTGTATAACTTGTACCACATAGAGACGTCCTGCTCTAGTCGTTTTTTGCTGCTGCTCCTGTTCAACTGCAGCCTCTGGGTCTGATTCCGGATCATAGATGTATGGCTGTATCTGATTAAAAGCCATATTTTATTTTGAATAAAGTTTTTCCCGCTGTTAGGGATGACACAGCTTTACGACGCACTCAACACAAAACAGCGGCGCGTGTAGCCCTTAGCACGTTACTGCGGGGTAGTTAAATCACTTTTGGACCAGTCACAGAAGACTAAGTTCAACTCTCTGGAGGAAGAAAAACTGATGCACAGCAAGAGCAAGAAGGGAATGACTACTCAGACATCAAAATTAGATATTAAGAAAATTGTATTTTTGTATAGTTCTTGTTTTCTAGGACTTTTTCTTAATGACTGTTGAAATGAAAGATAAAAGACAGCGACAAAAAAAATATATATCTTTACAAAAAAAAGATATTAATTAAACAGTAGTGTTCAAATGGAATGTCAAATAATAAACAAAAAAAACAGTGTCTTAATTCAACATTGAATGTCTCAATTCAAAATCAAGGTCTCAAATCAATTTCAGTGTCCCAATTCAGATCCAATGTCTCAGTTCAGATCCAAGGAAGCAAAATAATGTGGAAAAAAATTATTGAGGAGTGGTTGCACACGGTTGATGGGAAAAAAAACAATTCAGTCCAAAAAAAAAATAATCAGTGACGTTATCTCAATAAAAAAAATGGAAGGGAAAAAAAAATTAGTTCGGTCCAATAAAAAGAATAGGAAAGAAAAATCTGTTCTGTCCTACCAATCTATATTTCACACTGTTGAAATCACATCACCAGGTACGAAACGGATGGGAATGGCTCGCCAGTCCAAGCAACGTGCACACAGCAACAGGCAAGGACAATTCCACAATGGCAATCTCAATCGCTGGAGCTCAGGATCGACAGCAGACGAAACATGCACTCACATATGCATAAAGAAAAGAGAGAGGGGGAGAAAAAAAACCCGGCCTTGCAAACAAAGCCAAAAAGAAAATAATAATTAATCACATCTTCACGGTCATTATATTTCACTTCAATTTCAAATAACCTTTTGTTTTTTTTTATCCAAAAACTGTCTGTTATCACTTTTACTCTCATATACACAGAGAACACGCATGCTAATCACTCACGTGCGATTGATACACTAGGAATCTATGTACAGCGTTAGCAAGACTAGCACCTCATGTCATACTTAATAGAATGAAACTGACTTCACAAATATTGGCATTGTTTGCTTTTTTTAAACATTAACACTTTACATACTCACTTTTTTCTCTTAGTAACTCCAAATTACATTAACACAATCGTCCAGTAAAACGCAAATACATTACCCTTTCCATATGTACATGTTAATTACTCAGATACACGTTCTTACATTCACAAACTCACTGAACATATCTTGAATGTGAAAATGTAACTCACCAAGGAGAAAATAATCCAAATAACAAGAAAAACATTAAAAAAAAAAACTCTTGTAAACGTTGATTCAGGCTTCTTCAGGAAAATCCTCTCTTTCTCAAACTCAAACGTATCTACACTCATTAGTGTTTGATAAGACGCACTTTCAAAAGATTCACGCTCAATTTCGCCGTTTTTTCCTCTCTTATTTCTATCTCTTATTATATCTCTGCAACCAAGCAAGCAGACTCGCTTGACTTCTTCATCCGAACGATCTCTAAGGGGCGGGACTAACCTCTAGTTCAACCAATACGGGTTCTCAGATCGCGCCAACCAGTTTCAATTTGCATAAAACAGAAATATTTTTTATGTATCAATTTCTCTTATTATTTGAAGTACGTTTTAAGTTGTATTAATGACATTTTTTTCTACATATAAGGCATGATGTATTTTCTTCTCAAGATTCTATTTTTAACCCTTTAGTGACCTGGGTTACACCCTCCCCTCCTGAATATATGCAGGTCCCTCTGCATGTACGGGGCTGACTGGTCACAACAGGATCAGGATTTGTGGTACTGGCTGAAGATTCGGAATCATCCAAAGAGGTAGTTAAAGCAGTACTAAGGCCTGTCAACAGGGACTGGATGACTAGGCTGAGGGGATGTCCTAACTGTGAGTATTGGAGTCGTCTCGGGGGTTCTCTTGGCCGTAAGGAACGTCTAGGGACAAAACTCTCTTCCACTTGAACATCCTGTTCCATCTGATCCTGATGGGAATTCACTTCATTGTTTATCTCTTCTTGAGTCAACCTCCCTTCCTCCTTATAAGTGCTGGACAATTTCTCCATTGCTTGCTCAGAGAACTCCTTTAATGTTACTTGAGGTTCTTCTCTCTGTCTTTGTTCTACTGTCTCAGTTTCTTCTCCAGATTCATCATCAGACATAGTCGCTCCAGCCGGATCCAGTACAGATAAGGAGTTTCCCTCAGGTGAGTGACCAGGTAAGTGTTCCACAGATTCTGTAGGAGGTTCTTCTGTACGCACTTTACCAGGTAAGTCAGTTACAGGCCTTTCAACACTGATTAATTGTCTGGATTCTAATCCTGAAAGAACTTTGGTGTCAATGTCAAACTCTCCTCCAGTCATATAAGAAAACTCAGGATCCTCCTCATAATCAGAAGATTGATCGACAGATCCTGTTCCTTCTGTATTTTCAGTATCCCGGTAAGCTCTTGTTCTGGGTCTACGGTTGAGACTCTGTTTTGGTAACTCTTCTGATTCATCCACGTGAAGAAATCCACATGGCAACAACAAGTCCCGATGCAAAGTGCGGATAGGACCATCCTTTCCCTCTGGCTGGACTACATACACTGGGATGTCAGCAACTTTCCGGGTAACTACATAGACATCTGGCTCCCATTTGTCCGCAAGCTTGTGCTTCCCTCTTAGTTTAACATTCCGCACAAGGACTTTATCGCCTACTTCGAGAGCAGAAACCACCACACGTTTGTCAAACCTGCGCTTGTTACGTTCAGCCAGTTTTGCTGCATTCTTGATAGCAATCTCATAACTTTCCTTCAAACACTCTTTTAGATCCTTCACATATTGAGAGTGAGACTTGGTAGGTCCATTCACTGGCAGACCAAAGGCCAAGTCAACTGGCAGCCTGGGCTGTCTCCCAAACATAAGCTCATAGGGAGTATATCCTGTCACATCATTTCGAGTGCAGTTGTAAGCGTGCACCAAGGGCTTCACATACTCCTTCCAGCAAGACTTCTTCTTATTTTCAAGAGTACCCAACATCTGGAGAAGGGTTCTGTTGAATCTCTCTACCGGATTTCCTCTCGGATGGTAAGGAGTAGTTCTCACCTTGCGTATGCCCACAATGTGACATAGCTCTTTGATCAGGCGCGACTCAAAATCTGGCCCTTGATCGCTGTGCAATCTCTCCGGAAATCCATAATGTACAAGGAAATTTTCCCATAGGCATTTAGCCACAGTCTGAGCCTTCTGATTTCGGGTGGGCATAGCCACTGCATATTTCGTGAAGTGGTCTGTAATGACCAGTATATCTTTGGTGTTACTCTTATCTGGCTCTAAGGACAAAAAGTCCATGCAGACCAACTCCAATGGTCTGGTAGTCTTGATATTCACCATAGCGGCAGCTTTCTCTGGGAGCTTTTTCCTACGTACACATCTCTCACAGGTCTTAATTTTCTCTTCCACAGATAATGACATCTTTGGCCAAAAGAATCTGGTCCTGGCAAGGTCAAGAGTCCTTTCCATGCCCATGTGCCCCATGTCATCATGGAGACTCCTCAATACTGTTCCTCTCAAAGCAGAAGGTAAGGCTAGTTGGTAAAGGGTGGTTCCTTGATCTTGCCTCTTCCTGTAGAGCACTCCATCTTTCAATTCTAGCCGATTCCACTCTCGTGTCCACAAGGCAATAGCAAGGGACTGGCTCTTTGGGATAGGAGGCTTCTCTTTCAACTCCAAACAATCAATTATGATTTTAAGATCTGGATCCATCCTCTGCTGCTTCATCAACTCTTCATTGGATAAGTGAGGAATAACAGGGAGACCATGCTCCTTTTCCTGTTCAAACTCATCAGGTAACACATCTGCATGTAAAGCCAAAGATTCAACAAGGCCAAAGAAAGGATTTAACAATCCGCAACCATTAGGGAACTCTCTAATCTGATGCCTTTCACAGATGGCTTTTATGGCTTCTGGCAGAATAACAGAGTCTTCAGCTGCTGCTTCATCTAGATGATGAAGGGTAAACTGTTTTATCCTCTCCCTCTCTTTTTGAGACACCAGATCGTCCAAAGGCTCTTCCTGTGGACGTCGAGACAGCCCATCAGCGTCCTGGTTCTGGCTTCCAGCCCTGTATTGTAGCTTGAAATTGTAGGTAGACAGGCTTGACAACCAGCGATAACTGGTGGCATCCAGCTTTGCAGACGTCAGAATGTAGGTTAAGGGATTGCTATCTGTTACAACTACAAATTCCGTTCCATACAGGTAATCGCTGAACTTCGACGTAACTGCCCATTTGAGAGCTAGAAATTCTAGCTTGTGAGCTGGGTACTTGGTTTCACTTTTCGTCAATCCTCGGCTTGCAAATGCAATCACCCGCATTTGTCCTTCTTGCTTCTGGTACAAGGCTGCTCCGAGCCCGGTCGTACTGGCATCGGTATGTAAAATGTACGGGCTCTTTGGATTTGCAAATCCTAGGACAGGAGCAGAAGTGAGTCTTTCAATGATTACGTCGAAGGCTTGTTGACACAAGTGATTCCATCTGTCCCCAAACTGCTCTTTGGGGTCAAGGTACTGTTTACTCTTGTTTTGACTGTGACCTTTTCGAAGTGGGGGATAACCTGTTGTGAGATCATTAAGAGGCTTGATTATCTTAGAGTAATCCTGGACAAACCTCCTATAATATCCAGAAAACCCCAGGAAAGATCTTAATTCCTTGAGGTTCCTAGGCCTTGGCCAGGTTTTAAGGGCCTCGGTTTTCACCGGATCTGTCTCCACTCCATTCTCAGACACAATATGGCCCAGGTATCGAACAGATGTCTGAAAAAACTTGCACTTCTGAGGTGACAATTTTAATCCATATTCTTTGAGCCGTTTCAAAACTTGCAACAGACGTGACTCGTGCTCTTCGAGACTTTCAGAGAAGACTATCAAATCGTCAATGAAGACTAAAACTTCTTTCCTGTTCAAATCCCCCATGCATCGCTCCATCAGCCTTTGAAACGTACTAGGGGCATTGGTGATCCCCTGGGGCATCCTATTGAACTCCCAGAACCCCAGGGGACAAACAAAAGCAGTCTTTCCCTTGTCAACTTCTGCCATCTCGATCTGATAATATCCCGATTTTAAATCAAGGACAGAGAACCACCTCGAACCAGTCAACACTGAAAAGACTTCTTCCAGATTTGGCAAAGCATATGCATCTTTGATAGTCTGTGAGTTGAGCTTTCTGAAATCAATACACAGACGAACAGAGTTGTCCTTCTTCCTCACAACCACAATAGGGGAAGCAAAGGGGGATTCTGACTCTCGTATGATCCCAGCGGATAACAATTCTTGCAGATGTTTCCTTACCGCATCAATGTCTTGAGGGTAGATGGGTCGAGCCCTGTGTTTGAAGGGTGTCTCGTCGTTAAGCTTAATATGGTGGGTGACTTTATCAGTGTGCCCATAATCTAAGTCATGCAAGGCAAAGACTTCTGGCATGGAATTCAACTGATCTGTTATTCGGTTTTTCCATTCAGGTGACAAGGGTGAATCTCCAAAGTCGAAAACGAGATTGGAACTGATAGGGGCTTTCGCATTCACAGCACTGGAATTTATCTGTTCATTCTTCATTACAGTCTGGACAGCGTGCATCTCAGCAATTATAGTTTTCGGCTGGATGGCGATATCAGTCTGGGTCTCATTTCTTAGCACAACTGGTAACTGATAATGCCTCTTGGAAGGTAAAGTGTGCAAACATCTTGCAACCAGCAAACCACAAGGTAAGAAGGGTGAGGTTGGTGACTCTAAAGTTACCCATTTCTCTACATGAGGACTGTTCACCAGGACATGTCCATCCAGGACCACTGTATTCCCGGCGGGTACTACCTCTGGAACTTTCCCCTTGAACTTCACCCAGCCCACCATATCGACACATGTTTGTTTGTGTCTTGCTTCAAGAACTCTTAGCACGGCACGGTAACCATGAGAGCTGGATTGAGGGTATGCTGCAGGCTTCTTGATATAATCATGGTAAAGGGCATCTAATGAATTTGTGCCAATCAGCACTTGAGGCATATTCATCAAATCTGGAACCACTAATGCTAAGGTAGGGACCTCTGTTTCTATTCCAAGAAACTCTCTGGGAAACTTTAAGACCAGTTCCACATATCCAAGATAAGGCACTGCTTGTCCATTCGCCCCTTCCACCTCCAGTAAATTGTTCAGTGACTTTAGAGGACAGTCTGACAAGTGGCGTTCATAGAATGACCAGGGAATTGTGGTGACTTGGGATCCTGTGTCCAAAAGGCAAGAAACTTCTTTTTCACCAACAGAAATTTGGGCAGTACACTTTATTCCCACTAAACCTCTTGGTAAGTTGCATGAAGGAGACTTGCTACAAGCATGTTGGTTGAACGAGTGTCTATAATTCTTTGGGCAATTATTTTCTTGTCCGGTCTCTGTATGCCCCTCTACGGAGACCTTCCTCAGTTTAAAGGTTGCATAGCTGCAGTGTGGCGCGAATCCCACTGGGCTTGTCGTTCTCTTAACTTGAGTCGTTTTTCTGCAACTTTAGCGGGGTCAGGAGTATTACCACAACCGCTGGCAAGATGACCGTCCTCCCCACATCTGAAACAATACCCCGGACGGGGTCGGCTATCCAGCATTTGACCATTTCTGGACCACTCTGTTGCACTTGATTCAGGTATCTTGCGCTTAGGAAAGTCTCTGGACTGAGGGAATTTCTCAGGACGGTTTCTATGCATATCAGAAGCAGAGATTTGGATTTTCAAATCAGCAATCTGTCTCTTCAAGTCAGTGATCTCAGTCACTTCCACCTCATTCTTTTTTGAAACAGCTGCAGCTTTCATAGCTGTGACCTGGGTCTGTAAGTCAGTGACAGCTTTTTTTAGTTCACTCACTTCATCTGTTTTAACATGAATGGCTTTGTCCTTCTGGCCAGAATGCTTTTGCATGGAAGTAACCTGAGCTTGAAGTTCACAGACTTGCTTTAAGAGAGTTGTTTCAGCGTGGCCAACATCAAGCGCATCGCATGGTTGGACAGATATCTGGTGGGTTGACATTCTAAATTTTGAAGGAGCAGGGCTTTGCTTGTTTAGTCCTAAATGCTTCCTCATTCGTTCTTCTTTTGAGGCATTTTTGTCTTCTTCTGTGCGAATGAGCACTACTAATTCTGCGAATGAAGGTGGTTTGGATTTTCTCTTTTCCAACTGAAGGTCTGCGATGAGGCCATTATCCCAGCAGCCGCGACAAAATTGCTTCAGTAGACAACAGTCTTTTTCACTTTCAGACATGCCACCTCGTCGAATTGTTGTGCTCAAGAGAACTTGCAATCTATGCAAATAAGTCGACGGTTTCTCGCCATGGTTTTGAAGAGTGCTCATAAACCTGGCTAGCAACTCATCTCCATCTTCAACAGAGCCATATACAGACTCCAGCAGCTCCAGATACACAGCAGGTAGACTTTTGGGGGAGACATGTTTGACAATATCTGCAGCTGGGGGAAGCAGACTGTCAAGAATTTTCCTTGTTCGATGCAAATCAGAGATAGAAGGATCTGTCATAAGAAGGTCGACACTCACACGCCAAGTGTCGAAATCTGGCTCGTTTCCGGGGCGAGGAATTTTACCAGAAAAGGGGCGAAGACGAATTAAGGCTTTTTGTGGTGGAGCTGCTTCATTTGCCTTCACAATGTGCTCTACCACCACTCGTTGTACCGTGGGTGTGTCGAGGATGCTTGCTGAGATGGCTGGAGACACCATAGTAACAGGTATGGCTCCACTGGCTTGCGATCGCAAAGGTGTAGCAGTAGCTGTGCTCTCCTTAACCGGGCTTTTTAACTCTGGGTTCTCATCACTTAACAGAGGGGGATTGCTGCCCTCCGGAATCAAGAGACCATCACCAAGATTGCAGTAGCTCACGTCCTGTGATTTCGCTAGTTCTTTTTCAGAAGCACCAACCTGATGAATTTTTGCCAATTCCTCCTGAAGCACATCTTGAAATGACCTTCCACTTGCACTGGCAATTGCTTGCAGTTCTTCGAGGTACCCCTTGGTAGCATCACTGCTGTCAGCTTGAGGGCATATGCTGTCTAAGGGGCGTATATGAAAAGTAACACTCAGGTCAGTAGGGCATACAAATGTCAAGGGTAGTAAGGGCCCTAAATTGCGCATGGCAGTACTATGGGCAAATTCCACTATGGCATTACGGTGGAATTTTGAGGTAGGGTCATCTATAAGTAAGTTACGTTTTACAGAACCGTATCGAAGCAAATATGCTTCCACAAAGTGGTCTGCTTCAGCTAATGTAAGGCCACTTACGAGAACTGCATTTGAAACGTTCACATTTTCTTGTCTCACTATATCCATTTTGGCTGTTTCAATGAAATAAATTAGAACTTTCCCTTTTTCCTCTTGCACTTCAATAATATTTTTTCTGTTTTTGAAAACTTTTTTTTTTTCCTCCTGGCTGAGCTCGCCAAATTTTATGTAGCCCTTAGCACGTTACTGCGGGGTAGTTAAATCACTTTTGGACCAGTCACAGAAGACTAAGTTCAACTCTCTGGAGGAAGAAAAACTGATGCACAGCAAGAGCAAGAAGGGAATGACTACTCAGACATCAAAATTAGATATTAAGAAAATTGTATTTTTGTATAGTTCTTGTTTTCTAGGACTTTTTCTTAATGACTGTTGAAATGAAAGATAAAAGACAGCGACAAAAAAATATATATATCTTTACAAAAAAAAGATATTAATTAAACAGTAGTGTTCAAATGGAATGTCAAATAATAAACAAAAAAAACAGTGTCTTAATTCAACATTGAATGTCTCAATTCAAAATCAAGGTCTCAAATCAATTTCAGTGTCCCAATTCAGATCCAATGTCTCAGTTCAGATCCAAGGAAGCAAAATAATGTGGAAAAAAATTATTGAGGAGTGGTTGCACACGGTTGATGGGAAAAAAAACAATTCAGTCCAAAAAAAAAATAATCAGTGACGTTATCTCAATAAAAAAAATGGAAGGGAAAAAAAAATTAGTTCGGTCCAATAAAAAGAATAGGAAAGAAAAATCTGTTCTGTCCTACCAATCTATATTTCACACTGTTGAAATCACATCACCAGGTACGAAACGGATGGGAATGGCTCGCCAGTCCAAGCAACGTGCACACAGCAACAGGCAAGGACAATTCCACAATGGCAATCTCAATCGCTGGAGCTCAGGATCGACAGCAGACGAAACATGCACTCACATATGCATAAAGAAAAGAGAGAGGGGGAGAAAAAAAACCCGGCCTTGCAAACAAAGCCAAAAAGAAAATAATAATTAATCACATCTTCACGGTCATTATATTTCACTTCAATTTCAAATAACCTTTTGTTTTTTTTTATCCAAAAACTGTCTGTTATCACTTTTACTCTCATATACACAGAGAACACGCATGCTAATCACTCATGTGCGATTGATACACTAGGAATCTATGTACAGCGTTAGCAAGACTAGCACCTCATGTCATACTTAATAGAATGAAACTGACTTCACAAATATTGGCATTGTTTGCTTTTTTTAAACATTAACACTTTACATACTCACTTTTTTCTCTTAGTAACTCCAAATTACATTAACACAATCGTCCAGTAAAACGCAAATACATTACCCTTTCCATATGTACATGTTAATTACTCAGATACACGTTCTTACATTCACAAACTCACTGAACATATCTTGAATGTGAAAATGTAACTCACCAAGGAGAAAATAATCCAAATAACAAGAAAAACATTAAAAAAAAAAAACTCTTGTAAACGTTGATTCAGGCTTCTTCAGGAAAATCCTCTCTTTCTCAAACTCAAACGTATCTACACTCATTAGTGTTTGATAAGACGCACTTTCAAAAGATTCACGCTCAATTTCGCCGTTTTTTCCTCTCTTATTTCTATCTCTTATTATATCTCTGCAACCAAGCAAGCAGACTCGCTTGACTTCTTCATCCGAACGATCTCTAAGGGGCGGGACTAACCTCTAGTTCAACCAATACGGGTTCTCAGATCGCGCCAACCAGTTTCAATTTGCATAAAACAGAAATATTTTTTATGTATCAATTTCTCTTATTATTTGAAGTACGTTTTAAGTTGTATTAATGACATTTTTTTCTACATATAAGGCATGATGTATTTTCTTCTCAAGATTCTATTTTTAACCCTTTAGTGACCTGGGTTACACGCGCACTCGTCATTATTTAGCTCCGCTCACACGACAGGCCCCCACCCGCTCGGCTTTTTTCGGAAAGACTCGGAACAGCGCATCTTTCTTATATAATTATAAAAAAAAATAAAGACTTTTCGGAGATATGCAGGATGCAATGCTACTCTATAGGTACTCAAGATTGACATGACACTGACTAAAACTGAGTGTTTCACCCCCCCTTTAAACTGTGTGGGAATAGGTGTCATAATTTTATTAAGTTAGACCAACAAGCTATTTTTGAGTGTAGGAAACCCTTTGGATTTCTGGCCGTGGTATTAATAAATAATCTATGTGTGTAGTCTGGACTCTAATGTGGGATTTTACTCTGCCCTCACACCACGAGGGGAATTTACGGAGCTCTACCACATCTTGGTATGCAAATGAGTCTGGGCTTCTGCCAATTTGTGCTCTATTTTTCTCCCTCTCTTCCTTTCTCTCTTCCCCTCTCCAAAGAGAGGAGCGCAGCTGACAGCTCTGGCCACTCATCTGTTTAATCATTGGCACTGCATACATGCTACTGAATAACGATGCTCGCTTCACGTCCTATCGTAACAGTGATTGAGAATTCGCTCTCTATTTGGAAAGAATAATACTTGACAAATCAACATTACAAGAGAGGATCTCACAGCTGCATGGTGTTATCACACGCATCTTTTGTTTATTGACATGTTTCGAAAGCTGAAGACTGACACCTTTAATGAGCTTGTAGATAGTTAAGAAGTTAGTTTGAGATACTGCTAATAAACTGAAAGAAATTGCACACGTCAATCTTAACTTCTAATGTTAAAAGTATGCTTTTAATGTAACCTTCTTTTAAGTGCTTTGGTCAGTGCAAGAATAATTTAAGCAATATTATAGTAGCCTATTTATTTGAAACAATTAAAAAAGCAGTTTCATATTTTAGAAATTGATTTAAAAAGTAATAAGTAATGCAATACTTTTTAGAGCGAGTAATTAGTACAGTATCTAATTACACTGTAGATGTAGTTAATAGCTAGTAATTAAAGCCTTCAAATAATTTTATTCCTTCAAACTCTTCTTTGATCACTAAAATGACAAACATTTTTTTCTTCTTCCTGTGAAACACTGCACCCTTCATTTATGGACCCATGATTATGCAAATTAACCCAAATTAACCACTCACACCAGCTCAGAGATCCACTCACTCAACTTTACTGTAGTTAATGCTGCACAAAGGCACAAAAGTGTGAACCAGAAGAATTGGAAGAGTGAATTATACAGGCTCGTTTTTACAAGTCGACTTTTGCTTGACTAGGTTATCAAACGGCTAATAATGTGTTGCTGATGTTACACAAACCATGTTCCCATTCGCCTTCTTATTCTGCCTTCTAAAAATCAGTCTCCTCAGAAATGCTTTGAACAAGAACTTCAGTGGAAAAGGCATACTGTATAAAATCATAATATGCATCATATACATAATCACCCGCTATATTGCTAAATGTACACAGTTTTTCATATCAAAAGAAAAATATACCGGGATAACCTGACTCCCCTTCTAGTAATGATGATATGCATGAACATACGCATGTTGACGTGATTGGTTAAGAGGTAGTTTGTGACACCAGCGATTTCAAACCTTGTTTTTCAACTGCAGTTTTAAAGGGATAGTTCACTTTAAAATGAAAATTCTGTCTTCCATTACTCACCCTCAAGTTGTTTCAAATGAATTTCTTTCTTCAGCTGAACATAGGGAAGATTTTTTGAAGATTGTCAGTAACCAAACAGTTAACTGGAGCCATTGACTTCCATAGTAGGAAAAAAAATACTATGGAGGTCAATGGCTCCAGTTAACTGTTTGGTTACTGACATTCATCAAAATGTTATATAGACATTAAAAACTTAATTTTCACAACTTTAATAACTTTTTAGAGTAACTTACCAACACTGTATTCAGATAAGAATTCATTTTTCAAACAGTTCTCCCATCTTTCATTGTTTGGCAAAAACATATCAACCCTCAGATAACCAATATGTTTGTGGCTCGCTAGACTTGTAGTTGACTTTGCAGATTAAACTGAGACAACAACATATTTAATGTTAAAAAAAGACATGTTTCAGTTGTTTGGTGGAATCCATTCAGAGGTTGTCCTACGTCATCCCAAGATGTGCAACTGAAACAACACTAAAAAAAGCCTTTTTATTTACTTGTGGAACGCTTCTAATTACATTTCCATACTCATTTTTGAATGTGCGCAGTGTACCGAGGACTGTCTGTTAAACTCTGTCAATAATAGAAGGCGTTTCTATTTATTTCTCACCCTGTCTGTCTGTCTCTCTTTCTTTGTTTCTTTATTTTTTTTCTTTTTTTCACTGCCGAATGTCGAAGGAATGTGGATCTCGCAAAGAGCTGAAAGAGCAAAACAAATAGTTACTGCTGCGGGTAGATCTGGGATGAACACACACACACACACACACACACACACACACACACACACACACAATGTTGTTTAGGCTCTTGTTGTAAACACATTGATCATAATACTTTACATTAAGAATTGCCTCATTACTCTGTAGATGCTGGCTAAAATGAAAGTGTGGTGAAGCGTGTACGGGTAACGGTAACTCAGCAAGAGCTGTTAAAGCCTGATGACAGCAATAAAGTGTAATCGATTTTTGTTCTTTTTCTGTATGTGTATGCATGTGTTTGTTTTGAAAAAGGCAAGATAAGAAGTTAATATACAAAGATTAACTGGGTTCTATTTTTAAGTTGGTAGCAAAATCTCAACATCTATTCCTTCCGTGCATTTCTTTGTTTCGCCCATAGGGGTCAGTTTCACTCTCTGTAAGCGGATTTGGCTTTGTTTATCAAGAATGCTGAATGGGCTGACAGTACTCAGGTCAGTGGTCTGTTTCTTTCAGCAGTGCCACAGAGCTGATCCCAAAATAAATCAATGTGTTTCCTCTTGCTCCTGCTGTATTGTGGGAAGATAGATAGCAGGACCCTAATGATGTTTTACATCAGCTGGAGCTAATGGAGAAGATACTCTTGCCATTTATATTGAGATGGTTCTCTTTCGTTTTTTTTATTTATTTTAAACGGAGACCAAATAAAATGGTACTCTGCACGCTCTGTAAAACAGAAATGGCCTACCACAGCAGCACAAATTCTATGCAGGAGCATCTCAAGAAAATACCATGTGCTCTTTTTTTTTTTCATACTTCATTTTAATGTCTATTTCAGGGGATGAGAACTCTGGTCCTGGAGAGACACAGTTCTGCAGAGTTTTGCCAGAGGCAGGTGAGTTTTATCAGGGTTGGAGCTGAACTCTGCAGCACTGAGGCTGTCCGGGACCAGAGTTCACCACCCCATGTCTATTTAAATATCTGAAACCTAAAATAAACATTATGTGGTTTAAAAGACACTGCATAGCACTTTATTTCTGATCACTGAACATTGTAATTGCATCGGTGCGATCGTACCCATCAAAGGGTTTAAATCAATCGTGTTTTGGGGGTGGAGGGGGAACAAATTGAAACTGAGGGGGCACAAATCAAATCTGAGGCCACCTAAATTAGATCTGAGGGTGCAATGACCCTTTCCTCCCCTCGTGGCAGCGGCCCTTGTCAAAAGATCAAGGAAATTTAGATTTTACTTTCTTTTTTTTTTTTTGTTCTTGAAAGAAGTCTCTCACTGCCTGTAAAAACTATTATTGTGAAACATTAAAATTTAGAAGAGCTGTTTTATATTTAAAAAAATAATTTTGAATGTAATGTATTCCTTTGGTGGCAAAGCTGAATTTTCAGCATCATCAGTCTTCAGTGTCACATAATCCTTAAATCATTCTAATATGCTGATTTGGTACTCGTTTATTATTAATTATTATTGGTGCTCCATTATTAATCATATTTCTCATTATTATCAATGTTAAAATCAGTTGTTGCTTCTTAATATTTTTGAAAATGTAAAATTTAAGGTTTGTATTGCTGTTTTTCCTATATTTTTGAGCACTGAGAGACTTATTTCAAAAACATCAAAACCCTAACGATTACAAACTCTGTGTGTGTGTTTGTAAGCGAGTTTAGAATGCATGAATGACTGTCATTTTTATCGGTCAGAGGGTGTATGCGAGTCGGATTGACTGTAATTACCACATACTGTGCTCTGACACGTACTCCAGCTCCTAATAAAACAACAGTGTCACATTATTGCCGAGCGTCCTCCAGTAATGACTCTAACTGCTGTGCTGGCCTGTTATTCTGCATGTACTTCCATTCATTGGCCGCTTTCAGAATCTCCATAAGATAATTATTGAGTTATCTGCTGTTCCAGCAAATCTGACTTGTCAACTTTTATTAATTGCTACAATATCACAAATTAATGCGCACTTGCCAGCCTTATGAAAGCCGGCAGGAGGAGATTTCTGCAGGCCGATCCAGATATCCAGTGGCCTCTAACTTAAAGAGTTGTACTGCAACTGCAGATTAATTATGCACAACGAACTGGATATATGCAAAGTGGGGCAATCGACAGTGCCATTAAGGCGTACTCATTGCTGAGACACTGAGTAAAGACAGATCTATGAGGCATGCTCTCTAATGGCAGGAGAGGAAGAGGAAGGAAACTCTTCAACTTCCTGGGTGTTTACTGCTTCCTCTTATTCTCTCATGTTGCTGGAAGCGGAAAGGGACATTTAAGGCACAATGTTTGTACAGGCACTCTTCCGCTAATCAGAGATTCAGCGCTTTGTGGCTCTAACAAGTGTTTTGAGTCGAAGTTGAAGGGAGAGAACCAGAAATCAAACATAAATAAGAAGGAAATGATGTTTCTAGCTTCGTTTTGCTCCATTTCTTTTCTCACTAGAACTGCTTTTATCGAAGCACTGTGCTTTCCCTTCTGTTTTCCCATCTTTCTCTCTTTGCATCGTTAGCTACCAGTGTTTTCAGACTGTATCTGTCACTTCTGAATAAAAGCAGAACTCATTAGCATTTCTTTCCTTGCTCAACTCTTATTACATTGCGAGACGCTGCCTCAGCTCAGACCTCCACTAATGCAGATTTGCCACGGTGCATTGTTTACATTGAGTGAGGAGACATCATTGCCACAGTCCAAATGAAGCTGTTTGGATGCATAGCATTCGGGTTTGGATTGCTTTGTGTTAGCTCTCTGAGAGTGTGTGTGGCTGTTGTGGATTGTCTTTGGGGGACGGGTGCAGGACGCATGGGTGAGGATATCTGATGTCCCATGCTTGAGTTTATTACATTTAAAATCCTATATAGTTTGTCAACATGATTTTTAAACAATTTTCACTTGGCGTCAAGTGTATTGACAGTACAATTATTTTCATAAAGGTGTGGTCAATCTTTTTTTTTTTAAAGAAATTAATATTTTTACTAGGCAAGATTGCATTAAATTGATCGAAAGTGACAGTAAAGACAACATTTTCTTTTAAAAGTTGTATTTATTAAAGTATTCTAGGGCTGTGCGCTTTATCATTAAAAAATCGTAATAAAATGGCATTGTGAGCAATTGCTAAACCAAAGAAAGCTCAGTATGCAGCGGGAGAACATAGTGGGTTAACAGTTACCACATGGAAAAAAGCACAGAAACATATGCTTGCTGATATTTAGGAAACATGCGGAGTTCACATAATCGTTTCTTCAAAAAACAATTCTACTGACAGTTATTATTCTTTGAAATGTGCGTTCCATGTTGGAATGTCTGTTTTTGTTTTGGCCTGTGTAATGATGCACGTTGCCAATTTACCCAATAGTATTTCAACAGCACAGGTTGCCAGTTGGCAGAAAACAGTGCATGTCTGCCATGGAAGCCAGTAAACAAACTGGGTCAGAGATTGCAGATTCTACCCGACCTAAAAAACCTCGGCACCAATCTAAAAATCTCTGAGCGGAAGTACATTAAAATGCAACTCATCAACTTACAGTGTGTAAGTCTCATCTCCTACCAATGTTGCGCGCTCATTCCTGTTCAGTGAGTGTGAGGAGTTGTTGGCAGGGCAATAAAATTGATACAGACAAATATGTGTGTAAAAAACAAACACACCAGTTTCCACAAAAATATGGAAACAACTTTTGAGAATAAGCAGCAAATCAGCATATTAGAATGATTTCTGAAGGATCATGTGACTGGACATTGGAGTAATGGCTGCTGAAAATTCAGCTTTGCCATTGTGTTCGAAATTTACCTAGAAGATTAAAGTCAGGCCACTCAGTAGTAAAATTATCAAACCAAATGTATATAGATTTTATATAGATAATTCAAACATCTTATCTGACTCATTATTCATTATTACTCAAATATGAATAGGGGTGTAACGATATATTGTTCAACAATATATCGCGATGTAAAAATATGACGATGTATCGTTGATGGAAACGATATGATTTGCAATATAGAGTTGTTTTATCCAAGGTTAAACTTGCTGTAGTAGGCCTATTTATAGGGTATAATTCACCCAAACACAAATTAACAAATGTAGGCTACCACAAATGTAAACTCTGTCATCATGTACTCACCATCATGTTGTTTTTTTTATTTAACTTCCAACTTTAAAGTCCATTCCTCTCAAACTTAAAAGATACAAAGAATGTCATAAAGGCTTGTAAAAATAACTAATCGAGTGTCCAATCCAAGTCTTCTTGAGTCTTCAAGTCTTCTGAAGAGACACAATGGCTTTATGTGATGAATATATTTATCATGTGATGAATATATTTATCACGACGCACATACTGTAGTAAACACGGATGTTCTAATGATTGCGTGAAGCGCGAAAACAACATGAGTGAGTAAATGCAGAATTAAAATTCTTGTATCAGCTAAATGTTTACAGTTTTGCGAGCGGTCATTCTGTCGAGCTTTCTTGCGATTAGAGCTGTGACGGATTGCATTGATCATCTGAAGTGCACGTGCTGCAAGAGCGGCGCTCCTCAGTGAGAGCGCAAACATTATTTAAAGCGACACTCCTCAAAGTCAAAGCACAAACGCCATTTAAAGCGACACTCTTTAGTGAAAGCGCAAACATCCCTTAAATCACCAGATCACATTTAGTTTTAGTAGTATGATTATTCAAAGCATTTCAGATGGTTCATTTTTACATACTGCATTAATTGTGGGAGAGGCAGGGCATAGCAGGCATGGGGAGAGATGCTGCCTCCATTGAAAACGTGAATAATGCATGAGGGGGAAAAAAATTACGTTTACATTATTACATTAATAATCGTATTACATACAATCATACTATACATAATGCTGAATATAATATATAATAATGCTATGGGGGAATATTTGTGGGTCCTGATAATAAAACACAAATAATAATATATAATAATAAAAAAGTACAAAATAAAAAAATAAAACCTTTTTATTTTGCCTTAAAATATCGGGATACATATCGTATCGTGAGTTTAGTATCGAGATACATGCGAATCATGACACAAGTGTATCGTTACAACCCTATTTTTAAATCTTTTGCCAAGTATGTGACAGAAAGAGTAGGCCAGTGCTCAGTAGTTATCTGAGACCTTATTTTCGAGTGCCTCAGATAACTTACATACTCTCCATGCTTTTCAATCAAAATGTGCGGCATAACCTCCATTGGGCATAACCGACCAGCTTGAAACCTTCAGTTTGTCCCCTTGCATTCTTAAACTTGTAATTCTTTTGAAACAATTACTCTTGTCCTCCTTTCTTAACAACATATCGTAATAAGCAATACAAGTATAAAACCAGTTTTAAATATGAAATGGTTGCACACACATAAAAACAAATTACATTTTCTTATGATCATAACTTATTTAAGGATTATGTAAGGAAATCTATGTAACTCATGCAAGATTAATGTAGAAGCAACTGCATTGATTGAATACACATAAGAAAATAATATTTCTCTTGCACAATCACAGATTATTTAAAAAAAATCAGTTTTAAAATGTATTGAAATAGAAAATTGAAATAGTATTACATTTGAATTATATTTTAAGAATTTTAATAGGATTTTAATTGAATTCAGAGTTTTTGCTCAAATAAATTGGTGAGCATAAGAGACTTCTTTCTAAATTATTAAAACAATCTTTTGAACGTATTCATACAACATATAATTTCCCCTTCATTTCATCCATGCAGAAATACATTTTCAACTGTAAAAACAACAGTGCTACCATGGGTTCGCAATTTACTTTGGTAAATCAGTGAGATTCAACTTCATAAAAAAAACTAAAAGTACTATAAATTACTAAATGGAAACAAGATCTACCAATAAGAGAATTTGTTAGGAATCACATCAAAAGAGTGTGTGAAGACCCACTTTCATAAAACATTGTGAATGACGTAATCCAGGCAGCCTTTTTATATTTGTATTTAAAGGGGTGATGAACTGAGAAATCAACTTTCCATTCACCCTTTGATATATTAAAAAGGTCATATAGAAATATTCTGTAAGTTTCAGAGCTGAAAACTTCGTTGTTAGTAAAAGAAAAGCTTTTATAGACACCAGGCCCAGAAAACGAGGCTCTCAAATCAATGATGTATTTGAAGGGTGAAACGCCTCTGTGTACGCCTGCTTCTGTAGCACTGCCCACCGACTCGTGGAGCTAAACACACCGAAACACACACTTTTGCCTTCAGAACTGCCTTAATTCTACGTGGCATTGATTCAACAAGATGCTGAAAGCATTCTTTAGAAATGTTGGCCCATATTGATAGGACAGCATCTTGCAGTTGATGGAGATTTGTGGGATGCACATCCAGGGCACGAAGCTCCCATTACACCACATCCCAAAGATGCTCTATTGGGTTGAGATCTGGGGGCCATTTTAGTTCAGTGAGCTCATTGTCAAAAAAACCAATTTGAAATTCAAGCTTTGTGACATGGTGCATTATGCTGCTGGAAGTAGCCATAAGAGGATGAGTACATGGTGGTCATGAAGGAATGTACATGGTCAGAAACAATGCTCAGGTAGGCTGTGGCATTTAAACAATGCCCAATTGGCACTAAGAGGCCTAAAGTGTGCCAAGAAAACATCCCCCACACCATTACACCACCACCACCAGCCTGCACAGGCATGATAGATCCATGTTCTCGTTCTGTTTATTCCAAATTCTGACTCTACTGTCTGAATGTCTCAACAGAAATCGAGACTCATCAGACCAAGCAACATTTTTCCAGTCTTCAACTGTCCAATTTTGGTGAGCTTGTGCAAATTGTAGCCTCTTTTTCCTATTTCTGCTGTTGTAGCCCATCCGCCTCAAGGTTGTGCGTGTTGTGGTTTCATAAATGCTTTGCTGCATACCTCGTTTTTTATTTCAGTCAATGTTGCTCTTCTATCAGCTTGAATCAGTCGGCCCATTCTCCTCTGACCTCTCGCATCAACAACTACATCTACAGCATACTGGATGTTTTTCCCTTTTCACATCATTCTTTGTAAACCCTAAAAATGGTTGTGTGTGAAAATCCCAGTAACTGAGCAGATTGTGAAATACTCAGACTGGCCCATCTGGCACCAACAACCATGCCACGCTTAAAATTGCTTAAATCACCTTTTTTTCCCATTCTGACATTCAATTTGGAGTTCAGGAGATTGTCTTGACCAAGACCACACCCCTGAATGCATTGAAGCAACTGCCATGTGATTGGTTGATTAGATAATTGCATTAATGAGAAATTGAACAGGAGTTCCTAATAATCCTGTTTATGTGTGAGTAAAAATATTTTTTTAATGCAATAGTAGCTATTGCATTGTTACAAGATCTATCCATGGATTGTTCTATCCATCGTAGGGGTGGGAGAAAAGCTTTGCATCATGATTCTTTATCTATCAATTCAGAATAGATTCTCAAAAATTCTGAATCGATTCTGTGTTCAATTCAAACTGCCCCTTCACCACTGTATGCGCGCGCCGCGCGGTCACTGGCCAAACAGAAAAACACGTTGTTAGACGAACGTTCGTTTGCTGACCGTTCGCAAAGCCCCACCTCTTTAGTTACTGTTGCTATGTCCGACACGCCATGGCCTTCTCACGCCACTTACACGTTCTACTCTTCTAGAGAAAATACATTGCGGAGCAAAGAGTATAATGACAACACGCTGACAGACAGGACAGAGCAAGTTACTTTCGATATGAAACAAAGTCTTAACTTTAAAATGTTGTCTTTTTTAAAGAAATGTAAACCACAAATAGTGTTTTGTGGGGCTCTTTAATATGTCATGATCACTAGCGCCTCACCTTAAGCTGCTCGTGAACTGATTATCTCTTCCTTCTAGTTCATTGATAAGCATGAAATAAACATGAATAAACACTAAAAGAAAGGTTGTTTCAATCGCGGAAAGACGTAAGTACACACCATTTTCAAGTTCAAGTCCACCAATCTTAATCTATCCTGACTGCTTTGTCAGACAAACCGGCAGATTCGGCGACGTGATTGGTCAGATCCCCTGTCAATCAAACTCGCGGTGAAGGGTGAATTTGAAGATTAAATGGACAAACTGTGACCTGCTTACCTGGCCTAACTCTGTTGCTTTTAAATGTGCTATATAAATAAAAATTTGACTTGACTTGAAATAACTTTTTTTTGTTTGTTTGTTTAAAGACTTAAAGACTAAAGACTAGTCACACTTAGTTTTAAATTTAGAACTGTTTATTCTTAATGATTGTTCTTTGCAATTGTTCTGGTTGCCGCTTTTAAAACAATCCCTCCCTCAAGTGAACTGGCAGGAGAGCAGAAGCTCATTAAATATGCAAATCTTATCCAATCCTAGCCGTGGGCGTTCACTTCTAAGTCTCCAGTGCGCCACGCCTATCAAAAGCTTTTTGGAGAGAGCCTCAAAACCAGTGTAGAAAATAGCCTATTACTTATTAGTTATGATGTTTTTGAATGTAAAAACCACACAAACATCATTAGTTGACCTCAGACAACAGTATACATTTTTTTTAAAAGCTAGTTCATGACATCTTTATATATTTGCAATAAACTTCAAAAAGTGGTGCTATTTTGATGGTATTCCCCATGGGATGAGTAGTTCATTCCCTTAGAGTAGACAGTGTCAACTGCAACTGCTGTCTTGTGCCTTTGTCTTTTCTATATATTGTTTAATGCAAAAGAAAAGGAAAATTGGAAATGAAAGTTTTGTGCACAAGAATGTTGCCATAGCAACAGAAACCTCTCAAATTTTTTTCATTAGATTCAGAATGTGGATTATGCACTTAAAGGGTTAGTTCACCTAAAATAATGTCATTGTGCTGGAGACTAATGAGTTCCTAAAGGGTTGCACACTTAATTCTTCACCTTGATTCTTAATTCTTTTGCAGTTAACGTGTCTTTTCTCCGCCATCTGTTTTTGTCTGACCCTGCTGACCCAATGAGCATTTCACAGTGGTCATGCCTTAACTGCATTGTCTAGTATGGCATTAGAATTGTATCCTTCTCATGTGCATTTAATTATTTTTGACTTTTCAGTCTGAGTTAAATCTTTTTTGGCTCATTTTATCTGTAAAAGAAAACATGCCTAATAAGAATCCTGTAAGGGTTCTTTTAATAAGTTTTTCATTTCCAGCCTTCATGAGCAATTATATATCACTTATAAATGATAAAATAAAAAATGAAAGTGAATTTTGCATAATATGTCCGCTTTAAAGACAGAAATTAAATTTTGGATGAACTAACCCCTTAATTACTATCGTTATTTGGCACTTTATTATGTCAAATACTAAAAAGCCAGTGTTTCATGACAACTGTAATAGAAAACACGAGACAATCCCCTACAGATTGTGCCAAATAAAAAGTGAACCAGCCTCTGAAATATGATTTGTGCACATGTCTGGGTGTTTATAAACCTTGGCTCATCACATTTCAAACAAAGTGCTGATTTGGTTCTCAGACTGCGCGACAGCCTACAGTCTTGTAATTTATCATCATTTGTTAAAATCAATATTTTTGTTGTATTTGATATGTGGAGACTCCTTTGTTTACAATAGATATAGAATGAAGAATAGGAGTGTTGTAGAGGGCTGCTGAGAGTTCATGTGAGGTAAAGGGCCATGGCTGTGTCTTTCCAGTATTCATTAGGCATATCTGACAGTTGAATTCAGCGGTTGTGTTTTCTGTAATGCATCAGCTGGTCTCTGCAGATGTGGGAAACTACCAAAGATCTACCTAAACACACACACACACACACACACACACACACACACACACAAATATCTGGCATCTTTTGAAAACTTGCGCTCTGTTGGAATTTTTTATTTCATCCTCCTTCAACCAGAATACTGGACGTCTGAGGAGAAAGATGCCAAAATTGATTATGAGCTGAATTTGAGCGTTACATTCTAAAAGTCTCTCCCAGGTCTCGTCAGTTGATAACAAATGCAAGCTGTTGAAGAGAGTGGAAGATGGAGAGGAAAACAGAAGGATAGAGCGAGTTCGATGTGGATCACTGCCAGAATTAAACAATTAACATTATAATTTGTTTTTGTTATGTTGAAAGGTAATATAATTAACCAGTGAAACTAATCTTTGTTCCCTGCCAGACTGAAACGCTTCTGTAAATGATAATAGCAGTTGGTCCAGTGGGCTTATGGGACGGGATAAATCTGCTCCCCCCCTTTGCTCAGAACTGGCATCTATTCAGTCAGCCCTGTGTGTAGAGGGACCCATTGAAATACTTTCTGTAAGCCCATCTGTGTGTGTTTGAAGTGCTCAACACTGTTCTGTGACAAAGCACAAAGCTGCAGTTCTTGCCCTCTCACAGTGACCAGTGCGGTTTCACTGTGTATCACCACACCAGTCAGTCAAGATTAACCCACCTCACCCTTGCCATCAGCTCTGAGCTTTATTTAAACCCTTTAACCCTGCCCTGAGTCCCACACTTTCCTTCTGAGCACAGAAACAGTTCTCCGAACTTTGAACAGACACAATACTGTTTTTTTTTTTTCCTTCTTCATTCAAGCCCATATTTTGCATTTCCCAGGTTACACACGCCTGTGTTTTATATCTGATACACTGCTGTGGCTATATTAGTCTTGTGAGTGTGTCCAGTTCACATTTCACCCTAGAATGAAATAAAAAATAAAAGGTTAAGAGCAGTTTTTCAACACGTTCCTCGCAACATTGTAATTGTTTTATTTAAATCAACATAAAGTCAGTTGGGGTCACTTGTGCTGACCAAGCAGCAACCTCCCGCAGTTTCTCTTGAAGCCAATGCGGAAGTGACTTAAACTGCAATTCATCGACTGACTCCAGAAGGGAGCAGAATCTCATTGAGCCCCATGTTAAAATGCTCAACTTTATAGCAGAAAAAATATATATTTACAGCCTGGTACAAATAGTGGTTTTGTTCTATACGGCTAATTTTGCCCTTTTTGACAACTGAGGGGGGGGTGAATATTTTTTATAACTCATTCGTTTACATTATATAAAGCCTTAAAGTTCTGCATAGTGGCTACTTTGATTGACAGGTGGATAGCCTGTTATCTGCTGTCTGTTAGTAATTGCGCCTCATTGCCCATTTTCTGTTATCCGGGCGTTATGCGCGATGACGTCTTGCCAAGATGGCAATGGCCAGCTCGACATTTACGCTTCAAAACTGCACTTTTGTCACGGACACGGACACAACATCCATATTTTTTTTTACAGTCTATGGGCTGACTGAGTGGTAAAGTTAAAGTAACAGAACATGTGAGGTACCAGTACACAAGAAAAAGGGGAGAAAAAGCCCCCGCTAAAGACTGAAATATAGATGTGACGGCCCAGTTCGATGCATCGATGCAGTAAAGTAAGGAGTAATTGACGATAGGCCGTTGAATTATTAGAAAAATAATACACACTTGAGGTGGAAATACACTTCTGGTGTGCATTGTTTTTCAATAATTCAATAGCCCAAAGTTCCACAGATGATGTATTTCAAGACATTTGTCAGGTTTTGTCTTTAAAACACTCTTGTGTGCAGGACTTAATTCTAACGTATCTAAACTCAAGCCTCCATTGCAAGCTACTAACAGAGGCCTGAGCTAGTACTGATAACAATAATGCTGTTATTAAAGCAGTTATTAGAGAGAAAGAGAGAGCAAATGTGAATTACCTCAGGCTCAGTCTGTGCATCGCTTTCAATGGTGTTCGACAGCAGCGTCTACTGATACGAAACTGTAAGAACAGCGCCTTTATGACCTTTTTTGAATATTTTATTGATAAATTCGTCAGTGCTGACACTGCGTTTGTGTGTGAGTGTGTGTCTGTAGTGTATGTGTGTTTGAGTGGGAGATCAGATTAATACATAAGTAAACGTAATTTTGTTGGCCAATTTTTTTTTATTTGTCGTTTTTATCATTTGTTTACTATATTTCTTTGTTTAGTCAGTGTCGCTGTGGATTTTGGCTCTTATTCTGTTGTCAGCTGTCAGCTGTAAGGACCTTTGAAATACCTGAAATAATTTGGTGAACTGATATGGAACTGTAACGCGGTCAAGACCTGCCTGGAACTACTTTTGCTGTGCGTTTCCATGAAAATAATTGCCCACCTTAGAGGCTTAGAATGTCCGTCAACCAATCGGATTCAAACATTCAACAGCCCTGCAGTATAATAGACCATAATCGATTACTGATGTTTCTTTGACATCATTCATTCGTCACATATGTGTTTATTGAGCTAGCACAAAATGGTGTTGAGGCGGAACACGAAAGCAAGTAATAAAAAAATGCACCGACTACTTTTACATTTACAGCGTGTATGTGTGGGTGTGTGGGTGAGAGGCTGCGTGCGTTCAAGTGTGTGCGTGAGTGTCTGAGTGTTATTGTAACTTAAGTACACTATTGACAGTTTCATGTTCTTTTAGTATATAGTGTTTGTTAGTTCTGAATGGTGCTGTTGTTCAGACTTAAGTTGTGTTTGCTACATTCAGGTACTTTCTTGCAGCAGATAAAATAACAAGGGAGTTTATATATCTGACTGCTTGTATTCACTGACAAAAATGTAGCCATGTGCAGTAATATTGAAGTGACTAATCACATCCCCTACTGATCTTGTTACAATACAAAAAAATCTATAATCTTTTTAAAATATTTCTAAATATTAAATAATAATATTTAAAATATGATTATATAATCAAATGTATTATTTCAAATGATTATTTCAGCTTTGGGGTGAAATATTTTCCGACCATGTTCTTGACCATGTTCCACTCACCTCTAGTTAGAGGGGTTCATTTCACATGTGGGCCAATGTGGTTTTTGTCTGTCTGCTGGTGTCTGGTCTACACGCATGAACAGCTCCCAGTTGCTTACCAGACTGTAACAATGTTTGCCAGGGCTTCTGCCCCCTCTCTGCTCCATCTCTGTTAGTGGGCTGTCATTTTAACAATACTTGGTTGGACCCTCAGAGCAATTGACTTTAATTGATTGATGCCTCATAAATGTTGCACCTTCCCCCACTTCCTGAATCAGCTCCACCCAGCGGCCCAGATTTCTCAACGTCTTTTTCATCCTCCACATCATTTCAGTTCATATACCCATGTAAGGAAGTGTGGAGGAAATCTCAGTTCTCCTCAGGCTTAACCTTTGAGCTGAGGAATATGTGTGTGTGTGTATCAATGCATCTCAGTGGAGAAGAATTCTTCAAGTCAGAATTTTCATTCAGTTTTGTTGCCCAAAAATAACACAAGAGACCACAGACTAGCAGAAGAATGCTGCTCTGTGTGTACGGTGCTTGAAACTTAAGCTTCCTCTCTCAACCTGACCTCATATTTCTCTTTCTTGGCTTATGAAAACCTCTCATTCGAGCTTTGAATAATGCAAAGCTGCGAATAACTACATGTAACACTAAAACCAACAGATTTATTTGTTTGCTTTCTTTGCATTTTGGCTCAAATGGATCTGTCCTGGCTTGGTCTTTTTCTCATCTCTAAAAAAGAAACATCGATTGCATGCATTGAATTAAATTAAATGACTCCGTAATCAAAATATCACTCTGAATGTTTCAAATAGCAGCAATTTTAGACATTTTATTAACCTTTAGAGGTATTGAGATTATATGCAGCAAATACAAGGGCCCCTACTGTTGACTTACTACTTTATTATTCTCAGTGACATTGCAAATGTTTTATCTTTAACCGCATATTACACATTTTTCTGTCCGTGTTGTTTCGCAGAATTTGAGACACTTATTACCCTTCCATTTGCCATTGGAATGGAAAGTCACAGGAATTAAATGTTTTGGTCCATCCAGCTCTAAAAGGCTGTTTTCCTTTTAATCTGTACCGATGCAGACAGTGTTTGAGCTTAACAGATGTGCATGAACCACTCTCTTTCCACTTTGGATGTGTTAATAACTGATCTGATGACCTGATATGCTTGTTTGAGGTTAGCAGGACAGCAGAACGTCTGTCCTATTGACACACATACTGTAGTACATAGGAGCAGCTAATGTCATGTCATACACTGTCTGACCTTCCAATTGATTCATATTGATTCATAAAGACTTCATGTTGATCTGTTAGTCTATGAGAATTAGGTTTGTGTTGCATGTGCCATAATAGATTGTATTGAGTTTACTCGTCTGTTAATTACTCAAAGTCTACAGTCTATATTTTAAATAGGTATAGAAACTGGGGTAAATGTAATGATACTGTAACTCAGTGAATCCATTTAATCTCTGCAAGTGCAATCCAAAAATTCTGCATGAATGTAACTGTCATCTGGCCTTTCTGGCTCGCCCCTTTCTAAAATGATATTTCTTGGGAATGAACACAAGAATTCCATATTAATAAAATAAATTTGTGAGATACTTTGTCTGGGTATCCAAAATACTTTCTCTAATGCAACTCTGATGAGCCATTATTATATCTAAGGGATAATATTAATTATTTTTAAATGTCTCACTTATTATATGACTTCTTATCAAATAAATAAATGGACATGGATTATTGATTTGAAACTTGAAGCTAGGATATTGGTTGCTAAGGACTGTGCTCATTTAGTTTAGTGTAGAGTGCAGCATTGGGATCCCACCAGGACCCGTCGCTAATCTTGCAGGAGTGGGCGCTTTTACCTTTGCAGTGGGTGGGAGTGGGCGGTCAAAAAATACAGCGTGGGTCCTGCGGTCTTGTGATTTGCCACGCATAAAGAAAGGCATGTAAATTAAGTTTACGCAGTCGATCAATAACAAGGCCAAGTGATTCATTATTTAATTCATTTGTCAAAGGATTAGTTCAATTTAAAATTGACATGTTATTCACTCACCCCATCACGTCAAAGAAGTTAGTGTCTTTCTTTCTTCAGTGGTAAGAAAATTATGTTTTTGAGGAAACCATTCCAGGATTGTTCTTCACGCAATGGCATCCAAAAGGTTGAAGGTCTAAAAATCAATGCAGTTTCCAATGGGTTCAGAGGCTTGGCACGATCCCAGCTGAGGAATAGTCTTATCTAGCAAAACCATCTGTAATTTTCAAGACAAAATACATATTTATGTACTTTTTAACCTAAATTGCTAGTCTTGCGCTGCTCTCCGACATGCCACGGATTGCACAATCACGTCAGAAAGGTCACGAGACGTAGACCGAAGTACCGCCCAAGTAAACGTGTGAAGACTTCAGAATGTGTGAAGACTTCAAAAAACGTAAAAATCGTCCGTTTCTATTAGTCTTTGCATGAGCGCTTTGTAAACACTGAGGGGCGGTACATTTAGGTTGCTATTGAAATCCATTGCCTAAAAAAAAAATCCTGAAATGTTCTCCCCTTAAAAAATTAATTTCTTTTCCACTGAAGAAAGAAAGACAGGAACATCTTGGATAAAATGGGGGTGAGTACATTATCAGGACATTTTCATTTTGAAGTGTACTAATCTTTTAAGCACATTCAGTGTTTTTTGGTGTTTTTTAGTTAAGTTTTTATTTAATTTGTTTTATGTTAATTACATTTTTAATAGTGAGTTATTTAAAATAAAAAATAGTTAATACAACAAATGAGATGGTTATGTTATCTAAGTTGATTTGTCAAAAGATAAAAAGTTGTGATAACAAATAATGAAAAATAATTTATGCAAAGTTTACCCTTTATGGTTAGTGTGTGTAGTTACGCAGACTTTTAAATATGTTTTAGGGCTACACTAGTTGTGAAGTTTTAATTTAACAGTTTAATAAAAAGCTTGCCAAATGTTTGTTGTTTGTACACTAAAAAATTATTTAGAAAAAAAGTTACCTGGTTGCCTTAATTTTGAGTTCATACAATGAACATTTTTTGGAGATTTGACAACCTTTATTAAAAAAATTATTACACAGTCGCCGGGCGCCCGCACTTCTGCTTTTTCTGGTCAGGTAAAAACAGCTATTTTTATCATATCAGATACATTTAAGGGGCCAAGGGCTTCGGCCATCCGTCCACTCTCTTCCCTGAACTGAAATGAAGTAGTGGGCTGTACTTTCCACACGATTGACATCAGGTTCAAGTACGCCAGGTTGGCTGGTGGTTATGTTGCCCGCATACCGCCTCCGATGGCCGACACTGGTATTACGATACCTGTCGGGCCAGGGCTAGTAATGCTAGTGCTAATTAAGGTTGATATCTCTGCAGCACTATAACTTGATATATTTCTAATGACATCATCGCCCTTATTTCTTCTCATTCTTTTCATGCGTGTAGGTCATTTTTTGGATATTTTTACCTCAATTTGTACACATGGCACCTTTAAGGCAACCAGGTTACTTACTTTTTTAAGTTAAACCAACAAAAAACAAAAAAAAATTCTCACAGTGTGGTGCTATTACTTCATCTTATAATTAGGGCCGGGACTTGATTAAAAAAAAAATCGAATTAATTAGAGGCTTTGTAATTAATTAATCGAAATTAATCGCATTTTAATTGCATATAAATATTTGACCTGAGAACAATGAGAAGTAATTGTTCACATGGATTTTTAGAATAATGACTGAATACATAAGCTTAATCAACAAAATATTGTTTATTTATTTCAGTCCAGCAGACCAGCGCAATGTTTGCATCTCGTCAAAGTGTAGCAAATGCATATTTGTGATATTTGAGTCTCAATGTGCTGCGGTGATACGCAAATTCCTTGTTGTATAGCTTGCACACAACCAGGCTCTTGTCGACGCTTCCATCCTTTCGTTTTTTAAAACTAAATTTCCCATCCACGGGGCCAAGCAAAGCCGTCTCATCAGCTTCTTCATTCATGTTCACTATGGTTTGTTGTTGTCGTGACTCGTGAGCGCTAGTTGGTGTTTCAGTATAATCGGTCCGTTGAAACTCATTCATTGAAAAACGTTCCGTGGTGCAAAAATAAGTGTGGTTAAAATTGTTATTTATTTTTTGCGTGTTAATTAACGCACTAAAGTCCCATAATTAATTAATCTTAATTAACGCGTTAAAGTCCCGGCCCTACTTATAATCAAACACATGTTTAATCTCTGTTATTCTAAACGTGTAGCGTGGCCCTAATGGTGGTGGAATTTTTTTCACAATTTCTACAAGCTGTAACTGAATGTTTGCGGGTCGGATGCAAATATTGCGGGAGCGGGTAATAATGGTCAAAAAATCTGCAGGAGCGGGAAATTTGCAATGCAATCGGAATTAATTAATCCCGAAAATAATGATGTGTGGATAGTGTGAATACAGCTGTGTTCTGGTCTTCAAAAATCCCTTATAATGAGGCATTAAATTATCCACTGGAGTAAAATTAAGACGTTATCGTGTTCTGTATCTCGCATAGACCATTAGTCCAAAACAAATAGATGGTCTGCTAAAGTAATGCAGGGTAAATTAAATCCAGAGGCATGGGGATATTAATTATGTTGGAATGGTTTTGTAAATACCCAGAGAGTGAATCAGTCTTAATGATTTTATCTTATGTTTTGTGCGTTTCAGGTGTAACAATGTAAATAAAGGTCCATCCTGGGACATTTTATATGGGTCCTTTTTTTAAGGTCAAACGTTTCTCATTATCTTATAAACACAATGATCTATAAGGGATTCTTAAATACTGTTTTAAAAGTATCAGAGCCTTACCTTATGAAGTTGGGTGAAAGAGTGTGAAAATCTGTAAACTAAGGGTGGCAGAGAGAGGGAAACAGGATCGGGAAAGGTCCATGAGCCGGGAAGTGCAGCGACACTATATGTCGGCGCACTGCCATCAAAGCTATTGGCACTGACAAAGCGTGGCTATTTTAAGATGCTTTTGATTTAATGTGAATTAAGTTTTTTTTTTTTTTTTTTTTTTTTACCAATACTTTATTTACAACAGTACAAGACTGGTACTGTATTTTAAGCAACAACGTTTGTAGTTTAGACCTTGTTTTTTTAAAAGAAAAAAACATGTTGAATGTAAAGAAGAAAAATAATTATAGAAATTCATCTAAAACAGATGATTTTAGCTAGAAAACCAAAACTGATCAAGGCAGAATTTAACATTCACTGGATAAAGGCAAGTTTGACATAAAAAGAAAGAGAGAAAGAAGCCAACCTCAGTTAAACTGTCAAGTCTATGAACTTCAGCTGTTATGTAAGTTATGTAACATCCTTCTTATTAAAGAAGCAAAACGAAGCATGCTCCGCCATCTCACTGTAGGAGCATGAAAGCAGCATAAAAATATACAATATATTTACAGATAGCAAGCAAAGAACGCTGCAATTATAATCACTAAAGCTGTCAATTACAATGCAAAGTACACAAAGCTGCAGTCTTGTGAAAACTCTTGTTAAAATCGATAAGGTTGTCTGCGGTGCAATGAATCCCTTTTTGACATCATGTTTATACTTTGTTGGTTATAATGAAAGGATTTGCAAGCATGCAGAACAAAAAAACTGCAGCAGATTCAAAAGAAAACGGCTAAAGCCTGCCCAGAAAGTTGGCGCCAATGCATCTAGCATATTTGCAACGTCTTTTTGTCAGATCAGAGTGTTACCCATGTCTGCGTCTGTTAGCGCTGGTCATTGTTTGTTTTCACTCGCCTGAACATATTCAGTATTAATATTGCATTGTATAATGTACTTTTCAAAGTAATGCTGAATATATTAATACAGTTTAATAAATTAGAATTTTTATTTTATTTTATCACATATCACATAATTCCGTCCATGGTTTGTGTTAAACAGTAACTATGTTGTGCCGGACTCTGCCTAAAAAAATGAAAGGAATTGCTAAAATAGCATTTGATTACATTTTAAAAGAATGATTATAAAGTTAATTTGATTACCAAGGTTTAGACATTTTTATTAAATAATGAAACACAGAATCCAGTCAAATTAAAGCAGACAATACAGAATTTCTAAAAAAATACAACAAAACAAACAAGCAAACAAAACTCCACACAAAGTAATTTTAATCTTACATTTTTCATAAATTAATACATTGTAAAAAGGTTATTTATTCAGTTGATTAGACATCCTTTTTGATTATTAAAATCCAATTTAATGGAATCCAGAAAAATGTAAATATAAAACACAGGATTTGGGGATGGGGGGGATTATAAAACTGACTTCATAGGGCCCTACAAATGGCAACAAATTTAACATGTGCACTTACAATTTATTAAAATAGTTCTACACACATATACACATACATCTGTATACAGTATATTGCCAGGTCTCTGAAGTGCTGCTGTATTTTCAAGTATGTTTAAAAGGTATCTCCATATAATAGCTTCCACTTTATTTCTCAGTGTTGTTATGAGAGAATAGCTGTTTCTTTCCTGGGTTCTTGTTTACTGGAAACGCTTTCTTCTGATAGTTTACGGTAAAGGGCTATGGCTAACTCTCAGTGGTATGTGGACTTATTTACTTTGGCACACTCATTTATTTTCTAAAAGGCACTGTTCTTTGCTGTCTCAGAGGCACATAGCTGAGATTCTGACATATACTGCACTTATGAAACGGCATGGTTTCAGTGGTGCCCATGCTGTTGTGAATATGAATGCATTGGAATGCAGGGCGAGCTGAGGGTTAGAGCAGCATGACTAATTCTGGGATCTCCTGTGAAGTGTGTGGCTGACTGGCTCGGGCTGTCCTTCACGCCTGGATGATGAGACTACATGCCTAGCGTCCTCCCAGCTTGCTGGGTTAGTCTGTAGAAACATGTCAATGAAAAAGCACATATCTGGCAGTGAAATGCGACCAATTCAAAAGTAAACATTGAGGCTGTATCATAGGCACTTATTTCAAAGGAAAAATTCTGTTGGAGATTAATGAACGTGAGCACGATGTGGTTAAAGGGCACTTTCAAAATATGTAGTTTACACTAAATTCAATTTCTTTCATGTCTACATTGATTTTAGCCTGACGTGGTTATACGCAATTGCAGAATATGAGTCTGAAACTGCTCCATTGGGCTGTAATTATGGGGTGTGTTTCAACCGAACCAGGAAAGACATCAATTGGATAGACCAACAACCAATCAGAGTGACGGAGCGATGAATAATTGTCAAATGTCAACAGAACTCAACTGCACTGTGTTGCCAATCTGCGGTTTTCCCGCGGGTTGTTTTCCATGTCTGCGGAATGAAGCAACATCAATTATGTGATATATAGACCCAGGAATGCGAATTTTAGCAGGCAACCTTGCCAAAATAACACATTTTAGCCCCCAAACGCCATTTTTTTTCCGGAGAACCGAACTGCCCGAGCACAAATGTTGTGGGCGGGGCTGAGTTCAGCTGGCATCCAGGCTACATTGATTTAGCATTGCTTATGCTTATCAATTTCAGTTCCTCATTTTACTGTTCTGCTCGTTCTCATCAGTGTCCCTGTCTAGGAAATGATCTGCCTCTATTGTCCTTTACTAACCATGTGCAACAAGAACAACTTCAGTATTTAAAACTGACAGAAGAGCTGTAATTAGAAATTGGATGAATAGAGATATTTGTTTTTAGGTTTATGGACTATCATCGCTAAACATTTGTCAAAAAAAGACTTGAAGGTGTTTTTAATGAAATCCCATTGTGCTGGTTTCCCAAACGGTTTTATCAGTCAAAACACGGCCAATGTACACAGATTTAATATTCAAAATCCCAGAGAGGCATCAGTTCTTATGCCAAGCCAAACAACAGAATAGTTATGCATTAAATGTGCATAGTTGATGTGCCTGTACATCTTAATGGCTGTTGTAATAGTTTTATGACTTTCAAAGTGTCTTTTGTACGTACTTCCAAATCTGTTATAGCTTTACAATTAGCCATTGTGGCTTATGAGCTCCGGACGGTGACTCTGATTTATCATCTAATGTTCTGAAGGAGAATGCAGAAATGACCTTTCTAATAGTCATTTTCTTCAATCATTAAAACTCTTTAATGTTAATAATGTCCTCTTGTGAAAGTGCTGAACAATGGTAGTGCTTCATTAGTGTAAAAGCAGGGAAATGTGGATTTATTAGCGTGTCTGGGTAAAGCAGCTTTGCTTTGTTTCCGATTAACAGGTTTGGAGAAATTCCTGTTGCCTTCTCAGAGTCCAAATGGGTTTTGTTCCAGTATGTTTCATTTTAGTATTGATATGCTAATGTTTTAATTGGCAGGGTGAGACAAAAAATAGGATTGCCCTGTAAATACATTAAAATATGAAAATATTTCTGTGGGAAAATTGCTGATTACTTCATAGTGTGTTCTGTTAGTTGGAAGAGCTGTCCTTGGCATCCTTTTCTACAGTTTTTCAGAGTTCTAGTTCGGTGGTACCAGGGGGCCGGAGCCCACTAGGGAGTCTTACAATTATTTACATTTTTATATGAACATAATCTTTATAAAAAATGCTAGAAAACACTATTAAGATATCCGATATTAAACTGACACCATAACTGACATTACAACAGAATTACCAGAGGTACATATCAGAGATAGAAGGGTCTTCAAATATTGCCTTAGACAAAAAAATAATAATAATAATTGAACCACTGTTTTAGAGCATTATAGTTCAGCTAACTATTAATTTGACATTTGTATTAATATATTGCTATTGGTTATACTTTGGGTTAGATATTTACCTGGCAGCGTCAACACAAAGACATCTGTTTTTCTGTATATTTGTCTGCCCCCATTCAAGGTGAACCAAGCCAACAATGAGATCACTGAAGAAATACTTTAGGTCTGAATTCATTTCAGGAATGTGCACATCTTTATTTATTATTCTTGCATAGCAACATTTTGTAAATTTTCTTATTTATACTAAAGACTATTTAGCAGTTGCCCTAAGACGCACGCAGGTGTGTGTGTGCGCGTGCATGTGTGTGCGTGTTTTTGTGACATCAGGACACAAATGTGTATAATGACATGGGCTATTCCAGGTATTACAGAAGAGGGTGACTTATGAGGACATTTCCCCATGTCCCCACTTTTCAAAAATCATACAGGAAAAAGTAAAAGAAAGTAAAAATGCAGAATGTTTCCTGTGATGGGTAGGTTTAGGGGCAGGGGCAGTGTAGGGGGATAGAAAATACAGTTTGTACAGAATAAAAAGCATTACGCCTATGGAATGTCCCCACATTTCACAAAAACAAACGTGTGTGTGCTCGTGCGTATGTGTGTGCGTGCATGTGTTTGTATGTGTGTAGAGGAGAGAGTCTCCTGTTCTTATTTTGGAACTAGGCAAGTGTTTGAGAATGTTAATTGGTATGACAAGGCTGCTTTGAAGATAACCCATTTATTGGTCTCAATGACACAACCTCCATAAAAAGAAACCACATCATTATGTCCTTATAGCAGACCAATATGAAAGTAAGATCACAACTAAAATTGATACAAAATGATAACACATCAGTGCCACACCTCAGAATCTGGCTCTTATCTTCTGTTTGGAAAGAGTTAGCATAATCTTGCTCCAAACAATCGTATGACTGGTGTGAGTGGTTTCAGAGACATTTCCGCTATATATAAATGTTTCCTCTCTATCAGTCACACCATGTGGATGTTGTTGAATCATCAGAGTTCTAGCCAACATGCAGGAATACAGGTATAGCTCATGAATGTGTGGCTCAGTTTTTAGACCTTTCGGTATGTATCGTATGCTTAATTAGCTATTTCTGCGTCTGTGATCACTAGGTCCTGCTTTTTTTTTTTTTTTTTTTTGTTATTTGAAGATTTAGTCATTTATTTATTTTGCTTTGCATGTTTAGATTTCTTAATTTGTAAAAATATTACTTTTACTAAAGAAAAACTTAAATTATTTACTTTAAAATGGCTAATAAATGTAATCAACATTTAAATGATTTGTATATTTTATGTGCTGAAGAAATATGACTTTTGTGCTTGACATCATTTCCACACAAATAGTTTGTGTACTTTTTTCTAAAAGTT
The DNA here is from genome assembly GCF_024679245.1 of Pseudorasbora parva. Lineage (NCBI taxonomy): Eukaryota > Metazoa > Chordata > Actinopteri > Cypriniformes > Gobionidae > Pseudorasbora > Pseudorasbora parva. The sequence continues at coordinate 42,842,647 of NC_090174.1, forward strand.
AGTGTACTTTGTTACCAAGGAGACAACAGTGTGAGTGAAGTACTTGAGATGAAATATTTAGAAATCGTGATGCGTGAAACAAAGATGAACCACAGTAAATTATGCAGTATTGTATTATTATGCTGTAATTTTCCGAATTACAAAAAATTACTAATTATTCAAAAAAGTGAAAATATTATTAAGGATGTATGAAAAGGTAGGGCTGGGTATTGATTTGATTTTGATTCACACACTTGGGATTTCAGTTTCAATTTGATATCGATTAATTGATGTAGGCTATGTGTCCGGTTCAGTACATGGCAAAATATCTCTCTCTGCTGTAAACTATACAGGGAACCCCAGTTGGCTACTTGCATTTAAATTACACATAAGGATTTTTTCTTTTAATAATAATATTGTATAATGACATTATACAACTTGCTTTTTGAAATATAAACATGTAAATGGTGTCTGTCGTAATAAGCATGACAGAATTCAAACATTGACATTGTAAGGATTTCGGTAAGTTGTACTTTATCTTTCAACATACTGCAGTCTGATGTTTATTCATGTTTATTTCATGCTATAACTAGTAGTAAAGAGGAAGAAGCTAAAAATTCATTTATCCATTTTAAGAAACAAGAATCAATATTGGTTTATCAAAATGGCAATAGATTAAAATCTATATTTTTAACCCAGCCGTAATAAAAGGCTATCTCGTATTGAAAACCAGCTTCGAGCAATATCAGTTACATCTCTGAGCTGTACTAAACTTTTTTTTTTTTTTTTTTTATTGAGCAAAATTGCAAATTTACAAAATAATAACTTTTACAAGGTAGGGGATCAATGATATACATACACTTACAGAAGAGGAGAAAGAGAGAGAGAGGAGAAAAAAAGGGGGGGAAAGAAAATAGTAATAGAGTTTTAGTAGCAGTAGTAATCATAATAATAATAAATATAAACAACAAAATAATAGTAGCAGAGGTGGTAGTAATAGCAATAGTATTCATGTTAACAATCGTAATAGTAGCTGTATCATCTGTGAATTATAATAACGTAATAGTATTAGTAATAATAATAATAGTTGTAGTAGTAGTTGTTGTAGTTGTTGTGATAGAGGTAGTAATGACAAGTATAAGTATAGTAGTATTCATGATTATAATAATAGCAGTAGTGGTAGCACTAGTAATATATAATAACAGTAATATTATTAGTAATAATAATTAGAATAATAACTTTAGAATAGTCAGTAACGTTATTGTAGATATACACTATTTATACTATTTATTTAGCTGTTCTAAACTTTAAGAAAAGATCATTTTTAACCAAATTAAGCTGGAACATTGTTGGTGTTGAGTTATGGTCCAGTAGTTAAATATCGCCCCATTGTAGTGGTGAATATTTGTGATGTAGTGGTGCCTCATTCATTACTTTTTAAAAGTATCAGGCATTCTCTTGGCAGAGACGGGTCACATTCATACCGCTTTCCTCCTTCAATCATTTTGTGAATGGTGTCTGTACAGATAGTAATTTCCCTGTTCACTGGGTTGTTTCTGGGACTGTAATGCCATCTAGACCCCATGGAGGACCACCCAGTCTGCAGGAAGAAAGGTGTCTGGGACCCATAGCTCACCACGCACTCATCCCTGACAATTCATTCTTGGCTGCACCTCTTGTGTTCTGACCTTGACTCTATAGGATTCTTTTCCTGGCTGTTCTCCCCCTCTTTCTCTCTTTCGATCCCTCCTCTTTTCTGTCCTCCCCTCTCAGGAGCTCCATCTGATTGATATGCCACCTTCAGCACCTTCTCTGTGAAAAGTGGGGTGTGTGAAATGGTGAACATGGCAAATAGTTGAGTGATTTTTCTCAAGTTCTTGAGCTGTAGGGCACAGAGAGGAAAATTACACTCTTGGTTATATGAAAAGGCCAAGTTACAGGATTAAAAGCACGTCCAGAGAGTAAGACGTTTGTACGACTGTGCCATTGTTATTGTATAATTGTGTCTGAAGGACATTGCTATAGAGCTCAAACTTATGTTTATTATATACAGTATTCATGTCAAACTAGGGAATGATTGAGTTTCTCACTTTCTCTACATCTGAATCGTGCTCTTTCTGAAGCAATAATGTTATCATCTCTAACCAGAAATCCATAAATTACATCACAAGGATAAGAGAAGGAGAACATGGGTGTTCGTTTTCATTGAGAATTCGCAGCAGCCTTTGGCGATGCATCAAAGTTTAGTATAGTTTAGTTTAAATTTATGCAAATGAGTAGGAACTCAAGGCAGTGTCTACCAATAGAATTATATCACCATTGTGAATGGCAGGGATAAAAAAAACAAAAAAAAACTTCATGGGTCAGCAAAAAACAAACAAACAAACTACTGAACTAGGGAGCTTAATCAGCTCCATGTAACTGATTTGTAACAACCATGTAACAAGTTCTTACTTTAGGTCCCACCTTAAGTTAATATTGCAATCATTTAAAGAAGACTCAACATTAAGCCCATTCACTTGCTTGTCCTTCGGAGAAGTAAATTTTTCCTTAATCTCATTTAACTATGCTTCAGCTGAAATTGTATTTTCTTAGATTTGATCAATAAATTTGATTAGAATAAGACAATATAGGGCTGTTACCGATCAAATGAAATAATTTACACTGAAAAGTTAAATAATGTTACGCAATTGTTTTAAATATTTTTTTGAATATAATAAGAAATGTTGGAAAGAATGTTTTTTTAAATATGAAAATAAACTGCCAGTATGTGGCAGCAGGTCTTAATGAGTGAATCATTTAGTCGATTCATTTAAACAGCCGATTCGTTCAGGAATGAGGCAGTCGTTTAAGGTCATTAAATCTTTGACTCAACCTATTCATTCAAAACGCTGAATCAGTCAGTAACACACTGTTGCTGTGAGATGCATTATGGTTCTGTTGTGATCTTTTTTTGGAACTATTTTAACTGCTGAAATTGACTTTTTTGTGTGCAATATTGTGTCTAAAATGTAAGTTACTTGATGTTAATTAATTGTTTATGGAGCTGTCACATTTTCAATAGTGATGTAATCAGAAAAACAGCAGTCTTGGTCGTGTGATGTTGTTTAAAGCTACACTGTGTGATATTTTCCCCCATCTAGCGGTGTAAAGGTATATGACCATCCAGTGAATATTAGTTTCTGTTCCTCTCAATTCTGATTTCGTTTTAACTCTTACGGTGGCCGATTTAGTCCAAGATAAACATGGCAATCTCCCACTTCACATTCGACACGGTGCCATCGAGTGTTAAAACGCGAAAGGTGAAGTTTGAATTTACGGGTATGTCCCTCTTTGGCTAATGTACTTTCAAGATGGAGGAGCAACATGGCGACCTGCATTCGAACCCCTCACCCATATGCATTTTCAGAGGCATATTATAAACTTACGAGAATACTTTATTATTTGAAAGAAGTAAATATACATTAATAAGCACATATATTTTTGAAAGAACTAAGTGTTTTTAGCTAAGAATAAACTAAAAAAGTTACACAGTGTAGCTTTAACTGTATCATATCTTGTTATAATTATAAACCCTTGTGAGAGGCGCTCTTTTGTTTTATTTTCTCCTCAAGAGGCTGCGCGACTGTCAACAACGCAAACTTGTTACCTTCACACTGCATTATATATTCTAATATTTATGCCTAATGAATTTATTTTATTTTAACTAAATGAATACAGAATCAGTCTCACGTTTTGGGATTCCCTAGTTATTTTTTCACTCCTAGTTATTTCCCTAGTTATTTGAGATTGAATGAGTGTACTCAAAAACGTCCACTATGGTCGCGGACACCACTACACATGGCTGTCTCCTCAAATAATGTTTATAGAGGGTGTGAGTTTGGATTCAGCCCTTGATAGATGAATATGGATGGTAATGAATATGGATGATATTGTTATATACATATATAATTTATAATAAAATATAATTTAGAAAAATACTGTGATATTAATGTTTGGTCATATCGCCCAGCGCTAACGTCACCAATTAATATCTTCACATTCATACTTGTTCAGGGTGTGTAAACAGACTATGAGTATTGTTTCTCTTTCAGTGTTACCCATGATGTGTTTTCCTTAATTGTGATATTGTATCATGTGTCTGTGCTCAGTTCTTGTATTGTACAAACAATGACAATACAGGGCAATCGGGTTTTGTTGTTTTCAGAGATGGCCCTCCAGGTTTATTATCTCAGGTAGCAGTTGTTCATCACATGTAATTTCATAAAGGATAATTAACACATTTTTTGTAATGTTTGATTTAGCCAGCAGGTTCATTCCAAACTCAAATAGAAATATCATCATTGTGGGATTTAATTACAACCGTATCTCCACAGGGAATTTGCAGTTGTTATTGTATACACACTTACAGACATAAACATACAGTGCAGTAAACTAGAGAAGACACTTCCATAATTAACAAATGCAAATTTCTTTCATTCCCACATACTGTGCAGGTAAATGTGTGCATTTCCAGCTGGCATTGCCTGCGTTTGCAGACCAAAGAGGCTTTTGAGTATAGACCAGCGCAGAGCATGCATTATGGTATTTTGTCTTTGATTTGGTAGGGTTTCGATTTTACATTCATTAATTTATTGTGCAAACATTCACTGATGCTCAAGAAAGCAACGCTATATTAAAGGGGTAGTTGATTATGATTTCACTTTTTTAGTTTTTAATTTGTAATGTTGCTGTTTGAGCATAAACAGCATCTGCAGAGTTACGACACTCAAAGTTCAAAGCGAAGATAAATATTTTATTTAAAACAAATAGCTTTTTAAGAACAAACAACTGGGACTACACAAGCTTTCTCCTGGGTTTGTGACATCCCTGACCCTGAAATGTACATAAATCCTGCCCCCAGGAGAGATTATCATGACCGAATATGCTAATCAATGACTTGAATATAGTTAACTCCACATCAGCTACATATACATTCATCAACTAACCATTCAGGAACATCTTGTTGCATTCTACATATTGTCACTTCTTCTTGAGTCTCTCCATCATTGTCCAACTCCGGTTTGATCATAAAAGGCTGTAAAGTTTCATTGCCTGTCTGAGGTTATCAGAGCTGCTAACTGGGTATTTATATAACTGAAGTTCTGCCCCATGAGCAGCAGCTCATTTGCATTTAAAGGGACACAAAAATAGCATGTTTTTGATCACCCTCAAAAAGTGACAATTTTAACATGCCATAAAAAAATATTTTGGGTAATTTTAGCTAAAATGTCACATACACACTCTGGGGACATCAGAGACTTCAAAAAGGGGCAATCAACCACTCCTTTAAAAACCAACAGGATGTACACTTTTGAATAGGATGATCAATGTAAATTATTTTGTCCTGCTGAAAATATGTGAAAGGCTTGCTGATTAATTCACTGACCTCATGAATTCTGGTACATGGTTCTGTTTTCCCTATTCTGGTTTGCCTGTGTTCCACACACCTGTTCCTGTTCAATTTGATTATACCTTGTCAGTAAGCCCTGATCGTTCAGTTCCCTTGTTTGGTATCATCATTTAAATGTGATTGTATTCATTTTTCCCTTCTGTGATCTGCTGAGTTTTATGGATTAAATAAAGACTGTTTTTATCTCATTGTGCGCTGTCAACCATGACAGTCAGAGGTTTAAAAAAAATGCAGGCCTTGAAGCAAATCAAAACAAAACTAAAACCAAAATGAAGCGGTGTGTTTCTACACTACTTCAACCAATTAGTACCATTGAAATGTAAATAGTAATGACTGAGTAATGCATAGTTTTATCTAATATTCCAATTAATAATATTTAACAGTATAATAACATTAATTGTTCTCTCTATTCTACACAGTTTAATGTAAAATGTATTGTTTGTTGTACCCCCCCCCCCCCCCCCCCAGGCTCAAATGTGTGGTGAAATGTCCTCAATTAAAGGGTTACTTCAGCGATTAGCATATGGCTTTGTATCAGTAGAAACCCTGGAGTATATTCAAATGATTGTGCTTTCCCCCCTCATATCCCCCTGAGACAAGAGATGTATGCATTTTATTTCTGGAAAAAATTCCTCCTATGATGCAAATTGACGATATTTGCATCATAGGAGGAATGTTTGCCCAAAGGCTAAATACTACAGCCAGCAGAGGGAGTCATTTCCGCATGTTTTGAATCTGCGCATGGGGGATGGGAGATTACACTCAGCTTGCAGGTAGAGCTCAGGTCGCAGCTGCAGCCAGGCACTCATTTAAACGGAGCTATGGTGAGCAATGTAAGTCTTCTAACTTCTCAAATTAATTTCTATGAAAGTTAAGCTTGCAAAGGCATGAACTGAAACGCGTGCCAGACTGAACTCGCGTTGTGAATGTATGCCGCGAGTGTAGTCGCGATTACCTCAGCTCTCATCACGAGCTCATCAGCTCATTTTTTTCACTCCTGCAGTTAGTAGTGCTCCTGTAGTGCTCAGTGCTGTGATACTGGCGCGGTGACTCACTCATTATATTAAACAGACACGTTCCGTTTTTAATTTTAGTGTCTGTTCTGTAACTTAACTGATTTTATGAAAATGAACGCGGTCTCGGTGGGAAAGTGATCAGTGATTCAGTAATCTAGTAGTGGTGACTTTGGAAGTGGCCTCACAGGGCAGCGAAACATTCTGGGAATTGTAGTCTTTCATCCCCATGAGACAAAAATACATTTTTTGTCTTTTCTCAGTCTAGAAGGCACCAAATTAAAAAATAATTTCACATTTCTACTACATTGATGACCCAGTTTAAATGCAGATTCATCTTCCCAGCGCTGAAGTACCCCTTTAATGTGTAAAAAACATCCTGATTTAACAAGCAGCTTATTCATAGGTTATTTTTGCGGTTTCTTTTTGAAACGCTGTGCAATCTTTGTAAATAATAGCTACATTTTTTAAATTACCTCGTTCAGAAGTTTGCACATATTTGATTGGTAATACTATTTGTCAATCCATGACTTTTCCTTTTGTAAAAGTAATTTAAAGTTTTTCTTAAAGGTGTCATGAACTGACTTTAAAAAAAATTTATACTGTTGTCTGAGGTCAACTTATGATGTTTGTGAGTTTTTTTTACATTCAAAAACATCATAACTAATAAGTAATAGGCTATTTTCTACACTGGTTTTGAGGCTCTCTCCTGAACGCTGGGTTTTGACGGGTGAGCAGCACTGGAGACTTAGAAGTAAATGCCCACGGCTAGGATTGGATAAGATTTGCATATTTAATGAGCTTCAGCTCCCCTGTCAGTTCACATGAGGGAGAGGAGAGATTGAGGGAGAAGCGGCAACCGGAATGATTTTCTCGATCACAGGGCTCATAAACGTCTTTATCAAACAAACACAATGATTATTGATTGGACTATTATTTTATATTACACATATAACAGATTGGACAATATAAGCGCGAACCACGCACAGACATACACGCGTGTGTGCGCCGCCATTCAGATGACAACTCGAGAGAGACTGAGACAGAATAGCAGAACAAGAACATAATATAATGAGATTCATTGGCCTGCCGGGCTTTGCGAGCCCTGGCCCATACATGTCTGAGTCCAGCCTGCTAAAGGTATGCTCTGTTAGACACGTACACATAAGCAAAGCGATCTATAACAATGCAGTACTATTACATATAAAAACACGTTTTACTCACATCGATGTGTTGCACCATTCCTGTCGGATCCAAATCCAGCATCGACCGGAGATTTGTTCACAAACGATTCCTCAATGAAATTAAGTGAATAGTTCAATAAAAATAGTTCAATCTAACATTCCTAATATTAGGATACGAAGGAAGCTTATGCAGCGACTGTGTTCTTCCACATTCAGGAATAGCGCAATATCTTGCCATCTTCCTCGGCTACTGGATTAGACGTGCTGTATGAACCACAAGACTGTTTGCTGAGCCTAGTGCCAATAAAAGCGTTTCTTTGACTAACAAGGAAGTTTTCAGCTCTGAAACTTACAGGATATTCTTATATTACCAATACCATGACCTTGTATATATGAAAAGCTCAAGGGAAAGTTGATTTCTCAATTCATCACTCCTTTAAACTGTTAAACAGCCCTCTGTTCTTAAGATTGTAGACCCACTTTATATTAGGTGGCCTTAATGCACTAACATTTTAATTAATAATTTGATACAATGCACTTATTGTGTTAATACATGTTTTTACATTGCACTAATGTACTTATAAAAATAAAAAAACCTGGATGTAATTACGTCTGTAATTAATTTCTGTAGTTTGTAACTACACAGTTGGCACTTCCCTTTCACCTAACCCTACCCTTAAACTGACCCATACCACCACACCTGAGGCCTGTTGCATGAAACTAGCTGAACAAACTCTGAGTTCAGAGTAGGTTTAGAGTTGACAAATCCAGATAAATCGAACCTGGTTTAGATCAAGTTCAACCGTTTCTCAAAGCTCTGTATAAACTTTCTCTGTCAATTCGGGTTTAATCCAGAGTTAGCGATTAACTCTGATTAACACACCTGAAAGTGTGACACGTGCGGCAAACAGCCAATCACAGTGTCCGTTTGATTCACTTCTCTTCTGAAGATTGAGAGATCGTTTTGAAAATGATCATGAAATGAAATGCGTTTACAAAGCAGAAATAAACGAAAGACAAGAAGGCAGCTTAAAGAATATCTGACTATATCAATGCATGATGTGAATCAAAGAATATGCCTAATAATTATAGGTTTACAAAGAGCTCAAATGAATACACATTGTTTAAAATAATTATGAATGCATGTTTTATGCATTTATATTATTTGTCTACTTGTCAATTAATATGATAATTATATGAATATATTAATTAAAAGTAATTTGTATAATAAAAATATAATAAATAGGCCCAATTAGCGCCAAAGGATGAGCAATTATGATGAGCAAATGTTTTTTTCACTATAAACTGCAAATTTGGATCGAGAGATACATGGGGTGTGGCTTTATTGCGTCTTTACTTGCAGCTGATTGGTCCAGTTTGGGTTTGCGATCTCTAACCCAGAATAAAACCTGCTCCAGAGCAGGTTAGCTGTGTAGTGTAAGTTACCATGGTAATGAACACTGATAAAAACCAATCCACCATCTTGAGTTTGCTCAAACTAATCTTGAACTTACCTGGGTAGCAACTGAAACCAGCGTTGTGCAACAGGCCACTGTGCCTAACTCTACCCGTATCCCACCTCAATATCAGCAAAGGTGTTTGGCTATACAATTTGAACACAGTAAGTTCATTGTACTTATTTTTTGATGTAAGTACATAGTACTTAAGGCCACCTAATATAAAGTGGGGCCAAGATTGTTTATGACATTTTTATGATCCCTATTATATTGTTAAAATATGAAACATTTCACAGCGACTGAATCCTTTAGTTGATGTCGTCATTGTACCAGGTCTAAGGTTCATATTATGTTTATTCTATTTTCTCATGCTGTAGCTGCCCATCCCCCTGCAGGCCTTTTATCTGAGCGTAACCCCCCAGACAGCAAAACAAGTGTGCTTGAGTGTGGTATGCACTGACCCAGATAACCGCGTCCTACACTAGAGTGTGAATGATACTCTCCGTGCTCCCAAAGAGGCTCGGTTAAACCAGGCTCTGAGCTGACACCAAACACATTGCTGAGGCCAATGGAGATAAAAGTTCAGACGGGATGTTCCGATAATGGAGTCTGTAACAATGCACTTAGCTTTACTGAAAGGATCTGTGTCCTGCAAATTAGCAAATGAAATGACTCTGAATTGCTGATGGGGAGAATTGAGCTCTAGGTATGCTCATCTGTAATGCACATTGCTTGAACTCTCTAATGGTATTTATGATTTTATTGAGGCACTTAAATTCTATTTCAATATGAGATGCTTAGCTGGATGAATAGATAAATGAGAGCAATAGAGAGCTATTGATGCTTATGTGTTAAGGCTAAAATATTAATGCCTGATGGTTCAGTTTGCCATTTCAGGTTTATCACAAAGAGTTTAACTTTGGGTTTTGTGTGTGTGTGTGTGATTTTTAAAATTATACTTGGTAGCAATATATTTAACATTTTAGGTAATATAGCTACTTTTTGATTCCTTCTTTGATTAATAATTACTTCTTTGTAATTACATATACAGCAAGATAAAATACATTAAACATTACATTATGCTAGGATTTTCCAAACAGTTTTTTAAGGAACTGCAGGAGATTTTTTTTAAGTATATAAAGCGAATTAAATAAATCATACAATTAAACATGTACATTTAAAATGGATAAGTCCCTTTAAAATGAAAATAATCAAAATAAAACACTTCAACAGAAATAAAACACCTGGTCACTTCATGCGTTTTTACTGATTAGCTATAGTATAACAATAGCTATCCATTTTGCTAAATCTCTTCCATTTACACTTGACCACATACCTGTATGTCTCCACAAAATGAATAACTGAACATGCAAATATGCTGTTAAAATGATTGACTTAATTATGAACTCATTGACTTAAAATCTCATGTGGTACTTCAAGTAAATATTTTAATTCAAATAGGTTTTGCTGATGGAATCCCTGCATTTCATTTACAAAATAACAATTTGTGCGTTTTAATGTGTTTGAAAGACAACTGTATATACCATAGTGTAATGTCTATATCTACTACCGGCTCAGTAGTTGCGATATCTGACTTGAGAATCTAATGACGAGTCAGATACGTAAAATTAAGTGTATTATCCCTATCTTTCTCTCCATAAAGACCCCAACAACTTTCCACTATCCGATACAAAATCCCTCATAGCCATTGCATGAGATAATCCTGATGCAATATTAATGTTCCTTACCTTCATTCTCTTTCAACTTTCCTTTTTCTGAGCTTTTGGCTTCAAAGCCTGTTGTCCCTCATCACAGTCACACAGAGTTAGTGGGGAAATACAGTTTGAAACTCTTGGTAGAAATCCAAGGCCAGTGAACATTAATACTTTATCTGCCTAATTTCAAGCTTTGAAGATGGAGTGGACCCACACTAGCATATTTTGATATAATGGAGCATTAATGCTCTATAGCTGTGTCATATAAGTTTATTTCAGACTAGTAGTAGGCTGTATATTATTGCTTCTATAAGTTCAGCAAGTATTTCAGTGAAGTCACATTGTTTTCCAGCTGCTTCCCATATTTCTAGACCAATTTCTCACCAGCTTACCCTATGATATGGCGCAGCATGATGTAATTGTGTCGCAGCTATCTGCAGATATGGTAAAATGGGTTTTATTAAAGACTTTTTTGGGGGTTTTGAAGACTTTTTTTGAAAGAGGAATTTCATTATTGCACTCTGCTCTTGAACATCTCAGGATAGAAAGGCAGAGCTCAAATAATTGAATGTGAAAGTATCCCTTGAATTGCATTTGAGCCTCACATAAAGGGGATTTTTAATAAAGGAAGAAGGTTTAGGCTTCGGTTATGTGAAGATTGGACAAAAAGGGCATCAGCTTGTTTATTCCCGTCATCTAGAAGCCCATAAACTACACGGCTCAAATATTTTCTTATGTTGTCTAATTCAGGACATTTTGTAAATAACCATTTGAAGTAAAAAAATATTTTTAAGCCTTTTTTTCTTAGCAGTGTATAGGTTCTATGAATTGAATAAATGTTTTTTTTTCTTAATTTTGTTAATAGTTACATTTATGTAGATCTAATGTTTTTGACTTAAAATTTTGTCAAATTAATCTAATTGAATACAGTCATAATGAACTTAATAAACAATCTTTACATTTTTAAGCATGATTTACAAAATCTGTCAAATGTGTTTTTTTTTCCTTTCTTTTTTTTGTTTGCATTTCATTATTTCATCTGCATTATTGTACAGGTCCTATATCTAGAGCTATATACTGTATGAGACCTGAACTAAAGTGTACATCAAATAGTGTGCACTACAACTAATGTTCTGTGGAATTAAACTGAAATTAAATTGCAGTTAGTACTAGACCTCCACGATGTTTAACATGTTAATATAAGTGCACCTGTAATGTTTAAGAAAGCGAGTAATGACCTGGTTAATTCTCATTAGCACCATGACAAAGACCCCTCGGGCTGCTTTTCAAACCTCTTTCCTTTTTTGTTTCTTACAACATTTTCCCCTCCTTCTCTTTCCTCTCTATTTTATCACTTTAAATAACTTCTGAATTGTTCAATTGTAGGTTTTTGATGAGAGAAGGGCAATCCCAGCTTTCTTCTAAAGGTTTTACATAATTGATCATTATATGGTTTAGGGCGCTGGTCATTTTCTGATCCTTCTATGTTTTATTCAGCCCGGCGGCCTGAGAAAGCTGGAAAAGTTCTAACGCTCCATCAGAGAAGAGGATCTTACTTATCCAGTTCATGTATAACTATTAGACATGCATTCACAATTCGTTTCTGTTGGTCTCCCTCCGTCTGTCCGTCCGTTCATCCATCATTTGTTCTTTCGTTCGATTGTTCGTTTTATATTGTTCTGTCTGTTGTTCTCTCTAACAGTAAAAGGTTGACATTGCCCACAGATTTGCATGCTCACTCCACAAAAGGGATAATGACTTTTTCAGCATTGTAAAGGATGCCTTTGGGCAATATTTTTTAGCCTGCATGTGCAATTTTGTCATTTAAAATGCAACCGTGACTCAGTTGGGTTTTGAGACTCATGTGACTTTGCGTGTGCTAATATTTTTTTAAATGTTGTGGCTCTAGGTGCTGAAAGATGCATATTCAGAGATATGTATTGCCTGCAGATCTGTGGGCTGCTGATTTGCCATTCAAATTTTGCTCCTAAAGGATGCTGTGTGTTGAAGGGCTTATGTGTTAGTTATATGTAAAGTTCTGAAGTATTTTTTTTTCCATTGCAGAAGGGGGCATTATTAAGGTCAGACTGGTCTTGAGTGCTTGCTGCTTGCAAATTTAGCCACTTTGGATGATTATCACAACCTTGAGAGGTCTAATAATGATAGGTAGTCATTTTCAATAGTGTTTCTCAATTAGGATCATGTCCCTGCTTGTGGGCAGCAGAGAATGAAAGGGCATTTCAACACAATGCGTCTTTGGCTTTGCCTCCAATTAGAGCAGCAAGATGACTGAATTACTGTGGTGAGCAAATAGCTTGTTTTTTTCCTACCACTTTGATTACATGTCATTTCAGACCCTGATGCACTCTTAAAAATTAAGGTTCTTAAATGGTCCTTTGGCAGCGTGTATGGTTCTTTGAAGAACCTTTAATATCCAAAGAACCTTTCTATTGCACAAAATGTTCTTAGTAGTGCAAAACGGTTCTTTAGACTATAACATGTTTAGAAAAAAAATTGTTCTTTAAAGAACCTTTCACAAAATGATTCTTTTGGGGAATCAAAAATGGTTCTTCTATGGCATCACGGTGAAAACCCAATTTTGGTTCTTTTCTGGCACCTTTATTTTAAGGGTGTGGTGCGAAACAGTATAGTAGGTCATAATATCCCAACAGATATGTATTTTTCCTGGAAATGTTTGCCAATTTTTATTGAACAGTGCCATGCTTTGCCAAAATATTTCAGCACAAGTCGATGATGATCTTAATAATGATGATGTCAATCATTTCCCTCCAAACACGTAACACTTTCATGCATCTTCGAAACACAAATGAAGATATTTTTAATAAAGTTTGAGAGATTTCTGACCCTCCATTGACAGTCCATGCAACTACCACTGTTATTTCAAGAGATCATAATCCATATGAATTGAGCAGTTTAGTCCAAATTTTCTGAAGCGACTCGCTTTTTCATATGAGAAACAGATTGAATTTAGGCTTTTATTCACATATAAACATTGATTGAGAAACATAACAGAAGTTCATCTGTACTTGTAACGTAACACACAAGAAAAACTCATTGGTTCTTGCGGAAGCTCAAACGTGCTGCGTAACACGAGAAAAAAACTCATTGGTTCTTGCGGAAGCTCAAACGTGCTGCGTAACACGAGAAAAAAACTAATTGGTTCTTGCGGAAGCTCAAACGTGCTGCATAACACGAGAATGAATCTCATTGGCTCTTGTGGAAGCTCAAACGTGCTGCGTAACACGAGAATGAACCTCAATGGTTCTTGTGGAAGCTCAAACGTGCTGCGTAACACGAGAATGAACCTCAATGGTTCTTGCGGAAGCTCAAACGTGCTGCGTAACACGAGAATGAACCTCAATGGTTCTTGTGGAAGCTCAAACGTGCTGCGTAACACGAGAATGAATCTCATTGGTTCTTGTGGAAGCTCAAACGTGCTGCGTAACACGAGAATGAACCTCAATGGTTCTTGTGGAAGCTCAAACGTGCTGCGTAACACGAGAATGAATCTCATTGGTTCTTGTGGAAGCTCAAACGTGCTGCGTAACACGAGAATGAACCTCAATGGTTCTTGTGGAAGCTCAAACGTGCTGCGTAACACGAGAATGAATCTCATTGATTTGTGCATGTCATGCTAGCATGCTAGAGCTTCTGTTTACCACAGTTGTGCGTTTATTTACATGTTTATATGTAAATAAAAGCCTAAAATCTGTTCAACATATATAAAGCGATTTAGTCTCTTCAGAAAATTTAAACTAAACCACTCAATTCATATGAAATAGTTATATGAATTCTCTGTCTCTATCTTTCTGTTTTCATTTTTTTATTTTATTTATGTTTTGAAGATGAACGAAAGTCTTACTAGTTTGAAATGACATGAGGGTGAGTAAATGTTTAATTTTTTGGTGAACTAGCCCTTTAATTATTGCCATTAACTCAAATCCTGGCTGTGTTTTGAACAAAATTTGCTACTGTTTATAGAGATACAAAACTAGCCACTGTTAAAAAAAGCCATAAAGAAAACAGTAACATTCAGTGTACTTTGAAAATGACTTTATAATTATGCCTTTTTGTAGTTTTGAAGACTGGAAACAGGCCAAACATGCATAAAAAGCTAAAGTAATACAATTCACAAATACAAAGCTAACAATTTGGTCATAATTTGCCTTAAATAGTCTCTTAGACTGTGAAGACCTTGACAAAATAATTGGTTAAGAAACGTGTTCATTGACTTGTATTCTGATAAGTTTCCTTCACATTAAGCATGATGGAGTATGAGATACGTGGCTGCTGAAAGTTGACAATTTGATATTTGAAGTGTCTTACCAAGTGTTGAACTGCAAAACGGAAAAGCAACATAAAAGACAGCTTTTGAAGGGTGTGTGAGGGTTACCAACTTTACTGAGAGTTTATCATCATCATTAGAGTGCAATTTTCTTTGACATTGGATGGCAATTAGACTTGATGACTTGAAGCTGTGTGTAAAAATTCATTAATAATGGATATTTTTTAGTTTTTGACGCATTCAGATCTTTGCTTTTTAATAATTTTCTTTTATAGAGACAATAGCAAGAGGACAGGAATGCATCAACACATAAAACAGACTGTATTCAAACCTACATTGAGCACCATAATTATATCTACAACAACATGACTTTTCTAGACAGCCCAGTCTACATTTAACAAGGCATAAGTGTACACATTTTAAACCTGTTCCCTCTTCTACAGAACTTCTTCAGCTGAGCTTGTTAAGACACATTCTACACTTTCTACAGATGTTTTTGGTCGGTCTGACCTTGCCACCTCAGACTAGAAGAGTTTTTCCTTGGCACTAGTGATTCAGATTCCCCACAGTAAAGAGTCTCTCTCTTTCACTCCCTCCTCTAATTAAGATGCTCCTGTGGGCATGCTGCCTGCATTACTGTCTAAGCGCTCTTCCCTCCCCTCACTCCTTGGAGAGGGAAGCTACATTGTCTGCTGTTCACACAGGTTATGCCTCAAAGAGAAAAATCCATTCCTGGGCCAATCTCTGTGAAGACACTGCAATCAATTAGATCTTCCCTAGCAAGACTTCTACAAAAACTATTATATCTATTACATGGTTACAAATTATTATTATTTTTTTTTTTTTGTGTGTAGTCATACGTCTCTCATGTGACCTCAATATGGTGATGATGGTTCTAGGTATTTATTTGCCCAACACAAGGAATCTAAAGGGTAAAAAGGCCACTATTTACTCACTCTCATGTTATTCCAAACGCATTTACTGTTAGCTTCTAAGTGGAATGAAAGTATACATTTTTAAAGAATTGTCACTAGTGATGAGAAGCAGTATTTAACTTCTTTAGCCATTAACTATATATTCAAATATTAAACTAATATGAATATTGTTAAATATTTAATAATTATAATTTTTTAAATAACATTGATGTTTATTTTAACTACCTTATCATAAACAATTAGTCAGTAATGTCTCTCACAATCTTTAATTCTTACCTGGGGTTATTTTGACCCCAAACTCTTATGTATTTAAAATTAAAATGTTAAGTTGAGTGTTCATTTGTTGTTTTGTCACACTTGAACCACAAATACACAAACACACATTTTTGGGGGATTCAGGTAGTTTTGTGCTTGAAATGTTTTTTTTTAAAAAGTAACATTCTTCCCTATACACACTTAGGAATGCAAGGAATGCTTAAGTACACATAGAAAAAAATGCTCAAAATTCAAACTAAAAATACTTCACTTTAACTTTAACAACAGCAATTATGTTATGATGTCTACATGCACTGTAAACAAAAAAAAAAAAAAAAACATGTTGAGAAATCTTTAAGGCAACCAGCTGCAGAAAATGTTTGAGTTTTCTCATCTTAGGGTCAATAGTTTAACAAACTTTATCTCAATTTTTTTCATGTTAAATAGTTGAATAAACTTTAAAAGCTGAATTTGTCATACAAAATATAAGTTGGATTTTTTCTACGGTGTGTGTGTGTCTAAATGCACACTGAAGAGAAACTAACTTTATAACCCAGTTGAACAGCTCATTAGCTCCATATAAAGCTGTAAGTCATGAAATGAACATGCTATATTATTTTTTCCCTCATGAGGTCGGCAGACACCCAATGTAAGATATTTTGAGCTAAATTAAAAGGGTTATGCATGAAAGTTATTTTGAATATAAGTTGACATTTTTTTAAGAATATGCTTAATTTATTATTTGTTTATTGGAGGGCGGTCAAGCAATTGAATTACACAACGTGGCGATTAATTAATTAAATTTATTGCAAATAAATCGCACATTAAATTTGGCTGAGAAATTACTCCCAAAAGATAATTTAAAAGAAATTATTAAAAAATCAAATAAACATTGCAAAAAGTAACTTTGTAACTTCAAAAAGAAATATTTTTGGGGTGAACTATAACGTTAATGTTTGTTTTTATAAATATGGAAATATTAAATTATTTTAATGAAATTATACTCTAAATAAGAAACTAAAACTAGGTGGCGATAAATGTCTAATTGAGTAATTTATTATTCATTTGATTAATACAGGAGATGAAGAGTTCTGCTTTGTCTTTTTATATGTTTGGCAAAACAGACAATGTTGTCTAAAATAACACATTATTAACTTATTTATTGTATTTAACTGTTGTAAAGACCAGTATCGCATTTCACTCGTCTCTTGCTAAAAAACAGAACGTGTGTGATTATTGCTTAGACAACCTCTTTCAGGCATCTCGAATTGATATGAGTTGGGTATGATATGAGTTGGGCGACTTGCGCTCAAACTGCGATTCATGCGAATGTGAAAGCAACACGGACTCGGGTGTGCAGGAAAAGTAATTTGCATGCGTTTTATCAGATGATGTATTTAGTTCAATTAAATGTGAGGAATAATAGTGTAGCAAGAGTAAACCTGCCAGTGTATGTGTGCACTGGCGGGAACAATCTGCCACAATTTGCCTTATTATATCTTGAATTTTAGGGTCATTGAATCCTATAGGTGTCATCACACAGGGAGTTGTTGTCCTGAATTATATTCATCATCAATCAACTGTATGAAATGTTAGATGACCTAAGGTCTAGGGCGGGGCAAGTAGGTTGAAGGGGTGGTTCCGTGGTTTTTTATATTTGGTTGTGTTTATGGGGCACAGTATAACATGTCTTAATACTTCTTTTTTTAACACTATTTTTCTTATATTTTACCTTTATTTCACACTTCTGTTTCCACTGTCCTTTGAAACAGCTTGTTTGCTTCCTGCTTCTATGAAGCTCATCCCTCCAAAAAACACAATGCAGGTCTTAGATTGGTTAGATGGACCAATGTAGTTTCCTGTATTTTTATTGGCTGAAGTGCCAAGCATGGGTTGTCCGGAAACACCACGCCCCTTACATTACGGGCAGAAGTCACATCTGGGGCAGTGTTTATGTTAATAGCAAGGGTTTATGATGCTACCAACTCAGGAAGAAGCTTGTTGTAGTCCAAACCGGCCATTTTTGTAGGCAATAAACTGCCGTAACTTTAAAAGACAATATCTCTGTTTGCATTGAACTTTCAGCGCTGAAACTTTGCAGATGCTGTTTTTATGCTCAAGCAGCAACATTACACACTAACTAAAGTTAAAAAAGTGAAATCACATGCAATCACCCCTTTAAATGTGTTAATACATTTAGCGCGTTACTTTTTAACCATAACTAATTAATCTAATTAACGCATTAAATCTACAGCCACAATTTCTAAATGATTAATTAAAATGAAACAAATTAAGCTCATGAAAAATGTAATGATTATTGTTTTCTTGAACATTTCTTGATCATTTTGAGTTGAACATGAAATTGCAGTTTAGGAAGCGAGTCATTCAGTAACTCACATAATTCATTAAATCGCTCCAACTCACTCAGTTTTTTTGATTCACTAAAAAGAGCTCATTAGTGTAACAGTGATTTTTAGCACTGTGGATTCAATAGCAGTCTGGCTGTGCCACTATTTTTTGGATAATTGACAGAAGTGGTTACAATGATCTGTATAAAGTTGCTTCAAAAATGTCTACTCTGTTCCAATAAAAAATAACAACATGGTTTTGAACTACATGAGGGTGAATAATGGCTGAATTCATATTTTTGGTGAAACTATTCCATTAATTAAATATTCTCTGGTTTCTTCTTTACTTTGGCAATGCATTTCTTGCCCTTGAACCATTCAGCTCAGAAAATAAATATATTAGATATCATGAAGATATCATGACGGCACTTACATGTTAATTTCCAAAAAGCCAAAATAGTATCATGGTTCTTTCTCTTTTTGTTTATATGATTAATACATATTATGCCTCAAGATTCATATGTACTGTAAAATACATCTATTTTACATCATGTGACTTTTACATCTTTGTTTATGTTCTTTGACATGAACTAACTGCAGACATTTTAGCTGCACACTGACAAGGATTTAACACAACACACAATTGCATGGAACACAGTAAGCTTAGTTCAGACAGAGAGAAAGAGGGGCCTGGTAACAAATGTATTCCGACTTAGCTCACCTTTGATGTCAGTCCCACAAATCCAAGGTGCTTTGAGCACGTCTGTCCTTGAAGTTGAAGCAGAGAAGAGTCCCTTGTGGGAAAGATATTGTAATCCTTAGCAGAATAAGAATAAGTGTGTTGAAGAATTGTTTTGTGGAAAGAGTTTCAGAAATTACCCTCGAGTCTCTGCAGTGCTGCTCGAAGATCATAGAGAAATAAGGACAATATGATAATGAATCGAAAATACTACCCTAAATGTTCACCTTTTAAAAATGGGTTTGCCTGGGTCAGTCTGCTTTTTACGTTGCTGATGTTAACATTTACAGTCAAATCAAAAAGAATTCAGACCAGATATAATGTAATATATATTTTTTTTTTACCAGTGGGTGCAGTATATAGTTAATTTATGCAAGTGAGGATAGCAATACTGTGACATATTTGTACCCAAAAATTCTTCATACGATGATTGATACAACTTATTCAGACACTTTGACCTGCCCATGGTTCGCTTAAGTGTTTTTAATTGCTATTGCAAACTTTTACACCACAGACTGAACAAAATGAAGCATTTCTTGGTAAATGGTTGACCTAAATTGCTGTTGCATCTAACTGTGTTCTTAAATTAAACAGCTTACAGCTGATTGATTGACTGTATTCCATTACCTTTCTATCAAGTTATCTGACATTATCAAGATGAATTTGTTCTGACATATTAACAATGAGTTCTTGTCATATTTTACCGGTATTACCGTAGTCTTAATTTTAGCGAATAAACTGTGATAATGTGAAAATGGTGTCTGAATACATTTTGGTTTGACTGTAGATGATTTTGACTCCAGAAATCCAGTCGTTGATGCCTGTGTTTTGCCTGCGCAAACTGAACATGCTCCGGAGCTGAAGATTCATAGCTGTTTTTCATGCTGCAGAAGAAGCAAACTCAATGAACCTTTATTAATCATTTCAACCTTTTTTTAACCATTTTATAAGCAGTGATTGAGACACAAAATGATAGGTAAACATTAAATCTCGGGTCACCTGCAAAAGCGGCACTGCACATGTCTTACCTTCTCGCTTCTCACTAAATTCCTTCATGAAAAGAGGTTCTGCATTATGCAGATCTTAATTTGTGGAACGCTTATGAGTAAATACAATGCTGTGGCGTTACTCCGTAATGAGGAAAAGATAAACTATTTATAACTCTGAAGTAAACAATCCAAAGCCGTGCATCCCAGCTCTTCACATTCTCAGCTTGAACCCTGAGGGGGGGAATGTGTGGTTGCACAGACTCACAGTTGTAATATGTAAATAAACCTGCTAATGATGCAGCGTGGATTGGCTTCATCACATGTGTTTTTGATGCGTGTGTTGTTGTCTCTCTTGCAGCTGCTGTATCAGGCAGAGGTTCTTGAGAGGAGAGCTCCAGTTCCAGTCAGCCCTCTCTAACAGCCTTAACCCCCACGTCCACACGCACACCGACGGCCTGGCCGACATCAAAGGTACCCGTCAAAATGTCTGTCTGCTTTTCACTTTCTCCCCTTCATTACTACACATCATTTCGCCAGTTGCACCACTTCTGTTCCTTCATCATCATACTATATGAAAGGTGAGGAATGGTTTTCTTTTGCAGCTTTGACAGAATGCAGTTAAATGAATCAGCATGTAATGATACATACAAATACTGGTATTTGATTAAGCCTATCTTGCGGTATGTAAGGGAGGACATTGGTCTTTAAAATGAGGATGTATGTGTATGTTTTGAACTCATTTATTAGTTTCTTTCACCATACATGTACGCTGGTGTTGAATGAGCAGATATGAGCAGGTGTTATCGATTCAGTCTCTATAAGGGGTGAGTGGCAGGATCGCATAGGGGATTGTGAGATTGACAGCAAAGTTTGAGAAGCCATTTTTTTTTTACAAATCACATGCAAAAATGATAGATAGCAGTCAGTCTATCTGACTAACAGCCAGTGATGTCTGTCATTAGCCCCTTTCACACTGCACGTCGGACCCGCAATATTCCTGGAACATTGCCGGGTCGCCTTCTGTGTGAAAGCAACCACGTCCCGGCATTGATTACCGAATTGAACCCGGGTCGGGGACCTAGTAACATTGCGGGGTTCGACCCGGGCGCTGTGTGAACAAAAGCCGAAACTAATGCCGCAACGTGTACGTAGTTATCGTGCGACTCCTAGAGCTTGTTTTTTCAATAATACAACCCTGCAGTGCAGAGAGTGTTCGTATACAAAAGAAACTAAAATTAAACAATGACAAACGTGCGCAAACTTGACATAAGTCGAGACCACGGAGCTCCTTATTATCCGCGCTGAAGCTGAGATCGCTCGCCGTTATACGTCACATCAGGATGTCACGTGTTAACTCGATCCGGGACCGTTACGGGTTGTGTGTGAACGCACATATTACGGAATTTCGCAGGCAGTGAAAATGGACCAAATCTCGCGGCCCGGGAACAAATGCCTGGTCGTATTATCCGTGTATTTGCCTGAATCGCAGTGTGAAAGGGGCTATAGTTTCAAAATCTGCTGATTTGCGATGAACTGCTATATATTATATATATACACATAGGGGTGTAACTATATATCCCCCAATACAGAAATGGAAAAATATGTATTGTGGATAGTGGCAATCTGTATTGTGTATAGTTCACCCAAAATAAAATTTACTGTGTGAGGGGGAAGAAACCGTTTACAGAGTTAGTACTGCATTAAACTATATATAAGCTATATATAAATTATTATTATTATTATTATTATTATTATTATTATTATATTAGGGGTATCAAAATAACTCAAATTAATTTTAACGGCACTCATTTTATTAACACGCGATTAACGCAGTGAGAATTTTCAGTTTGATCTGTAGCATAGCCCGTAGTTAGAGACATTGACATAAGCCATCTTATAGATAAGGCTGAGATAAGGCTGAGAGAATATTCTTATGGTGCCCCCCTCAGCACTTGGTGCCCTATGGGCAGTGCGTGGTGGGAGCGGCGGCACTGCTTTGATACAAGTATGGTTTCACTAATAATAAACGTACGCTTGCATAAAGCATTTATATTTGTCCATACACATGTTGATTAGACTATTAAAGAGATACTTCACCACTTTTTCATATTAAACAATGTTATTCCCTTAACTAAAATGAGATGAGACATACCTCTCTTGTCTCAGTGTGTGCGTTTAATTTAATAATTGTAGAATTGATTGTAATTAATATAAAATCAAATTTTTGACACTTTTGGCTAGTGATCAATGTAGTGTGATGTGTCTTTTCTTCCCTCATTTTACTTGCCTCCATATTCTCTGTGTATAATCAGTTGGTGTAGATGTATAATTCTGTGTGAAATGTGTATACTCTTTGTAAATAAGTAAAATGATGATGCATCCTCTTTGAGAGGTGTCACAGCATGGCATGCCTTTGATTTGTTTTACTGTACCCAAAATGCACCGTGTTATTTAAGGTCTTGGAACCTAAGCGTAGCTAAGGATGTTCTTCTAACTCTCCCGTTGGTTGTTCTTTCTGATAGGCTTCTCAAATTCTGATTCAGTTCAAAAAACAAAGACTTGGGGGGAAAATGAGGGGTAAACAATGGCTTTACTTTTCCGTGCTTTCCTCCTCCTATAAAACAAAATGTATCTCTTTGGTGTTTCGTAGTGCAAGCTGCTTTGAATCCCAAATTTAAAGGGGGCCTATTATGCAAAACTGACTTCTACATGGTGTTTGAACATATAATGTTTGTTGGCAGTGTGTGTACACAACCACCCTATAATGGTAAAAATCCACCCACTCCTTTTTTTTGAATCCTCATAAATCATAAGCAATGTCTTGGAATAAGCCGTTTGTAGATTCTGGGCAATATGACGTCACATTTCACAGTCCCCTCCCACGAGTGTTGATGGACAATGCCGTATTAGCAAAGACCCCATCCTTAGAGAGCTGTACACAGTCCGCCATGTTTATCTCCTCACCAGAGCATTAACAGCAGCTTTCAAGTAAGAAATGTCCGTAATAAAGCTACTAAAGTTTATTCAGTCAAGCATTTTCAGTTTTCACATGATTTTCTGTTTTCTCTTGTTGTTTGATTCATGTTACTTCAGCACTGGGAAGATAAATCTGTATTTAAAAAACATTAATGTAGTAGAAATGTCAAATATTATTTTTTTAATTTGGTGCCTTCTAGACTGAGAAAAGACAGAAAATTTATTTTTGTCTCATGGGGATGAAAGACTACAATTCCCAGAATGGATTGCTTCAATGCCCTGTGAGCCCACTCCCAGAGCTACTGGATTACTGTATCACTTTCCCACCACGTTCATTTTCATAAAATCAGTTCAGTTGGAGAACAGATGCTACAAATAAAAACTGAACGTGTGTTCAATATAATGAGTGAGTTGCCGAGCGAGTGTCACAGCCCACTGTGATGAAAGAGCTGAATGAGCTCTCGTGACGTGAGGTAAACGTGTCCGCTCTCGCGGCATACATTCATGGCACGTGTTCAGTTTGGTGCATTTTCAGTTCATGCCTTTGGAAGCTTAAAGGTCCCGTTCTTCGCGATCCCATCTTTCAAACTTTAGTTAGTGTGTAATGTTGCTATTAGAGGATAAATAATACCTGTAAAATTATAAAGCTCAAAGTTCAATGCCAAGCAAGATATTTTATTTAACAGAAGTTCCCTTTCAAAGCCTACAGCAAACGGCCGGTTTGGACTACAGCAGGAAGTGCAGGGATGTAATGACGTCACTAGAACCGTTTGTTGACTAACCCTCCGCCCACAAGAACACACAAAATAGGGGGCGTGGTCTTGTTGCTCTCCCATGTGGAGAAGAGCTCGCATTCAGCGCTTGCATCTCCCCGTTATGGTAAGAGGCGGGACCTTTCCGGTCAAAGTGCTCTAAGCTGCTGTCCAATCACAACACGGGAACCGCTGGCACAATCAGAACTCGTTACGGATTTCTGAAGGAGGGACTTCATAGAACAAGGAAATCACCAGGCCATTTTTAGGACAGAGAAAACAGCGGTGTACAAATAAGTAAATTGTGTGAAAAATACTGTTTTTTTTATACGCAAAACATGAACTCATGTTATATTGCACACTGTAAACATAATCAAAGCTTTGAAAACACGCGAAGAACGGGACCTTAAACTTACATAGGAATTGATTTTAGAAGTTGAAACATTTACTTTGCTCTGCCGGCCGCTCCGTTTACATAAATGCCTGCGGCTTCAAGCTGAGCGCTGTGAGTGAGATCCCACCGCCCATGCAGGGATTGAAAACATGCAGAAATGGCTCCCTCTACTGGCTATAGTCTTTAGCCTCTGGCAAAAAAAAAATCCTCCGATGATGCAAAATGACGATATTTGCATCATCTGAGGATTTTTTCCCAGAAATAATATGCATAAATCTATTGTCTCAGGGGGATATGAGTGGGGTAAGCACGAACTTTCGAATATACTCCCGGGTTTTTACTGATACAAAGCCATATGCTAATCTCTGAAGTAACCTTTAACAATGCAGTGATATTACACATTGCCTGAAAATAGTCCCCAGCTATAGTAACTGCAAGCAGGTTGTCATGCTGGTTATGTTGATGGTAGTTAGCCTATTTTCGGGGGCTGTGTAATATCATTGCACCGCTTTGCAAAGTTCCTTGATTACTACACAGTAATAAAAGTGTAGTTCCTAGCCATATCGGCTTAGAAAACCACAACTTTTCATTTTCTGTTGGTCTTAGTACGAGAAGTAACTACAGAGGAGTCAAGTTTTAAATAGGAAAAATGTTGAAACTTTGAAAGATGCTAACGGTCTAATCAGATTCAATGATCTAAGTGCTACTGGCAGGTCCGGAGATCGGCAGAATGGATTCGAAAAAGGTAAACCTCAACCGTTTAACTGTAGGTGAGTTGGAGAATAAGACTATTTTCAAAAATAGTGGCATGTTCCTTTAAGACAATATGGACTATGTTAGTTATTTTTTCTTAGCAAAATGTTGAAGCAGTTTTCAATACACTTTTAAAATACAATTTTTTAATAATAATAATAAAGGGTGTTACTGTTTATTAATTGCACAGGATAGTGGAGCATATTTTTCAGTTACAGCCTTCTGGTGGTTGCCCATCAAGATTTTGTCCCAAGCTACATCTAAGAGTTTGTTGAAGATGATGAAGTGTTGTTTAGGTATGTAAATGTTAGGGCTAGGCGATAAATGCTATCATATCAAGATTGCTATAAAATTGAATACATCAAAATCAAGGGTGCGCAGACCTGTATTTGGACACACTAGTCATTTGACATACTTCGTTTCACATATATAGCAGTTAGCATATCATCGTACTCAAGGTCTGTCACTTAAAGTTATAGTTCACCAAAAAAAAAAAAAAAAAAAAAATCTTACCCATGTTGTTCCAAACCTCTGATATGTGTGTTTATCTTCGGAACCCAAATGAAGATATTATAATGAGACCTGAGATGCTGTAAATGAGTTAGTGCTCTTACCTCACAGTGAAGCCTAGAGAACTTCTGTAACACTCTTTTAATAATTATTTTTCATTCTTTCTCAGGATGCCCCTTTTGACACTCTTTGTGCTTAAAAAAATATATTAGATTACTGAAAAGCACCAGCCCATCATTCATCATAAGTGCCGTGACATCTAGCGCAGGACAGCTCAACCTTTGAGGTTGTTAACGTCCCTTTTTTTAAACCTGAGTGCTTGAGCTTAATACATCCCTAATTTGGTATCTGACCTCAGGTGGAGAGGTGCAGATGAGTGTTAAAATGGGACCAGGTGCTCCTTAGGGCCTCTTTTTGGTCTTTTTTACTCTTAGCAGGAGCTCCTGGTCTAGAATCAGCCTCCCTCTACCCAAAAGCTCTTCCCAGCATGCTTGAATGTGCAGAACTGATCCCTTAACAGCATAAAATGGCGAATTTTTTTTTCTTCTTTTCTTCTCAGTACTCTACAGATGGGCCTCAGGTGGCGCTGGACTGGTTATTTATTTATGTTGGACCTCTTACCTCCCTGAGGAGAAATGAGAGGGTTTATCTTTTTGAAGAGGGGATTGGCTGGGGTTAATGAAATGAGACCATTTTCTAATTTGGGGGGCGTTTCTGTTCCCACCAGTTTTCCCTCTAATCGCCCCCTCGTCATGCGTGTTGCTTGCTAATACAGCATAACTCATCCCTTATTTTTTGCTACGGACATGAATGTTAACATGATAAATGTTAAAAAATGCAGCTTCTAAGCATTCAGACTTAAGATGTTTGTTCATAAATAATCAGGCCAACTCGTACACTGTGCGGGCGCATTTTGGATAGTAAAAATCTAGTTAATACTTGTGCCTTCCTATATACCCGCCTTTCTCAGTGTTTATAAGCATGTATTGTTTCAGGTTTTTTGGGTTGAGGTGTAGCAGCTCTGTGGACTGTAAACACAATTGTCTTAATGTTTTCTCACCTTCACAGAAGCAAAGTTAATGTTTCCTGTGTTGGCTATGTACCGTAGGTGTTCCCCAACCCCTGATGGATTTGTTGTTGAAGTTTTTTTCTAGCCGAGGCTTTTAAATGTGCTGCTGCTTCATCTCATCTCTGGAACCACGCAGAAAGCTCAGACTGCGTTTGTAAATTTATTGAACAGCTATTTTTAGCACTGGGGTTTATGCTGCAATGTATTTATCCCCAAGCAAAAACACGGTGCCAGCACACGCACAGTTCATGTGACTTATTCGCCTCCAGGAATAAAAGCAAGTTCTGCACATTAGTAATTGCTAATAAATTCTATGTGTATTATGTGCTGTTTATCTCTTATATTGGCATAACCTATTACAAATGTGTCAATTATGGGGCATTTTTAAACCAAAATTTACTTAAATTATGTACAGACGTCCAAAAAGTCAATTGTTTACCTAAAAATACAAATCTTTATTGACTCACCTTATGTTATTTCCTGAGGAACAAAAAAGAGATAATATTCTGCAATGAATGTAAATCGGTGTCAGATGTTGTTTTGACCCAAGCGTTCTTCAAATTATCTTTTTTTGTTCTGCAGGAGAAAGTAAGTCATACAGGTTTAGAGTGCAGTCAATGACAGAATAGTCATATGTGTGCGTACTTTTAAGTATAACTGCCTTGTTGGCATAACGGCACATTCATCTTTGTTAATCTTTATTACAATCATTAGTTCAGGTAACTATATTGCCATCAGTACAGTAAAGCTCTCTGTCTCTGTATGGTTAACGCAGCATGGATATTCTTGTAGGAACTGTTCTTTTTTTCCTCTCCAGACTATTAGCAAAACCAGCTTGAAACCAGACGTTGAATGCTTCACTATTTTTAAGCATAGCTCAACGGCCGGTGGTCGTGAGAAGTGCATGTCTGACATGCTTGTCATTCTCCTGCTGTTTTTCAGAGAGACAGAGACCGAGTTCCCATCAGCCTCTGCACTCCCAGAAATAGGGAGTATCGGAGAGCAACTTCTGTAATCCTAAAGCAGGGGTTCATCATCATAAACGTCTCATCATCATATCTCCGTTAATCCCATGATGAGAGCACTGTCACTGTGCCCTTCCACACACTGAAGATTTTGATAGCTAGTACGAAACGAGTGTTTGGGCAACATCTGATTTACTTTCTCTGTGTTATTTTGATTATTTTATAGCAATAAAGCAATTCACATATTGATCTTGACTATTAAAGTTCTCAAAATATACGTTGTTAAAATTAATCAGTTGTGTTTGCTAAGGCAAGTCACTAATGCTATTGAGTTGCATGATTATGGATAAATTAAGAATCAGGCTTGACAGGCGACTATTTTGGCCTGCTGCCAGCCAGCGTTTTTTTAAATTAATGTTTTAAAAAAAAAAAAATGGTCCCACTTTATTTTAGGTGGCCTTAACTACTATGTACAATGTACTTACTGTGTTCAAATTGTATTGCAAAACACTTTAGCTGATATTGAGGTGGGATACGGGTAGAGTTAGGCACAGGTTGGTCAGTTTGAGGGTAGGGTTAGGTGTAAGGGAAGGGTCAGCAGTGTAATTACAAATGTAACTACAGAAATTAATTACAGATGTAATTACATGCAGGTCATTTTGAAAATGTAAGCACAATGTAAAAACATGTATGTACACAATAAGTCCATTGTATCAAATGATTAATTAAAATGTTAGTACAAAGTAGTTAAGGCCAGTGGGTCCAAAATTTTTATAAATAATTATTAATTTATATTATTGCCTTTACCAAAGTTATACTTTTCAATTTCGCCATTTAATAACATAATTATTGTCATGAATCTGTCATGAATCTGTTAGTCTTGACATGACTGGCATGGCTCGATTACACTTTATGCCTCAGCCAAACAGCTAAACGGAAATGCGAGCAGCACCCGATGATGGAGAGAAAGCAGCCAGGTGGAGCAGAGAGGGAAAGAGCAAAGAAAAAGAAAGCACTCCAAGGAAAAAGGCGCAAAATGTTGCACAATGACAGCTGTTTAGGGCTTCAATTCAGGCGAGTTTCATCTGTAAATACTAGGGGTGCGACGAGATCTCGTGCCAGGATAGAATATGCCAATGCTACGTTTACATTACTCTTCCACTCTAGTTTTGCTTTTTTATAAAAATAAAAACTATTTAATTCAGGTGGATATTAATAGTTTTTTTTTTAAATGCATGTCGTTCAGCCCCAGCCTATTCACAGAGTACACAGGATCGCAAAATTATGAAAGTGAAAGTAAATGGGAACGTGTATTCAAGTGCAATTTTCAGTAGCCCCTACGTTGCTGCTGTTTAAAAGCGGCTTCCTGAGGCATGCGAATATCTCCTAAAAGCTTTTACTCGCTATCACGACACTTCGTGCCCAAAGAAACATTTGCCAATTCCACCATGCAGTTGAAACATATAATTTGGATGAATTAAAATTACTTTTAACATTTAAAAACAGATGTTAAAATTCAGCAGCTTGGTTTTATTGGTAAAACAAAAAAAGTAATTTTAATTTATAGAAATTATACGTTTCAATCACTTAGTGGAATTGGCAGATGTTCCCTTGGGCATCAAGCACTGTGATATAGAGAAAAAGCATTTTCGAGTATAAATATGCAGCTATAATTCATTTAGGTGATTTTAAATTGATATTTCATGTCAATATACAATGGTTACACACTTAAAACTGATCGTGTTTATATCTTTGTAAGACTGGCCAATCTATAGAACAATTGCAAGGAAAACTAACTTTACCGCGCTCCGAGAGCCCCCTCATGCTCGGGAGCATTTCCGTTGTTTTGTGGTGATTTCGTTGTGTTGTGGCGATTTCGTTGTCTTGTGGTGATTTTTATGTGTTCTGGCTTGTTTTCATTGTGTTGTGGGGATTTTGTTGTGTTGTGGTTTAATTTAGTACGGCTGCACTACTGGGCCACTGTAAATTTTGTGATATAAAGTCAGAATTCTGAGATATAAACTCGCAATTGCATGATATAAAGTCAGAATTCTGACTGAGAAATAAAGTCAGAATTGTGAGATAAAAAGACGCAATTACTCTTTTATTGTTTTATTTAGTGGTGGAAACAGGCTTCCATAAGATTTTGGGCAAAAAAATACAATAAGGTGGAGACAGTTCTGTTTGTAACATGAGGCCAGAAAAAGGGACGGGTGAAGAAGAGACGTGTATCACACACACACACACACACACACACATACACACACACGTACACACACACAGATTTTTGAGTAGGGTTGTATTGCTTTTCTATATTATACTCAAAATTGAATTGGACAGACGGATGGATGGCTGGCGTGATAGATGAACAGATAGGTAGTTACTAGATGAAATTCAGTAGACCGGTCTGGCAGAACAGTTAATTTCCCAAAATAGGCTAAAAGTTATCCTTAAATCTTACTGTTTGCATCTCAGATATTGGAAGTTTATCTGTTTTCACCTTGTCCCCACATTTTTATTGACTTATTTTTCTTATGATAAGCTATCACGTTTTGGTAAACGTGTCTTATCTAGCAGATGAATTAAATCTTGGGTTATTTTCCAGAGGCAGGAGCAACAACAGAAGCGGATCAGCTCACTCCCTTTGCTAGACCTCGAGTGGTCGATCTTTATACCAGAACAAGACTGCAGTACAATGCCTTGCCGTTAGAGCTGTGTCAGAACGGCGCTTAAGATAAATAAATGATCAGCCAGAAACAAACATCAAAGCCTGTGTGTGTACTGTGCTGTGCTTCAAAGGGAATAGGACCTTCACACCCACTGTTCTATAGAGAATAGCATGTCTGTGTTACTGTGTGTGTCCATTTGTGGTTTTGGTTTAATGGAAAATGAAAAACAACAACTGAATAATGCTTTTAGTAACTATTAATATGCACCAGTCCTTTTTTCCAGCCTGTACTCTGCCTGAGCCCCTTTGTCTCCATACACCTGTCCCCTGACAGCCCAATCCAATCTACTTTCCTCAAAGTCAGCGAGTGAGGTTTCAATAGTCATTTATCATTCTCTAGCATCTTCTCATTCATTTCTTTATCTTCATCCTCTTTAAATCCCCAGCAACCGAAGCAGAATTCTCTCTCTTATGTTTATAATGTCAGAGTGTTATCTAACCTGTGATTTCTTCTGTCTTTATTTCCTCTGCAGCCAGCTCGCGCGCTCTCTTTACTCGCCGCTGGGCACATCTCCTCCCGTCTGTCCTCATAGGGGATGTCTGTCCTCTAACTGCCTCTCTCTCAACTAACTGCTAGGTGTGTATGCAGGTGAACTTTATGTGAACCACTCCTCAACCCTTGTTTTTGTTTTTTATTTTCTCTGGGATGCTTCCATTATTTTCATTTTGTCACCTTTGACTATGGGAGAGAAGTCTGAGCTATTGTGCATAGAATGAATGATGTTATCCTTGTGATTCAGTCTGGCGTGACTATTTGTACTGTGTCGACGTGTGGTTGAATGCTGTCTGGAACTATTTGTATGTTTTGTGGCATATGGTTGTTACATGCAGAAATGCAGAATCACCCTTCCCATAAAGTACAGCGCCCCCATCATGGGACCCCTCCTTTGCAGCATGTGGAGTTATGTAGTCAGTATTAAAGGGATTGTTAAGCCAAAAATCTATATTTTGAATTAATTTTTTTGCGTCCAGCATGTCATTCCAAATGAGTATGACTTAACACACAACAAAAGGCAAAGAGAAAGATACTCGCAGTTTTAAAAAGCATGAGTCTATTAATTTGTACAGTGAAAACTATGCAGTGTTATTTTATATTTGACTAGATGTCTTTTGTAGGCCATTACCCAAACAGTAATTTTAGTAGACCTTCCTGAGATTTTGTTTTATTGTATATTTACTGTATTTATTTGTACCATTTGTTTGTACTTTGTTTCTTGTTCTTATCATATGCATATATAAAACAAAAAATGCCTGTAAATGCATTGGTGATAGATGTTTTATATTCGTTTTGTTTGAACATTGCTGTTTATTTTGCTATAAATATTTTACATGTTCAGATTATAAAACAATGTTAATTATTTTCTTAATTTTTCTTTTTATTGTAATAAAATCTTAAAAAAAGAACCATTATAGTGATGGTAAAGTACCAGATCGATAAGCAGTGCCGGTAAGAGTAGTAATACCGTTAAAACCTTAACGATACCCATCCCTAGAGGCAGCTGACTTTGATGGAGGAATTTGCTCTTTTACTCACAAACTACAATTCATGTTCATCAATAATGTGAGAACCTAGCCTGATGAGGTCATACTCAATTCTAGTCAGAATATGAGTCTGAAACTGCTCCATTGGGCTGTGATTATGGGGCGTGTTTCAACCGAACCAGGAAAGACCTCAATTGAATAGCATTTGTCCTTTATGTCAGTACATCATAAATAGAACAAGGCAACAGTTTACTGTCTGAGATTTTTCGCTCGTGTTGCTCCGCATCCAATCGCGTTCGGTTTAGCCAAGGTGTTACATAGTAAAACCTATTGGATAATGGACAAAACCTGTTGTGTTTTTCCTGTCTTTTTTTATTGATTTATTTTTAAATTAGCATTACATTTTTAAAAGTAAACTTCTGACTTAACTTGTCGAAGGCTGAAATAGTTAGTACAACCTTATAGTTTTATCCCTAGACTATTTAAAACTATATACCTTGCAGATTTTATTGTCTAGAATACTCTAATATTTAATAATAATAAAAAACGGTTCATCCACAGAAGTCTAGGCTAAACCCTGAATATCCCCTGAAGCTGTTAAAAGTCAGTTGTGGTCATCATTTGCTTACAATATATGGACAAGATAGATTCTGCTGTAAATAGCTCCTTTTTATGTTCAAAGAAAGAAAGAAAGAAAGAAAGAAAGAAAGAAAGAAAGAAAGAAAGAAAGAAAGAAAGAAAGAAAGAAAGAAAGAAAGAAAGAAAGTGTGTAAATGATAACATAATTTACATTTTTGCTGAATTGTCCCTTTCAATGGTTGTTTCTTTTGTCCTGGATCCTTCTCTCTCCTCTACTTACCCTGCCCTGTAATCAGCATATAATTTTGGGCGCTGCTATGGAAGAATATGACGTGCCGTCAGCCGCCAGTATCCTGGCATCAGTCAAAGAGCAAGAGGCACGCTTCGAGCGTCTGACCAGGGCCCTTGAAGAGGAACGACGCAATGTCTCCTTGCAGCTGGAACGTGGCAGTCTGCCCTCTGATCGACTGGTGGGCGGCACCACAGGCGTGAGCAACCAACCGCTGGCCTGGCAACAGATGGTCATGCAGGTAAACCATTCCAGCTTGGCCAGTCATGTGTCAGTCTATGTGAATGAACAAAACAGCCGGCAAACTCCCTTCACGCCGACGGTGCCTCATATCCATTGTTTTTAAAAAATCTGTCCATCTGTATCTCATTCAGCTTGAGCTGTGTGTGAGTTATTGCTCTGGATGTGTTGTCCTGCAGTGACTCATCATCTATTCCCAGGATGAGTTGTCTTTACACTCTTCTGTCTTCCCATTTCTCTCCACCACGTGCTTTCTCATATTATCTCACAGACCTTCCCGTTTGCTTTGGGTCCTTTATGTTGCTGAGACAAGTAGTGGGCAGTTACAAAATAGAGTTAATTGTCTCAGGTTACAAAAATGTATTTAATTATTTAGAGGAAAATGGATTACAATCTAGAAACTAATTTATGAGGCCTTTTGGTGGGGCACTGCCCATTTGTAGCTGCACCCCTTGTTTGAAGGTTGAAGGTTCAGACTCAGACCTATATCTTTTTGAATAATTTTAACACTTCTTTCTTAGCTTTCACATTATGTTGTTCTGAACTGTTACATTTGCAAGATAATTTTTATCCATCAATTCGATCACCACTGGATTGCATCTAGATTTTGTTTATTTAATGTAATTTATATTTTATTTTCATACACAATTTAGTAAGATTCCTGTGCATATACAACACAGTATCAAACTATTTAGCATGAGTCTGTGTGGGTGGCTGGTGAGAAATGAGGCTGATGAAATTATTTTTATTTGTTTAGCGATCAGTAGTGATAAATGTCAGGGTAGTCAAGTCAGACTCTACACCAGCTTTCAATGGCAACAGTTTATTTCATCCTTTTGTCACCATTGTGCATCAACTTTGAAACTAGATGTTTTTGTCTACATAACTGTTGAACTTTTTGTGTGTTGTAAAACTAGTTAAAGAAACATTATGATTCTCACAGAAAAATGCCAGATATATTAACACTGCTTTGAATCTGATTGTCTGCCTATGTTAAAGGTATAGTTTACCCAAAAATGAACATGTACTCGTATAATGCATGTCATGCATTGACATGCATTATACGAGCAACAAGTTAAAAATCTTAATTTGTGTTCTACTGAAGAAACAAACACTACATTTTGGATGCCCTGGGGGTAAGCAGATAAACTTCACATTTTTATTTTTGGGTGAACTATCCCTTTAAGCCTGTGTGGTGCCCTCACCTTTACTCCTCTGTGCCTAACATGACTGCTTGAAAATTAGCTTGCCCTTTAACATGTTGGTTACTGTCACAAGGCCTTGAATGCCACAAGATCAGTTTGCGGGAACTGACTGGTATCTTCTGTCAAGATATCTATCTTAATATCCTGTGTTGTTTCCTTTCTCACGAATTATGCTTAAATATCACACACCGCACAGTGATTAGGATCAAAATCTGGTGGTTTATGTTGCACATGCCTTTACCGGTGGTGATGTATTGATGTAGTTGGTGGTTCTAGCTACTGTGGACATACAGTGTATCTTAGCTCAGCATGCTAACCTTCTGGAAGTGTCCTGACCGTGTTTTGATGAGGTTGAATAATTCATGTTTATGTGTGTAGCTGAACTATTGGAGCAAAGACTTTAGAGTTAGCTGTACATTAACATGACATTGCATTGAAAATTGAACAGAAAAAAATTAGCATAACACATTTACCAACAAATGTTAGACTTTTATTTTTAATTCATTTAAATGTATAATTATATAATATAAATACTAGAGTTGTCAAGTGACATTGCAAGATCTGGTGCGCATTATATTTGGCTAAGAAATTACAGCAGTATAATTTTATTTTTTTAAATGATACAATAGTAATAAAACTAAAACTGTCTGTAGGTAAATGTCTAAATGAGTACATCATTGATTTATTCAAACAACTGATTCATTCAGAAATAAAGTAAATGGTGTGTTGCTTTTACACACAACGTAGGGATAAATGACCTTTTAAAGGGTCCTTTTCTTGTTGACAAAAACAGACTACATTGTGTCTTCCATTTAACATCAATATCACATTTTCAACGCTATTCAGTCCAAAAAACTGTGGTTCTGTGATATTGTGCTCGTTGCTCGTGAGCTATTGCATATGATACGATATAATATAATAGGCTACATCATGCATTGCAGTGAGGTTCTTAATGTTCTTCACCAGTCAACTGTATAAAATGGCAGTTGACCTATTTAGGTGGAGACCGGGCGGGTGTGTTAAATGTATTCGTAATTTTAACGTTCCCCCATAACTAATTCATTGAATTAACGCATTAAGTCGACAGCCCTAATAAATACACAAAAATCATATTTTATTATATCTTTTAAGGTTGACACATTCAGATGTTTTCTTTCAGCAGTCCTCTCATGATTTCAGGGAATTCTTCATAATGATGTCTTGATCTTCAGGGCACACTTATGGCTTTAACTACTCATGTTTCATGTGATTGGCCAACTTCCTTCTGCACATGCTCCAGAGATTATATAGTGAATGTTGTGAGACCAGGGATCTAAACTGGGTTGGATTTGTATAGTTTTCCAACTTGAAACTGGCAAATCTCAATATGTTGTGGTGCAGCAGGAGCACCTCATTCATTTTGTGTCTTGTACACATTAATGCTGTTCTAGAAGGCGGATCAAGTATTAATGGATATAATTCCCAAAGCAAGAAAGGACTCACACCATTCACTGCTTTATCTTGGGTCTGTTTACTGGGGGGAGATATTGATTTCTTTTGTTTTTAAACCTTTGTTATTCTACACAAGGCCTGAAAGGTCACAGAGTGACAGAGACACACAATAGGACTCCGTCACTGGCAGACCTGGTCTCTTTCACAGCTACTCTGATACTGTAGACAGCTTTTCTTTAAAGTAACCTCAACTGTTCCACATGTAAGTAATGTTCGGGGTCATGACCTGAGGCATGATGAGGAACAACGCAGCTACTACTTCCTGAAACATAATTTAAAATTCAGGAAGCGTGCCTGGAGGAGTGAACTGAAGCTTGGTTCCTGTGTCTGAACTTTGCTAGCTCTGTCTAAATTTTTTTGAGTCTGAAAGGCCTGTGGAGAGCTTTGGAAGAACAGTTGCCGCTTTGATCAATGCTGTCTGTGATAAGACACACAGAGATTGTACGATACACCACAGCTCAGGTTCCTCAGTCTTACTGTACATGTCCACCGGTGTGGAGTGAGAGGAGCTCAGCCAATGTTTTCAGTTTGTTCTGTAAAAGCTGAGAAAGGAGAAATGAAAAATTATAGGCACAATTTTCTTTATGTTAAATTGTATGGTAACCCATTAGTTCACATCACAGCAGAAACAAGATCCAACACAACAGAAAAGCCACAACTTAATGGAATAAGCACAATGGAAACATGTTACAACACATCGGAAATGCTTGCTTTCTCGACTAGAGGGTGCGTTAAAGCTGTGATCTAACGAAATCAAAGTAAAAGCTGTTTAAAATTAGTCATATTGTTATATACCATTACTGCTTGTACGAAGCCCAAATTTAACCTTTAAAGGGATGTTGAATTGAGAAATCAACTTTCCCCTGAGCTTCTGATATATAAAATGTCACGTAATATACGAATATCCTGTAAGTTTTAGAGCGGAAAACGTCCTTGTTAGACAAAGAAAAGCTTTTATAGACACCAGGCCCAGAAAACGATTGTGTTCGCATCTTGACATCATCGACTGAGGAAACACGCCTCTAGGCAAGTGTAATTCAGTAGCCCCGCCCACCGAAATCACGCTAGCCAGCAGCAATAAACATGCCGAAGAATATAGCAAGATATTGCTCTATTCCTGGTTGTTGAAGAACACAGTCGCTGAATAAGCTTCCTTCGGATCCTAATATTAGAAATGTGTGGTTGAACTTTATTTTTAATGAAGTTCCAGCTCACGTGGGGGAAGACATGTTCACTTCATTTCACCGTGGAATCGTTTGTAAACAAATCTCACAATGCTATTCTTCTATATTGGATCCAACAAGAAGAACATACCTTTAGCACGCTGGCCTCAGACATGTATGGGCCAGGGCTCGCAAAGCTACCAAAACGGAAGCCCGTCGGCAGGCCGATGAATCTCGTAATATTCCTTTCTTGTTCTGCTATTCTCTCTCTCGTGACATTTGAAGGGCGTGCTCGCGAACGTGTATGTGTGTGTGCGCAGTTCGCGCCTTTATCGAATAATCATGCGGGCTATGTAATACAAAAATAATAGTCCAATCAATCGCAGGTGGATGAGAAATAAATCATTGTTTGTTTCTTTGATTGTTGCCGCTTTCAAAACAACCCCTCCCTCATGTGAACTGAACTAACAGGGGCATAGATATGACAGGGGAGCTGAAGCTCATTAAATATGCAAATCTTATCCAATCCTAGCTGTGGGCGTTTACTTCTAAGTCTCCAGTGCTGCTCACCCGTCAAAACCCAATGTTCAGAAGAGAGCCTCAAAACCAGTGTAGAAAATAGCCTATTACTTATTAGTTATGTTTTTGAATGTAAAAACCACACGAACATCATTAGTTGACCTCAGACAACAGTATAAAAAAAGCCAGTTTATGACACCTTTAAAGCATCATTTACATTGCCGCGAGAAACAGTATTGCGAAATTTTTATACAGCAGTAATTTGTGGAAAGTTACATGTACTGTATATAAAGTACTATATTGTCCAGAAGTGTGTGGTCAGTATGTGTCTGTCTTTCTTCTTCTTCTTTTTTTTTAATTAATACTTTTACTATGCAGTTGATCAAAAGTGACGGTAAACACATTTGCATTGTTACAAAAAATGATATTGCAAATAATTTAATTCATTTTTAAATTTCTATAAAATATCACGTGAAGGATCACGTGACACTGAAGACTGGCGTGATGGCTGCTGAAAATTCAGCTAAATTACATTTTTAAATGCAATTTAAATAAATATTTGAAATTGTAGTAAAATTTCACAATATTACTGTTTTTACTGTATTTTTGATCAAATAAATGCAATCTTAGTGAGCTTACCGACCGCCCAAATTTTGAACATTAGTTTATATGATGCCTTTATAGACGTTGTACTGAAAGCAGTGATATACTATACATACTGGCTGTACATTTTAACGGCACACCCCCAAAGCAGCCTTATATTGAGGGTTTTGGGTAGATTTCCTCCATGCCCGTAGACATGTAGGGTTAGCCTCAAAACACAAGGAAACTCGCTGCGGGAAAAAGCCTGGGAGGCCTATAGTCTTGTAAATCACCTGCTTAACAATGACTTTCTCACCCTCCTCCCACACACACAATCTCCCATGCCACCTCGCTTCCAGTGCCATTAGGAAAAGTCAAACCTCTTGTAAAACTATAATTAAAGCAGCAGTGAACCTGCCTACATTGCTTATTTTCTCTCTCACACCTCTCTTAGCTCCTTTTTCTGCTTTCATATATATATATATATATATATATATATATATATATATATATATATATATATATATATATATATATATATATATATATATATATATATATATATATATATATATATAGTAATGTGTTTTTTTTCTACTGAACATTTTTTCCTTTTAGGTTGCAGAAGTTTTCCTTTGAAAATTACAAATGTGACTAAAAATATGGAGCTGGCAGAGAATGTGTCGTGACAATGTGGAAAGTTTGTGTGAGAAACAACTTTTCTGCACATATATAAATCCAAATTGTTCACAATTGTTAGATGTGCGTCTGCCTAAATGTCATCTTTTACCTCAATAATACAGTGTCACCAGTAAAAGTGTGCTATTTCATCTGAAACAGGGAAAGTAATTCTGAAGTTTGCATTCATTGAAAGCATTTTAGTAGTTGATATGAAAGGTGCATCAATGGTTTGACTCAAAATTCAGGTTGTGTTGTGTAAGAGAGTCATTTGGCTTGTGATAGTCACTGGTATCCTTTAAATGTGCCTCACAAAGCTGCTTGGAAGAAGTTACCTGTTGTTAGATTACAATTTATTTTCAATAAGAGGTGCGGACGGAGAGTAAGTGCAGTCCAGTGAAACTGCTGCGGATGAACGATGAGAAGTGGAGCGTGAAGCTCTAGGTAGTTGTCTGGAAAACCTCTCCAGTATGTCGTATATCAGGATCCACCTCTGGTGTTATGGCTATATTTCTTTCATAATACATTAAAATTGTAATCCTGTGAGTAATCCCCATTTTTGATATGTCTGAAGGTGTTAGAAAGGTGAACCTGCTCACATGTTTCCTAATGCTGGCACACTGAAGAACAGGAGCTCTCACGGAGGATTGGGAATAGCTGCATTCTTTGTATTCAGAGCAGCTGCAGGTGCCCACAGCTATTCATATTCTACTGAGGGCTGTTCGGACCGCTCTCATCCCCATTCCACAATCCATCAAATGATTAATCCTCTAAAAGCCCTAAAAAACATGGAGAACTTTTTTTCTTTTCACAGTGTTGCTTAATCTTTTTTCTCACTCTCTGAGTGTAAAAAATAAGGTTATGTCCAGCTTTTCCTATGTTGTAATCCGAAGGGCTGTGTGATATGTTTATTGTCTATCTCAATAGTTTTATTTGTATAATAGCTTAAAATTATGATGTATATAATAATAATATTAATAATAATTTTGTATTATAATTTAATTAGTTGAAAAACATGGTGCGTATATAAAAAGATTTTGATTTTTATATTTTTGTTGATTTTTATTGCTAGATTTTTATGTGGTTTATTTGGCATAAACAGTATGATCTACCATTCAAAAGGTTTGGGGTCAGTTTTATTTTAAGAAATTCATACTTTTTTCAGTAAAGTTTTATTAAATTGATCAAAAGTGACTTTTACATAATCACACAAAAAAATCTAATTTCAAATAGATTTTTTTTTTAAATGTTACTCATCAAAAAAATCATGAAAATATTCAAAGTTGTTATGCAAAACTTTAAAATTGATTATTAGAAGAAATTCTTTTGGAATACCATTTGCAAAGCTGAGAAATAGTTTGACTGATTCTTTAGAAAAAAACAAAAAGCAAGAATAATTGGTGGAAAACAAGGCATCAGCACTCCTATAATCACAAACTGGACAAATAAACAGTACATTAAGATAACTGTAATATTCACAATAACATATCATCAGCAAAAACTTTGTGTGTATAACTGTGTTTCCGACAGGAATTTGCTGAAACTGGGTGGACCTCTGTCCCTCTTGGGTTTTTTTTGTTGCACTTTGAGGTAGGGCTGGTATATGGCCCCAAAAAATTATCACGATATAATTTTCCATATCAGTCGATATCGATAAATAACACGATAAATGTAAAATTTTTATTTCTTTAAAATGTAAAGGCATATTTTTGCTCATGAGTGAAATATGTAGAAAACAGACAGTTAACTGTGTTTTTAAACTATCCTTTATTGTCGAAACATGATAAACACTTCCAAACAGGTGAACAATTTATTAAAACTGAGGTAGATTTATTTATTAAAATATTAATTGTGGTAAGCATTTTTTACTCTACACTGTATATCAATAACATCATCACTTAATTGTGTAAGTAGTAAAACACTAAAAATGCAAACAGGCAAAAAAGAAAAGAAAAGCGTTTTAAGTTAAGAAACATTTTGAGTCCCCCCTCTCTTACATCACAGTGGATTGGTCCACTGTGCGTCGCTCTCTCTCACACACACACACACGCACGCACGCCCATCTCTCCGACAGTGGGCCGGTCGGGAGATGAGGGAGAGAGAGCAAAGTTCAGTATTTGCAGATCTCCAGATCTCTGTCTAGTCTATTTTATTCATTTTAAACATCGGATGATATTATTTCTCTTTTGATACATGCGATGCTGAGTCATTAATACATCACCAAAGACAAACAATTATGATAGCGATGTACAAGTCCGATGTTTTAGTGATTATAGTTTGGTCACCCACTACAACTAACAAGGTAATAAGCCTGCTGTGTGTGAATGTAGTTTATAGATTTACCGCTGTGTTGGGCTTAATGTTATATGGAAGAACTTCGAAGAAGCACGATAATAAATCAGGGATGGAAATTAACTTTTTTGTCCACCGGCCACTGTGGCTGGTGGATTTCAAAATCTACCAGCCACTCAATGTTTTAACCAGCCACTTTCTTGTTTTTAACCGACAATGTGTAACTGCACGTGAAAATTAATACTACAACCTCTACAATACTTAAGCTGTTTATTTAATCTCAAATCTCAATGAAATACTGACATTTTTTCACTCTTATACACACACAAACCATGAACTGATATACATTTCATTAAATGAGTAGGGCTCTATGTTCTCTCTCTTTTTTTTTTTTTTACCTGGATGTGGCATTTGGATGATTCTTTTATGGCTTCCAGTTTTAGGTTTTTAGTACAATGAAACTACTAGTTTTGGCATCTTCTGAAGCGTGTTGACGACATACCGAGCAGAACATTGTCAGTAGGGATGCATCAAAATAAAAATTATTGGCTGAAACCGAAGCACTAAAAGAAATTATGCAAATTATCCATTGCATTTATGGCTAATGCTATGACTGAGTAACTTTACTAAAAATCAAGGTATTGCAATTGCATTAATTAATATTAAAGTTTCAAATAATAAATCAATTACAAATTATGCAAATATTTATTTAGCACATTGCAACATCAAACAGTATAAAATAAAATTCAAAGTAAAATGTTTAACTTGATCTCACTCATGTGTACATTAAATAATAATGTACAGGTCTACTAGCCTACAGAAATGTAATAAAGTAATCAAATGTAAAGTAACTGCATATTTAACTGTTTAAATGAAAGATTATTCCTTATTAAACTTACAAAAGCTATTCAATCAAGAGCAGTGAGTGATGTCCTTATCGTTTGTTTGACATTAAACATAGCAGTAAAAGCTACTGCCCCTTTAAGACCTAATAGAAGGATATGCTCTTCTTTCACGACTGTATAAAGTTCACTTAAGGCATATTCAGACTATGTCTGCTAGAATTCTCATCAAGATGAACATGTTGGCATACTTTTTGTGTGAGTTTGTCCGTTTAAGCACAAGACTTGAAAGAGAACTCAATATTTGCGCGCTGTGAGACGGGTGCGCGCTTCCGGATGACAGTGACGGATCTTCTCTCAGTGCGTGCGAGTTATTATGGTTATTATTCGCGTCTTCTGGCACTACATCCGGGTAATGACGGCGAAAACGACTGGTCATATTCGGACATACATAGTGCGGCCGCACTCGCATTCACTGAAGACAGTTTATAAAGAGGGGAAACAGTATGCTATTTTTATTTACCCGCCACGGTGGCCGGTAGGTGAAGCGAGTTTACCCGCCACAACGCAAAATCACCCGCATTTGGCTGGTGGCGGGTGCTAATTTCCATCCCTGTAATAAATTCCTCGTGACGAACCTATGATAAGCAGCCCACGCACGTCGCTCTGTTTTATGTCGGATGGAATCGCCAAAATATCTCCAAACCACGGGAGTTAAGCAAACTAACGTTAACTTGTCAACGATATCTGTGTCCTCCGAGCTGGTTGTGAGCGCGGACTTTTCTTCACTATTGCTCATTTTTCTCGCTCCCCTTCACTCCGATCCTCCAAGCCTGTCAGCCACAGACTGTAAACAACAGCGCGTGCAGCACCCAGAAGCCCGGTCTGCAATACGCATGCGCAGCATTACGCATAACGCGTAAGCATTAAATCGAGAATTTATCGAACATTATATCATGATAATTATCGTTATCGTTTTATCGACCAGCCCTACTTTGAGGGTTCAAAAGAAATAGCTCCAACCCATGTTCTGTGCGCAAATTGAACAAAGAAAAAAGTCTGAACTTTAAAGGAGACTTATAGTTGTGATAGTGTCTCAGTCTTCATTACACTACATAATAGTAATACTAATAGTTATAATATTATATAACAGAAATAGCCATGTATTGTAATACAAATGCACTGAAAAATAAAGGAAACTTTCATAATTAGTATTGTGACCATTTCTATTAGTGCTGGGGAAAAATGAATCATGATTAATAAATAAAAGTTTGTGTTTACATAATATACATGTGTGTGTGTACTGTGTATAATTATTATGCATATATACATACACACACATGTGTGTATATATTTAAGAAATAAATATATCCCTTTTTTAAGAATGACTTCAATGCCGTTCTTTGTTCTTTTCTCAGAGAAAAGCTTAACTCCAAGTCGTCCAGAGTCGTGGTAGCACGCAAGCGCAACTCTGCCGTCATTATGTTAAGCCCCGCACACCAACTATATACTATACTATATGTTTACAGCTCAGAAGTGTATTGAGACTTTCTAGATGATACTACAGATTAGATTTGCTGCTGCTATAGGGTGCGTCTAGATTTCGGCTACATCTCATTACAAATCTATTACAATGCGGTATTTGTCATAACCCTAACCCTATGCAGATGTGAAAATAATGCCTAACTGGTGTCTGCTTCGTTCCCAAATGTACGCTAAACTCAGCACCTGCACGGATGGAGTTGTTCACTGCATTCATTTACTATGAACTGAGGCGCAAACGAAGTGCGCACTTCTCCTTATGCAGCGCAAACAGACAGTCTTTTGCAATTTGATTAGGAAACAAAGCCTTATTGCGCTTTCGATTTAAGTTAGTTTGACAGCAATGCCGCAAAACACAACATTAAAGAACTTTTATGTTATGTAGCCTGACATGGTCATACTCAATTCTAGTCAGAATATAAGTTTGAAACTGCTTCATTGGGCTGTGATTATGGGGGTCGTAATTTCAACCAAACCAGGAAAGACTTTAATTGGATAGACCTACAACCAATCAGAGCAGCGAAACGACGCATTGTCAAAATGTCAACAGAGTTCAACTGCACTGTTGCTAAATCCGCGTTTTTTACGCGGGTTGTTTTCTATGTCTGC
The DNA here is from genome assembly GCF_024679245.1 of Pseudorasbora parva. Lineage (NCBI taxonomy): Eukaryota > Metazoa > Chordata > Actinopteri > Cypriniformes > Gobionidae > Pseudorasbora > Pseudorasbora parva. Next base: position 42,886,679 of record NC_090174.1, read on the forward strand.
GGGTTTAAGCGACTATTATGTGATAGACCCATGAGTGCGAATTTTAGCAGGCAACCTTGCCAAAATAACACACATTTTGCCCCCCAAACGCCATTTTTCCCCCGGAGAACCCCTCGAGAAGCTATTGTTTAGGGCTAGTAGTTGGCGGGTTTTGTTGTAAAAGGCTGGAGTACACGATCTTTGCCCGTGTTGTAAAAAAATAAAATAATTTAATGATTTAATGATACACAGAGTACTTACCCAACATGATCATCATTTCTGAGAGAAATTGTGAAGGTGAATGCATATACAAACAAGCTCTCCATTTAGAATTTGAACAAATATAATCCAAGCCCCTTTCATGATGTGCATGATTACGTTACTGTTGATCATCTGTCTGTCGTCGTCTAAAGCCCGCCCTGATGATTTCATTGGTCCGAACAGTTTCTGTTCGGGGATAATTACTCCTCTATGGAGCAAGGCCAGACCGAACTGCCCGAACCTAAAAATTGTGTGGGCGGGGCTAAGTTCGGCTGGCATCCAGGCTAGTTATTATGAAAAGTATGAAAATATATTTCTGGGCCGCCAATGAATGGGAAACACTGAAATGTATTTTTGGCGGTCAGTGTTGACCTAAATACTATTAGTAGTCTACTAGTTGTCTATATTGTGAACTATTTAACTGACTCGTCAGCTAATGAATGTGGTTGAAGGGCTCCTGATTATATCGTGTTCTTAACCGTACCAGCAGGATTGACTTTGGAGCAACTTAAAGGACCAACTGCTGCTCACTCAGTGGATCCTGAACTCGTGTGTTTAAAATAAGAATATATTGCTTTATGAGACCCTTGAGTCACTCCAGGAATGTGACCCCTTTACTTGGCATGTTCATATATAACCAAACAAGTATGTGTGCTTGACCCTCTTATTGGGAGCCTAAATTGAAACCACTTGAAGTGTGTAAAATGCACTCTGACTTAAAAGAGTTTTTTGGAGCCTTCAAGATACTGACTTTCAATGGTAGTTGCCTTGAAGTGGTTTAGCATCACAGTTTAATAATGTATGTGCCACACATTTGTTGATAAATAACGATTGAGGATATAGCTGATGATTACTTGCACGTTTCTACAAAGATGGGTTGATTGGTATTATTTTTTAACTTTCTCTTAAAGAAATCAAATTGTCATCACCCTGTGTGGCAGGTAACACAATATAAGATCAGCTAAATGTTATTGTTTTATTGTCCTGTGGTTTTCCCCTTATATAATATGTAATATTTTTGTCTGGTCTCTGCTGGCTTTATTGACTTTGTGTGTGTGGATAGACTCGTTTGTGCTCTTCATATTTATCCAGAGATTGGTGTGTCTGGACTGTCATTCGCTTACCTTATTACCAGGGCCCTAGTCTATTTACACGTTGTGTCATAACAAGACTGTATGCGAGCAGAGGACTGTATAATGAGCTTCGAGTAAGTGAACATTTGGAGAGCAGCTACAGAATGAGAATGTTAGACACAGTAGGACAGCTCAGACTAAATGCTGAAGTGTAGAGCTGATATTTAATGTTCTGATGGTAGCTTGTAAAATATAGTCACCACAAAATGAAATATATGTGTAGTTAAAGGAATAGATAACCCCAACATTTTGTCATTTACTTGCTCTCATGTTGCTCGAAACCTGTATGCCATTTATTCTCAAGCTCCAGGATAAGTGGTAAATAGGATGTGGCCGGCATACTCCCAAGTATAAGTCAAACGACAGCTTTGTGTGAGGAACAAGCCACATTTAAGCTGTTATTGACTGACAGTCTTGAACTTGAGAGCCAAGTCAGATTCATGAACTATTCACACCAGTTGTGCAATAGATCAATTGATTCATTGAAAAGATCTGACTCAACAGATTGATTCTTCATGTGTCTGACATCTGCGCTTGTAATATTATGAAGACACAATATGCAGATTATTAATAAATATTTTGGATTGGATTCATAAAACATGGAATTTGGCGCATGAGTCATATTTCAAATTTTTTGTTATTCATATGGTGCTTTTTGCCATTTAGAAGTTTAAACAACTCCTATCCTCATTCACTTGCATTATATTGAATGGCCAGGATATTAGGAAAAATTATTTCATGTTCCACAGAAGAAGAAAAAAAGAGAGAAACAGCACAGGTAAATAATGATTGATTTTTATATTTTTGGTGTATGGCTATAGGCGGTATATCAATTTTATATCTATATATATCAATATATATCAGTTGAGGGCTGCAACAACAACTTTTAAATAACAATATCCTGACCAGATACTGTTGTCAGTGATGTAAGTATTTGAAATTAACATGATTTCTTAATGTCTCGTGACATATCAGGGCCATTTTATGATTAATTGAAATACATTTCTTACATACAGTGCCTTTAAATTGACTATATTATTATTATTATTTTTCCATTGAGTTTAATATCAACATTGTTTGTAGGACATCATTGGGACATCATGAAATATATATTTTTTTAATAAATACATATTTTCTTAGTAGTACGTAGTACAGTATATCGCTAGCCTGACAAGCCAGACCCACATCAAGATGTTTGGTCTGGAAACTCACCATTGACAGGGCTCAATCCGAGGGCCGGGATAAACGGTTGTCTTTCAAACTCCCTATGCAAACTCCCTAACTCCCGGAGTGCATGCAATTGTATAGCGCTGCAACCAACTAGAGCAACAAAGGTAAAGCAGAGCTCGTAGGCAGAAATAACTTTCACCGTATCTGGTCGGCAAAACTCAGAACACATCTTCCCTTCTTAAGAATGACTTCAGTGCTGTTCTTTTCTTTCAGAGAAAAGCTTAACTTAAAGCTTAAAGTCTTCCAGAGTCACGCTCAAAGCTGAATCGACCGCCGTTCGCCAGCTTCTGTGTTTACTAGGAGCACGCAAACGCAACTTGGCCGTCATTATGTTAAGCCCCGCCCACCGACTATATACACGATGTGATTTGGCCTGACCAGAGTTTGGCGTTTACAGCTCAGAAGTGTATTGAGAGTTGCTAGACGACACTTACGGCAGATTAAATTTGCTGCCGCTAGGGTGCGTCTACATTTCTAGGCTAGTACAGGGCTCTACGCTAACTTTTTTCTTGAGGAGCACTTGTGCTCCTAATTAAAAAAAATTAGGAGCACAGTCAAAAATTTAGGAGCACATTCTAATCCATCAAACACATTCCAATTATAACTTTCCCATTACAGGACGATATTTGTCCTTTAATGTCCAGGGTCATTTTTACCAGTATAAGAGCAATGTTTTCTAATCTTATTAAATTTATGCATCATCTGTCAATTTCTTAAATTCAACATAATTCTGACATAATATTATCATTAACTTCTGAGAGTACAACACACACACACACACACACACACACACACACACACACACACAAACACACACACACACACACACACACACACACACACTTAGATTTTTGTACGAGATCAGTATCACACATGCAATCATGCCAATACTCGGAGCTATAGCAAGCCGTAACTTTTGTTTTGGCCCTCTGGCGCTTCATCAACAGAACCGCATGCGTCTCGCGGAAGAACATTGCAGCCAGATCTACTTCTCTCTGTTTGTGGTGAGTCACGCAGATATTGTGCTAATCCGCAGCGGGAATAATTTATTTTGTGTGTAACGTTACAGTGATTCAGAATAAGACAAAAACCCGGTTTGCAAAAAATCTTCATGATATACTCGCTCATTATATACATTTAGTATTTTTTTAAACAGCATGTGTGATAAAGATTAACTCAAGGGCTTTTTAAATGTATTATTAATACATTATTGTTTGATGGCATTTATGCCCCAAGCATCCGCTAATTTCTGGGCTTGTTTATGATAATCCAAACGTGGTATTTCCAGTTAATTTTGATTTGGCTGATAAACAGCGCGAAGCGTCTGGTAAAGTGCGCATGGCTGCGTCGTCAGACTCGTCACACATGTTTCACTTCAATCGTTGTAAACAATCGTTGTTTGAAGTGTAGTCCGTCTCACACGTTTTTGCACTTCTTCTGCTGACTGAAGGCATAAAAAGCAGTTGATTGCAGTAGGAAACATACCCTAACAGTTTCTCAGTGTTGATTCAGTCAGTGTTGTAGTTTTTATTCCGATTGTACACATCCATTCATGAGAATCGATCGGGTCACTCGCACCGGTGCGCCTAAATATTTTTTCACAGTCGCACGCAGTAATTTTTAGGCGTAAATGCGCCCAAAATGGGCGTTATGTAGAGCCCTGTAGTATATTGCAATTTAAACCAAAAAAAAAAAAAAAAGATATGATTTTTTTGCCATATTGCCCAACTCTATTTTGGTGAAACGATTCCTTGAGTGCTATACATTTAATGCTCCTTATTTCCTTTATATTTCTGATTTCTTCATGTTCTCTCTCAGGATCTCATTTACCAGGTCTATGTTGTTGATCAGCATCTCTGTGATGGAGAAGCCCAAGACTCACATTTTTGTATTTGATCATGCATATCAAGAGAAACAACATTGTATGTGTATTTCCCAGTCTACAGTCCCACTTTTCCCCCCTCAAATCGTAATCAGTGCTCATTTACAGAGGTTATGCATTTAAAATGCGATCTTTGCTGAGTCGCCACCTTTGAAAACTTCTAATGATGAAATTCATTACATTCCAAATTTGAGAGTGCTGCAAACCTAAGTAAACATCATACATCCTCTGGAGCAAAAGCCTTTTCAAATATTCAGTGCTCATAAATATATTTATGAGAGTAGAACAGTCATGTACATTGCATATCTTACTTATTCTTTCTTGTTCTTTTCATTACGTTTAGTTTTCTCTTTTTGTCTTTCTCTCCGCAGTAGTCCACGTTAACCTTTCCTGGCGTCTGTTCCATTGCACAACCTCCTCAGGCCTGAATCCACTAAAACGCTCTGATTACTTTCAGTTTATTTATTTATCAACACTTTTTTCTGTTGACATGTTTATATGGTTCAGCGACCACAGGGTGTTCTGCAGTCTGTTTGGTGTCAGACTCTGTAGTAGAAAAAGGAGCGAATTCATTCAGGCCGACTGCAAACAGATTCAGGCTGTTACTGCTAGATAAGACATGATGCTCTTCAATGTGGGGGTGTGTTTGTGATGAATTTGAGAAGATCTTGTTTTTAAGTGAAAGAGCGTGAGTTGCATTTACAATACTTCGGTGGAATATCTTCAGCTTTGACACTTTATTGATGCGTTTTACCTTGCATTGTCTTGAATTGCTCTCAAATATGGACTTTCTGGTCAAAAAGTTAGGCGTGCAGGTTTGTAAATACACTATAAAAATATTGTTGGTTTAATTTTAAAAAGTAAGTAACCTGGTTGCCTTAAAATGTTAAGTTTATTGAAATTAAAAATTTGAGTTGATACAATGAAAGAAAGTGGTTTAATAAATTGTAACTCAATATTATTGTATCTGACCCACATAAAAAAATGTGATAAATCATGAAAATAGCACTTTTTGGCATGTTTCACTGCGTCATCAGAAATAAAACACACACAATTACCCAATATGCTTACAAAATCTTTTAATATTATTTGAATAAAGGTTATCGATTCTCAAAAATGTTCATTATATTAACTCAGATTTTTAATTTCAATGAACTCACAATTTTAAGGCAACCAGGGAACTGGTAACTGGTTTTCACTATAAAAAAATTACAGTGTATATTAGCTGTATAGTTTCTTAGTGTATATTAACTTTGTGTTAGGGGAGGTGTATGCAGGTGTAACATGATTCTTCAGATATCATTATGATATGCTGATTTGCTGCTAAAGAAACCTTTCTCATTATTAGTTGTGCTGCATAATATTTTTGTAATCTTTGATGCATAGAAAGTTCAGATGTTGAAATAGAAGTTTCAATATGTAACAGTGTAAAAGTCTCTTCTGTCACAGATCCTTGCTAAATAAAAAAAGTTATTATTTTTTTTAATAAAAAAAGTACCGACCCCCAACTTTGAAATATTTTGAAATTAATCAATTGTTCATGCACTATTTAATTTGAACCCCAGTGTAGGTTAGTGAAGTATGCATAAAGTTGATTCTAACTCCACAAGTGTACCAATATACAACCATTAAAAAAAAGCTGTCCCACATCCGCCTCACACCCTAAAATGAGTTTGACACCCTGGGTGTAAAGTACCCATCCCTGGACTCTCCCTCTGTCCGGCTTTGTGCTAAAGCCATTCATAGATTTGGATTAAAATTCTTTCTCACTATCAGTCACTGAATGCTGTCTGAAATCATTCTGCAACCTCTTTCCCTTCTCATATTTAGCAAGCTGGAAGGACAAAAGGACAAAAGCTGACAGAGAAAGAACAAGGAGAGAGAGAGAGAGAGAGAGAGAGAGAGAGAGAGAGAGAGAGAGAGAGAGAGAGAGAGAGCATGGTTAAAAAAAAAGATGAGGAAAATAAGAAAGTTTTGTGAAGCGTTGCCCCCCTCTCAGGGCTCATGCTCTTTTGGCATGAGGGCTAGGTGGAGTCTTTTCTCTCTCTCTCTCTCTCTCTCTCTCTCTCGCTCTCTCTCGCTCTCTCGCTCTCTTTCCACTCCAGCTGCGTCTGTCTGTCAGCCCCCTCCCCCTCCAATCCGTCTGACCCTTGTCTGCATAGATGCTTGGTGAGGAGAGGGAGAGAACGAGAGTACAAAACTCTACGCTGTGAACAGGGCAACTGCCTTCTGGGAAGATTCTATTCACACAAACGCGCAGACACGCCCACCTTACCCTGTCCTCTACGCCCGTCCACCCCCCTCTCTCTTAGTCTGCCCCAGAGGGTTTTGTTCCTGCTCTGGGTAACTTTTTTCCCCCCTTCCACTTCTCCGTGTGTGAGCTGTTTTGTTTTGGTTCTCTTCAGCTGGATTCCTGAATTTATTGAAGGATCCTAAAGCATCTCTCCTCATTTTGAAATCATTATTCGCCCCAGCGTTTGCAGCATCCTTGCTCACCGACAGTGGAGGCGGGTTTCTTCTGTCCATGAGAGGATTACGAGCATGTGTTAGAAAGAGCGTGTGTGTGAGAAGGAGAGAGAGAGAGGGAGAGAGAGAGAGGGGGGAACACGCAAGAAGACGAGTGAGACGGAGTATATTCGCGCATGTGACCGTGGGGAAAGGATGGCTCTGTGGCTCTGAGCTGCCTCGGCTCTCACAGGACGTACTCGCATAATAAGGAAAGAAAGACTGACTGACTGACAGACAAAGTCCACTCACAAGAGAATATTGTTCTCGTTGCGTTTCTCCCAGAGGCTTAACCAAACAGGATTTCCGTGATGCCGGCTGAAGTGAAGCAGGTCAGTTAAGGGGATTCACCCGCTCTCATCCTTCTTTCTCTTCTGTTTGCTTTTGTCTCCTTGAGCGTGTTTGTTTTTTTAAAATAGCTTATGTACATTACCTTCCGTTTTTCTGCTGTTTAATGGTCATGCTTTTTGTTGTTCTGGATGTGAAGTTTTTTTCTAATCTCGCTTTGCTATATAATATCAACACGTCGTATCTTGAATACTGTTGTTGACACATGCAACAAACTGTCAACATTCAGTATGTGTATTCTGTATTCGCCTTTAATTCGGATTAAGTTGTATGCAAAGAAGTATGCCTGTCAGTAAACAGTCCTGTAATGTCAAGATGTAGGAATTAAGCTGAGGTAAACAGGAGGATTCCTACAGGATCTAAAAGAGAGAAAATAGTCAGATAGACGTTGGACAAAGTTCATAAAAAGAAGCTAGGATAGAAGATTTAGTGGTTTGCTTCCTCTGGTCCCTCCCTTCCTCCCCAGCACTGGACTCATCAGAGGTCACCAACTATTTGTTTTCTTTGTTTTGGAGCTACCACATTGCCTGGCAAAGCCGTAAGGAGATTAAAGGAATGTGCTTTTTATCGGCATGCAGGGATTTTCTAAAGACGTGTTCCCAAAAGAGTGCTGTGTCATCCCATACCGTTAAAATGTGTCAGGTTAGACAGTTAGGACACGTAAATAACAAAGAGGGACAGGCTTTGAAAGAAACAAGCAGTCTTTGTGCTCATTTGTGTTGTGAGCTAATGAATATTTTGGAAGACGTTCTTACGACCTTCCGTTTGGCACTGTTAATCTGTTCACGGCTGTCTCGTGGATGATTGCCGTAAGATAGCTGGCACAGGAGAGGCAGCTGTATTTTTCGAAAATTCTAAACAAAACAACTTCCGAAGGCGCCAAATTTGTAGTGTCTGCGTCTGTGAACCCCTACCTCCACAGGACGGACATTCCTGCCATTCTTTGGGGTGCGCAGCACGCTGTATCTAACCTTTGCTAACCTCAGAGCATTCCTTAAGACTAGCACCTGCTTCGGTAAGGTCAGACGTGTCACACAAGGGCATGGAGATCAAGGAGCTCTGCTTTCTGCTGGAGTGTCTGACATGGCCGATGTTGTTGTCTGTCATCTTGGTTGCTGGATAAAGCCTGTAAGTGTGAAGAGATAAGTTCACTAAATAGTTACGGCACCTTTTTTGCTTTTAGTTTTCGAGCTCAAATGCTCGTCTTATTTAGAAACCATTCACAACCACAGATTGACCACTTGGCTCAATACACAATTTTGAGAGCTGCAAGAATGTCGGCGTTGTCATATTTTAACATTTTGAATCATTGTTGTGGATTTCCGATATATTAGAAACCCTGTTTATGTCAGAAGAAATGTTGCATGCACAAAGTCTACAGCGACCATTAACTTCAGGCTTTTTCTGAGCTTGAGCTGTGTTTTAATTTTTCTATTAATATTATTATAATATGTGAACAGATTTTTTTTTTTTTCAGACTGTAAAAACTTTTACTTTGATTGTCATACTAAACACACACACTTCTGTTGATTTGCCATGTGTGAGCAATGGATGTTTCACCCTTGATTGTTTTTCATTAGGACAGTATTTTAATCTAAATACATATTGCATGACACACATATTAACAGTCCCGCACAGTTTGCAACAAATTATTGAGACAGAATGTTCACTGCGCGCGGTTGCTATGTCAACATACCTACATATAGCACATAGCGCAAAACAGAAAATGTCTAATAATGTCTATATAATGTCACATTTTGTATTTTTGTCCTTACAATGAATGTCATTGGGGTTCAGTTGTGTTTTATACCCCATCGGCTTTCATTATTCAAAATATCTTACTTTTTTTTTGAGAGACTGTTTTGAGAGAAGTTATTTGTGGCCAAGTCTTATTTTTGTGCTCTATACTGACTATTTTTTGCATGTACTTTTTTACATTCCCTTCAGGCCAGCAGCTCAAAGCTTGTGGAGGTCCTTCATCTTTGACTCAAGATGCAATTCATCTTGAGTGTGAAACCTGAATCTCTATAAATTAAATGGATTCATTTTAACATGTGTTACAGACACAAGACCATGAGTAGGAACTGCCTGCAATGTCTTTCCCAAAACCAACATGCATTGCGGCCATGTTACAGTGACTCCCAATCCAACGGAGCTTACCGTCCTCAACCCTCAATTACCGTTGGGTGAATCAGCCTGCCCGAGTCTGAGTTAAATATAAACGCCTGATACTTAAGCGAAGGGAGGCAGTGCCATTACTGCAAAAGAGATTTAGCCTAATCAAAACTGAACCAGCCATCTCTAGACAGAAAAATAATTTCAGTTTCAAAAAACCATTTACATTTCATCTAGGCTGAGTCTATTGACTTCAACCGCAATTGTACGGTGTTTGCTTATCCCTGGTGAGTACTTATTTTAAGTTTTGCTGCTATTTCCAGAAGTCATTTGACTCTTTTATGGGAAACAAAAATGGGTTTTCAGACTTTAGTGAACTGTTTTAACCTCTATTAGCTCTGTGGTTCTTTCTATTCCTCTTCATTCACCTTCCTGTCAGGCCTCTCTTTTGTGAAGCCTTGGGCATTCACTGTACCATGGCATGGACCTGTATTTGAAGACATTTAGAGCAGAAGAAGCTGATTGTGACTGTGAGTGGTGCGGTAAATGCCATTGACCCAAAAGAGCTCTGGTAATTGTGCTGGTGCTCATCCAGACTGTCAGGTTTGTAGTGCAGGGGTGGAGCAGGAGAGCATGGTGAAGAGGCTCCAGATGTCTCTGCAACTGTGCTGCCCAAATCAGGCCATTTCAGAATCTCTGGCATGACAGAACAACGATGTGCTCCACCTCTCGAGGCGGAGTGGGTGCCAGTGTTTTGGATGAGGTGATGCTTTAAGATAACAGCCGGACCCTAACCACTCATCTCATTGGAGTATCTGATGCCAAACGGGCGGTTGATTTTGGATTAGCAGCTTAAGCCACACTTGTGGTGGTTCATGGGTACCTGTGTAATGCTGGACGTGCCGTGCAAGCTTGGCATGCTATTAGGACGTCCATCACATTGCGCTGTCCAGTAACCCATTTGGCATGCTGACTGCCTGCCCGATATAGACCTGCCTGCGTTTTCTCATGCAATGCAGAGCAGCACCAGCTGACCCTTCCATAACACCCCTGTCAAACTGCCTCTGCTTCTTAGCTGCCGACTCAGTCTTATTCAGTCAGACACCCTCTCAGATGGATGTCTGTCCTCACACTCAGTAAGCAAACAGAGAAGATTGTGTTAATGAGCTGCAAATTTGTTAGCATGAAGTGCTTAGCCCCTATACACCTCTATGGGCCTATAATATTATTATATATTCATTATTTTATCTTTCATAAGGGTGTTGTACAATTGTGTATTCTCTGTTAGACCAAAGAATTGTATTGTTCAAATCATAGGGTAAAGAAGTTATGAATTACGCCGACAGATTCGTATCTGAAAAGATGGTGACAAAATTTGAAAAAAATCTCTGTTGGAGATTAGATTCATCCAGTAAATTATATTTTATAAGAACAGTAACATTTCCCTATCTTTTATATATTTTGTATTAAATGTATATGTATTATTAGTATGTACTGTGCAGACCTAGTAGTAAAGTTTTATAAATATTGTAAACGTTATTCATTTAATCATTTTTGGCACACAATGTCTACATTTCCATTTAACATTATTTAGTAGTATATTTGCCAGTAAAAAGTCCGTCTGGTATAAATCAGATTTTTTTTTTTTCCCATGTGCTTATTTTTCAACTTTGGGGGTTGATTATCTTACCATCCTGTATAATTAACCACTAAGCCATATCATCACAATCATTTCTAAATGTTTTCCAGCTAGCTTTTTCTCTGCTAAACCATCGCATGGGAGCCCAGCCCTCTCCGTCACACACAGGGAAACCATCATGCCTTTCCCATGCCTGTTTACTCAGCCCCAGTGTCCTGTTTGTTTGCTAATGTTTCTTTTTTTTAGCTTGTTAGGTGGACCATCCTCCTGTCTGTTTGTATGGGCGCTTGCGGAAAAAAAAATGTTTACATTGGAATGATAGCCCCACAACAATCCTGTCAGTAAACATAGAGGGCAGAATGGGAGACAGGGAGACGCTCAAGAACCGGAGACTGTGTGTGTGTGCTTTCCTGGAGGACAACAGGTGACGACACAGGATTAGCGAGGAATAGCCCTAGACTGCCCGTTTGTTACCTTGGGTTCTCCAATATCCAGCTCTAGCGAATCCTCCTATCTCGGCACCGAGCGAACGATTGGTAAAGAAATGATCATGATTGTTTGTGTTCATGTAACAAAGAGAATAAGACTTGGATGTGTGGGCAAGGTCAAAGAGTGCATATACGGGTAAATGTGCATGTGCAAAGCAGTTTTTGTGTATGTTTTTCTTTTTTTCGAATAACCGCTGCAATTGGCTGATGGCCAACCAGTGAGGCCATAGGAAAGAGGGAAAGGTGCATATGTGACACTTTTGTAGGGTCTGCCATGGCAACAGAACTGGATGAAGAGCCCTCTGCCCCTCGATCTCATGATTAATGACACTGGCCTGCTGGATGCTGGCGGACAGCATTGTACCACTGTGTGTTTGCTTTTGTTTCATTAGTTCACTGAGAGAACGGCAGTTTTTTCGGCCCGTCAACTGAAATACGCACACGCATTATACAGTTCAGCTTGGCTTGGATGGTCATGGCAGCTCTGGAGAGAGCGGGAGAAGAATTATCCACTGGGGAAAGTGATAGTGACGTTGACGCTGGAATAGTTTTTTGTGTTTTCAGCTGTGTAGAAATATTTTTACAGCAAGACCGCTGTTCAGAAAAGATATGCTGTATGTAAACAGCTTACTGAATGTGCTTTCCTGAGAAATCCTCTCATACACACTGAAGCTGTTGTAACGGCCTGGGATTGATAGACTAACTGTGCTTGGTGTCCTTTAGGAGACATTATCCTGCTGTTGGCCGCAAGGATCGATTAAGAGCTTCAATGCAAGTTCAGTGCTCCCCCTCTCCCCCCTTACTTTTCCATTACTTCCTATAGTTCACACTTGTCCTTGTTAAAGTCTTCAGGCTACTTTGATGGTTATGTATAGACTGTTTTGCACCCCCGATAAGGTAAGAGGCCCCGAGGGAGGAGGTCACGTCCCTTAAACTCCGCCTCTGTCCTCCTTCATCATAGCATCTGCAGTATTGTGCTTTACTTTCTGGTCTGTTACATTTGCAGCTTTCTTGAAGAGGTTTTTATGTAACAGTGCTATCAAATGGAAAGGTCGGGTTTGAGCGAAGCACTTGGTAAAGATCTTTTCTCATGTATTGTTCCAGGACCGGCTTCAGCCTTGCTCAGTTCAGTTCTTTTTTTTATGACAAATGAAACGGCGAAGATGGTCTCTGCTCAGTGAAAAAGTGGCTTGCTGGTTCTCCATCGTGCCATCTGTCTGTGATGGTCCTGAGGGATTAATGATGTCTTCTGACAGCTCTTTAGCGTGTGCTAGTCGCCATGTACAGACATGCCAGATTAGCACTAACAGTTTGGGGAGGGGTGGCCATTTCCTGGATGTTTTTGTTTGTTCTGGAGTCTCATGCGCTACAACAGCTTATCAGGATGAGTTTAGATTCATTCAAAATGTTTACTGTTCATTTGCATTCTCGTTAGCGGCTCATTTAGAGAAAGAAAAATACTTGATTTTGATTTTTGATTTATGTATGTTATTCATTTTAAGTAGTTAATTTATTTTAGTTTGGTTAAATGCTTTTTCATTATATATTATAGTAATTATATTACATTACATATGTAGTTTAGGTATATTTAGGTTTGTGAAAGTTAATTTGTCATTAGATAATTATGCTGACAGATTTACTAAATTTTGTGTATGAAACCTGAATATAAAAGGGAAAACTTCATCAGACTTCATGGATCATAGTGATTTATTGCATTGTTAAACAGTCCTTCTCAATTCACTCCAGAGAGTTTCAGAGAAGTTTTTTCTACAATTCACAGAAACAATAGAGCACACGGGTTTAACAATAGTGCAGTCCAGATTGGCAGGGGGACGCTGTCATATGCTGTTAGCTGCATTTGCTCAGTATTGTTACTCATGTCATCCACTTCTGCTGGTAGATGTATGAACTGTTTGTTCTCACTGGGGTTCTGAAGGAACAATAGTGCAAGGCACAGCGCTGACGCAAGGTTGTTTAATGAACCTCAACTAGATACGCACCTCTGAACGATGTTGCCGGGGCTAACTGCCGTTTTCTTATTTATTCGTTCAGCAGGCCTTTTCATTAGCCTTTTCATTACTGTTGCTCATTGTTAGTCTAAATATTAAACTTGATCTTGGGTTGTGCTTTGTACACGATGATGTCTCGAACTGTGTAGCCCGTTATGTGTGCTATTATTCTGCCTAGCAAATGATACAATGGCCAAAGAATAAAAAAGACATAACATGTAAAGACTTGAGATCAGCAATTGACCACCTAGCACATGGCGGTGACTTTACCAAAGGCAGGCATCATAAATGTACTACTGTTGCATTCTTTTCTTTTCTCTCATCCCTTCTGCTTTTGTGTTTTAACGGGCTCTTAAGTGCAACACCATGCTTTGCTCTTGAAAAACGGAGGAATGAAAACTTTAATCTTCATTTTAACACACGCTGAGATGAAACAGGAAAAATCTTGAGATAAAAGAAAATCCCTGCCATATATAACAAGCATTCTTTCACCAGGACCGAGAGACCCTTCCACCTCACCGTATGAGTTTGGAATTCCTCAACTTGATTGTTTAGGACCTTCAACTGACATTATAGCCCCCTTTGCAGAGAGGTATGTTTTATTTTTCTCTCGGCCCATTGTTTGTGGTCACCCACAGCAAAGCAAGCCAGTCCTATCCACTCGCTTGGTTGTTCAAAATTAAAGGTTCAGAATGTGCTTTGTATGTGCGTCTAGAGTTTATGGGGTTGGAGACGGGCTCGAGTAAGGATTTAGTGTGGATTTGTCAAGCTCAGAGTTCAAGAGGCAAACAGCAATATTTTTCTTCAAAATGCAGCGTGCGCAAGATCGAGGCCATGTTGAAGTTCTCGGAGTAAAAAAAAAAAAAAAAGAAAGTTGAGTTCACAGACCTTCAATTTCTCTCCATCACGCTGTCGCATAGAAAGATTTAATCCAGTATAAACACTCTCAGCTACTTCCTTTGCATCCGCTGCTTTAAATGAGAGGGAGATAGGTGAGCCATATTGGTTTGCATTACCAAAGTCTGAAAGAGCATAATCCATTCTTCTTCTACACCTCTTGCCTCAACACATTAAACCCACTGTTCCGTAAGAGGCTGTTTGGATCTAATTGAGGCCATAAAATCTTATAACGGTGGTGCAGAGGGACAGAGTGAAGGACCTCTTGTGCATGTCGTGCCCTGCGTCAGACTTTCTTGGCTTAGTGCCGTGAGTCACAAGAGGTGCACATCTATTACTTCCTTGGGCTAGTTCTTACATCAGTCAAAAACACAGCAGGCTATATACAATTTGCAATAATTGATTTAAATATATTTAAAATGTAATTTATTCCTGTGATGGCAAAGATACATTTTCAGCATCGTTATTCCAGTCGTTGTTGTCACGTGATCCTTCCGAAATCATTCTAATATGCTGGTGCTCAAGAAGTGTTTATTATTATTATTATTATTATTGTTGTTGTTATTAGTAGTAGTAGTAGTAGTAGTTGTTGTTTTATCAGTGTTGAAAACAATTGTCCTACATAATTTTGTGGAAACCATGACAATTGATTAATAGGAAGTAATATTATATCTTTTGTAATATTATATAGGCTATATTGTAGTGAGTGTGTTGTGTTTCAAAGCTGTAATCAAAGTGGATCATGCCTTGAATAGTGTGTCTTACATGGCTTTTTCATCATACTTGCTTTGGTCTGCTCAGTCCACTTCTGTGACAAAAGAGCACACTGTTCAGGTACATTACTATATATTGATTCAAAAAGTAGAAATGCATTTTCAAGTATCTCTTGTTTAGAGATGCATATTAACATACAGTATTCATGTGTAATCATCACGATACATAAAGGACAATACATTCCTTTGATTAGGCTAAAGAGAGAGGAACCTCTTTGGATCAGCCAGAATAAATGTAAAGCTAATGAGAATGAATAATGCATGCAGTTGAAGAGGGCAGAGTAATGTGCGTACACCTCTACTGAGGTACAGACAGTCCCAGCAGGCTTACGCTTTCCCACTGGAGGTCTGTGTTAAATGATCACTGCAGTCAGAAAGTGTCTTCTGATTGGCCCACCATTCTTGGGTGCTTGGGAGATTTGCATTGCATTCTAATCTGAGGTTAATGGCTGTGTTTTGGTATAATTATACTGACCCACGTGACGGAACTTTGTCTAACAAAAGCATTCATCTGTAATGAATATGGCACTATATTTGTGTTCATTTAGTTAGCATGGTAATTGTACTCACAATATCTATCAGTGCTGTAAATCACACACTGAAGCTTGATTATCGTTATGAGATTATGTTAGTTAAAAAACAAGGAGGATTACTTTTTGAGGTGTTTTTATTGGTCACAGGTAATATAGTGTTTGATATCCTGACATTTTGGGTAACTATCTTTGCTATGGTGCTTGTCACTATTTACTTTGCTTCTTTTACATTGTATTTACTAACACATTTGCATGTTCGCACTGTAAACCCGAATAAGTTATTTGGGCTAACTCCCAATTTGAAGTAACCAGAACTATCAAGTTTTGAGTTTGTAGTACTCATGCATGTTATTTGCTACTGTACTGAGTTAGCTAACTCGTATATTTTAATAGCAATAAATAATTTGCTAACATGCTAACAGCCTGGTATAGCATTTACTGAGTGAGTACAGCAACTTAAAACATGTAACTATCATAGTTATCATAACTATCAAAATCCAGTGTTCTGTATTTTGCGTACGTGAGTTTTTGTTGTAGATGGCTATTGCTGCGCGTTTAGCTAGAATGCCACAAAAAAACAAACAAAAAAAAAACACTTGTGTACTGTGCTAATTAATTGAGATTTCATACAGGTTTTTGGCCTTGTTTGTTTCGTTGCTTCTATTGCTCTCCTCTTTTTTTGTAAGTCGCTTTGGATAAAAGCGTCTGCTAAATGATTAAATGTAAATGTAACTTACCTGCTCTCAAACCAAGCAGCATGCGCCTCGTCACCATGATGGTAACTTTCCAAAAACCCACATAAATAGAAACTTATCTAAATTAGCATAAAACATGAATCCCTACTTAATCTCCCTTACCATTAATCTTAGACACAAAAAACAAACAAACCAAAAAACATTGTATGACACTTGATTTTAGCATTTACTTTCCCTTTTGAGTACCACGGGCAAAGCAGGGGGGGAAAAACCCAGCCTAGTTTCAGTTAAACTTAAATTAGTCTAAATTAAAGGAAATTAGTTCCATTTCAAAACAATGAAACCGTTCTATTTACTTGAAATTTACTTCAGTTTGCTGTCAACTCAAAAGAAAAAGACAGTTCCAAATACACAAAACAGTTACAACTAACAATTTAACCGTGCGTTAGGGAGCGTTAGGGTTTAGTGCACAGTTGTCTAATGTCAGTTATAAAAAGGTCATAAAATGTTTTGTTTTTAATGTGTTTTTTTATTGATAATTGGTTTTATTTTAAAATTATTTTAATTGTGTAATGTTATGCAAATGTCTTTATTTATTATTTAATTCATTAATAGCTTATCAGTTAACTTACAAACCCCCTGCAGTTTTCTCACAAACCAAAATTTGTGAAACCCTGTTTTAATAAATCAAACAAAAAGACAGACAAAAAGAAAATACAAGCTATCAGTTTGATAAATTCTTTGCGGAATGATCTCTGTATCATTATAGAACCATTTTGTGCACTTAAGTTTGGTGAAGCTTCATTATTGACTGGTTGTTCATATAGTAGAGTTAGAAACATTTCCAATTTGTTAATAATACATTTTTAATTTCAACTGTAAATTAAATCTTTAAATGTTTTCCATACTCAAAATTCAGTTTATAAAAATAAAATTAGCGTTTTAATATAAAACAGTCATCTGCAGATGTGTAGTGTTATACCTTGCTAAACTTCTGTGTGTGTGTGTGTGTGCGCTTGTGTGTGTGTGTGTTGAAGTGGACCCACCACGATATTGCCTCTTGCCCGTGTTGTTATTCTTGCTGTTTAGGATAACATGCAATCTCCCCTTCTAAGGTTCCAAGACTATTTTTAGCATCTATGGAAAGCATATTGAAGCTGGCTATGATATCGTTTTTTTTTTTAGAATACTTAATCCGCCCTGTTTTTTTAGTTTCTCATCACGTTTCATTGAGATGAAGTGTACAGAAGCCGGTAGAGACATTAATGATATGGCTTCTAGAGGTGTGAGAGGTTTATATCTCTTTTAAACGATTGATTGATTGATTATTCAGCTATTAACACAAATTACACACTTTTATTTTCTTGGCAAATTCAGAATGCTCTTTGCTATCGAAGCAGACATGAAACACTTTTCCACCGGAGTTACTTTTTATTATTGCACGTTAATGATTTAGAAAATACTCATTTCAGGATGTCGACAGGATGTCAAATGTGGAACACTAAGAGACGTAGAATGAGGTTTCAATTGATTTTCCTTTGTGAGCTGTGTTATACTATATGCTGTAGTGTGGAAGAGCCCGTGGTGGAGTCATGAATGAAGAATCCTGCTCTGAAGTAGATGAGAGCTATTTATAGTGAAATCCTGTGGGGTGTTTTCCACTGTGTGTTGTGCTAGACATTTGAGGCGATTAAAATTCACCCATCTGAAAAACAGATAAAGGCTGCTCCCTGTTCTCTTCTCCACTTGTCTGTCAGAGCTTATGGCTAAGATAAGGAGTTACATTTGATTTCAGCATCGCTGCCAAACTTGGAGTGTTGAAATGATCCAGACAGGTTCACTGATGCAAGGCATTTCCAGCAGCATCCCTCAAACAGATCACATGGGTCAGGATAGTTCTCCAGCGAAAAGAAAGATCCCTTTCATGCTTTCTGAGCCTTGAAGGTGAATCCAGACCCCTTAACTCCTTTAGGTTTTCATCAATGGTTTGATGAATAAGCTTTCTGTGTTGATTTATTCCTTGAAAAGTGACGTTGGGCAGGGCAATTCGAAGGGGTTAGCCTTAAAAAATATTAAGTTTACTTTACAACAGAACAATTATTTTCTACTTGCTATTGGTATAGTTGATGTGAAGATATAGCGATTCACTCAACGACACGATACGATTTACGATACTAATTTCATGATTTCATTTCATTTAAAATTAAAGTGTCCTTTTATATCTCAGACAAAATTCTGTATATTTCTTTGTAAAATGTAAGTATATATTTAATATAAAATAATTTTAAAACAAATACTCTAATCGTGTCTTCCAATTGTGTTTTTTTTTCTTTTTTCTTTTTTTTCTTCTGTTTTTCAGCTTCTTCACTCTCATCCTACACTGAGGAAAAGCAGAAATAAAAAGACTAGGTCAAATTTAAGTACAACAGGGGTTTCACATTGTTAGAAAGACAAGATTTTATTTATAATTTGTATCATTACACTTGCAAGAGCAAGAAAAATGCATAATATTATATGCCATAATCATCAACAAATTATTGGAGGAAAAAAAATCCATGTACACATTTAGAGAGCTTATCCGCCGGTCAGTGTGGTTTGGCCTATTATCTTTCTACATGCAGACGGAGGTGACTGGAGCCTCTCATTGTGGTGATTATTAGTCTTCAGAAAGTCAAAATGCCACCACACCTCCGATTTGAACAAGTCAACGTAAACTACTCGCTTGTCGTCGCCATGCTTCTTTTTGGCGGTGTCTGCACACGTGCGCTCGCGCTCAACTTCCATATGAATAAACTGAAAACATTCACTGATTACACTCTTCTTCGTGCCATGTGCACGCTCGGACTGTAACGCTAGCTAGCTTGTTGCTATCGCGTCGGCAAAGCGAGGTCACAGTATATGGTTTCTGAGTGAATCGTGAGGTATTAAGAGGGAGATGTATTTTATTTGAAAAAATATAATATGAAAAGTAGGGTTTAACAATTGCAGAAAATTGTAGGCTATTTATGTTAATATTTTAAATTATAATTGATTATTGAAGATGATGAATTGCAATCCATTGTTTTTATTATCTTATTTTTTATTGTACTTTTTTTTTTACATAGTTTTTTCATTATTACTTTTTAATGATTTGATTAAATTTTTTTATCCACTATTAGACAGTGGACAATCAGTGCCATTTAGGTTGAGCTTGATCTTACTTGTGGCAGCCATTAAAAGTTTTGCTATATTTTGGATCTGAAGCAAAAGAAAGATTAAGGAAGTTAACCCCTTTGAAAGATGTGAGCCATATAATATAGGATATGACAGAGGAATAATGATATTTTTGTACAGAAATGCCTCATAATAGATCTTTGGGAACATGTAAGCTAGGACTTTAAAAAAAAGTTTACTTTACAACCCACTTTATAATATTTGTTAATATTCTTTTTATATATATATTTTTTTAATTAAGCTAAAGAAAGATTAAAGAACCTTGTTTAGAGACCTGAAGCATCTTAACATAAGAACTGACTGACAAACTAATAATATTCCTGTATCCAGAATGCTTCAGAATAGATCTTAGTTCTTATGTGATCCCGAGTGTTATTTTAATGTGCCTTCTTTATGCAAACTAATCAGTCATAGTGCACAAGGTAACTACCTATTTCCTAGTTTAATCCATTTCTGTGCATTGATGTATGTTTGACTGAAAATAGACAGTATTTCTTTTATCTCCTAGAGACAGGTACTCCAGTCTTGGCATGGCATTTCAAGCCCTTTCAGCCCAAAGAGAGACAGGCACCTTGTAGCCATATGGAGCAGGAATGCCACTGAAGAGCCTCTTAATCTTCTCAACATGGATTGAATTTGAGGGCCTTGTTTTCAGACACAACATAGGAGTCCAGTGTGGCTTTCTGCATAGCTGTTGATGCTGTGCTTTTGGTTGGCGCTGCAAATCAGGCTTCTCCAGTAAAAGAAGGCAGGGCGAAGGGAAAAGAGTGGAAAAATCGGTTCTGGCTGTCCTCAACCAATACGATGAGTGCGTATAGATATTCCCCCCTTGCTTTTGAGTGGGATTAAGACCAGCTACTGTATTGAGTTGCCTTTACAGAAGTGATTTGAGTGCTGCCAATAGTTCAAAGCGCCTTTATCCTTGGCTAAACAGACCTTTCCAGGCCTAATAGCATTTTCCTAGCTTGTTTTTAGCATTTGCCAACATTATTTATGTTGTGACAGCTCATTCAGCACCTAATGCTTTGCTCTCAATGCAGTTAAATTCCAGGGTTGCTGTTTTTCTGTGTTCATGTTCTCTAGTGCAATGCTTTGATTATTATTTAACAGCCTGATTTACAAAAAAAAAAAAAAAAAAAAAAGTGGTGACACTATTGCTTTTAGGATCTATCATTGCATGCTTGGACAGTCATCTTCCCATTTTCCCCCATTTAAGCCCTGTTAGAGAGAAGACTCTCTGAGAGAACCTTGACAGAATATTGGATTTACTCAATATAATACCAATATGAAGTCTTTCTGTTTTTATTGCACCATGTAGTTTTAGTTTCATTTTACAAAGCCCACCGATATTGTTTTTTGTTCTGCTAGAACAAACTTTGGCAGATCTCATTGGCACATCTTGTATGCCTGTCGACTACAGATGGTCAAGGGTTATGAAAGTTCCATGATCCATCTGTATCATAACAAAGCACTGTTTTCTTTGTCTATATAATTTCGGACCACAATCTAAGTGAGTCCGAAATGTTATGCCATTGGATTTTGGCTGTGCTTCATGTCCGTGACCATCCCACTGAGTCGCCTGAAGCTTTTGGGAACATTCCAAGAATTAAGACTCCTTCAGTAAACATTTCACCCCTGTCACTCTTAAATACAGCTGCTGTGGTTGGACAAACATATTTGAAGTGCATCTCAATCTCATTTTAGAGCCATGAAGATTGATATACTTAAACCTCTAGCTTGAGCTATTTGCTTAGTGTCCCAGCCAACAATATGATCTATATGAAATGTTCATCATGTTGGAAGAGTTCAGGTAAGCTGCAGATCTCCTGAGAATTTAGTAGATTCTCAGACTGATAAACGTAATAGTGTCTGAGGGGCTAGAAAAACAAAGGCAGTCTTGTGTGCTCTATCCGATCTCATTTAGTTATATTAGCGTATGCTTGCCAACCAGTTAACTGCACGCAATCCACATACTTTTTTTAAAACTTGATTTTACTTAAAGGTGCACTATGCAACTTTCTGTCCACTGGAGGGCGCCTATTCAAAACAAAGGCGTAGTTTGATGACGCAAAGTTTGAGCGCAGTATCTTGGGACGTGTGGTCTTCACCTCACAGCCGGTGGAAAATAGGACTCAGGCAGAAATCATGTTTATGTATGCGGTTATTAACGTTACTGTACTGAAAAGCAGAGCAGGACCGAGTGTTGTGGAGCAGAGCACAGCCACTGTAGCGATTGTTATACAAACACACGGCTCGCGAGTACCGGGACTTTTATTATGACGGGACCGGACACATTCGCCGGGCGCCTGCACTGATCTGCTCTTCCGGTTATGATTATGAGGTAGCGCAGCTCTGTTTATCATATTAGATACATTTAGGTGTGTTGAAAATGATGTTATGACGTTACTCCGTATGTTCACTTGTTCACACTGCTGAGAGTAAAGCGCTCCTGCCAAATAAAACCCGAAACCGAGGGTAGCACAGACATGACGCAATTGACAGACGACTTCCACAACCGTAATGCTAAAACGTCCCTGTCGTAAAATAGCAATTTTCTCACAATTTACAAACAGTTGGAAACATTTGGGATATTGTAAGTACTCAACTGAACAAAATATAAAACACTGGCCTAGTGTTATTTTTCTCGATATTTTACTGCAAAAATACTAAATAGTGCACCTTTAAGGACACAAGTGTGTGATTTTTTTTTTTTTTTGTTGATTATTATATATATAATTTTTTTTTATATTTAATTTGAAGGCTTTATTTTGTACAGCTGCATGCCATTCGTGCATTTCAAAACATTGTTTGAGCAGCCCAACATATCAACTAATATTTATATTATTAATTTTCAGGCAAGTTCTACACAAGCTTGAATAAATAAATAAAAAACATACATATAGATAGGGATAAAACATTTTTTAAATATAGATATATAATCCGAAAATATGTTGGTGCTTAAACGACACACTGACCTAATCGAATTACACATTTATGTTCATCCATAATCCACTGTCATGTTTCATACTAGGCCTGTCACAATATAGGGCTTTTACAATTTTTACTACAAAATTATTTTGGCCAAATGAATTCATGATAACAATATGGCATTATATCTAGACATTTAGAAAATTAAATAATGCTATTAGTCAGATTCATCTTTTTTTTTTTTTTATAACACAGTGTGGAGAAACGGCAACTGGAATGATTCAGCCTCAGGGCTCGCAAAATGTCTTTATCAAACAAACACAATGATTTATCTCTCCTAGTTGTAATGCTATTTTTTATTACTTGGCCGGCCCGTTCGGTAGATATAACCACAAACCATCCATAACTAACAAACACACACACGCACAAGCCATGTTCAAAATGATTGTATTTTGTATTTTTTGAATCACAGCTCAATGAGCCAACAACACCTTAAATACAAAGGATACTCCAGTCTGTGACGGCGTGGTACGTTATGTTTAGTTAGACACGTTCATTATCAGTCGCTATCAAACGTAACAATGTAATACTACCACATATAAAATAAAATAAAAAGTTACTCATGTAAGTGTGTTGCTTCATTCCTTTTAGATCCAGAAGGCACAATCACAATCTTTAATCTTATCCTGTCTGCAAATATAGTCTCTTGTTTACATATGAATCCAGATAAATGCTTCTAGATAAATTCTAAGCAATAAATCTTAAGCTTTATTGCTTAGAAGTTCGATCCGGTTTAGCTCCACATAGGCCTATGTTATTTATCTGTAGAATGTCATGACATGCATGAGTCGGTGGACGGGGCTACAGAATAAGGCTACAGTTCGTTGTCTACGGGTAAAGCTGCTTTTTACTGAACTCTGACGTCACAGGTAAGCACATTTGCAGATCGATCGTTTGCTGAGCCAATATAAATAAAAGCTTTTCTTTGACTAACAAGGATTTGACTAACAATTTTCAGCTCTGAAACTTACAGGATATTATTATATTACATTGACATTTTATATATAAAAAGCTCAAGGGAAAGTTGATTTCTCAATTCATGACCCCTTTAAGGATTTTCTCGAATGTCTTAAATTGTATTACTCATATGATTAACTAGGGCGCCTATGAGTAACTTTTTGCACTAGGGCGCTCTCTGGTGTTGAGTATGAATGAAACATAAGTGTGAGAGTTTAGCTTTCCATAATGCTTACATTGTTTTATCGCAGTTTTCTGCATATTATTAAATGAGTCCAATCGAGGCATGAGTTCATCCATCAGATATTTTAAACAACCAAAAAGGACTAAATGCTTAGTAACAGAGTGCAGAGAGTACGTTTGAGTTACGCTCTGGTGGATCTGCAGATGAACTCAATAATTTCTCTGTGTTCATGAGTAAACTAAACTCATCATAGTTATAACGCTCACATTATATGATGTGGCAGACAACTAGCTGTCCAGTGCAGTTCCAATCATTCAGCACGGGTTTGTCAAGAATGCGTTTGCGAGTCCTGAAAATGTGCAGGTGTAAGTTTGGTTATAGAATGGGGTTGTCGCGCTATAGAAAGAAAAACGCTGTATGAATGCAACCGTGTTAAGCGGCACTGTCATACTAGCCATTAGCATCTGCTCTAGTTTTGTTTTGTGTGAAACATGACAGGGGACTGGGTTAAACACAAACTGTGCATAAAAGACCTAATCGATTATAGCGATACGCTGTTCTAAAAAATGTTGAAGTAATGATAGAGTAAACAAGTTAAGATAGGTTTGAGTAGTTGCTGTTTGCAGCTTGTTGAACTGTTGAACTGTCTAAACAATATGACTAAATGTTTTCCTGGTGGATGATAAAATGAGTGAAAAAAATCATGTGGGGTTACATCACAGGACAGACCTGAGACTTGGTGGTGGACTCGCTTTACTCAGACCTGTAAGCAACAACCCCAGAACACCTTAGCAACCACATAGCAACACTAAAAATATTCAGAGAACAACCTAGAAAATGCAGAAGGGCACCCTTGCATTGTAGCGGCAGTTTCTCTACACTCACATTTTCTTTTCTTTAAAAAAAAGAGTAAAACTCAAGTTATTTTTATAATTTAGTTTGGTGCTTTTAGGTGCACAGAATTGACATGCATCACCTTTAATAAGTGCTACTCAGATCTGCCAGCCCAACCTTAACCTGTGTTTCCCAAGCACTTCACTGCTTCCGTGTTGCTATGGTGCTGGCACTATGACAGAGAGGTGTTTTTTTATGGGTGCTAGACTTTGTAGAGAGTTTTGGATTTCAAAGTCTTAGGTGTACAGAGGGACAGATGTTTGGAGAACACTGGTGCTGATTAAGTCACAGTCTGGCCAACTGTGCCACTCAGGACGTAACATCAACATAATCATGTCAGTGCAATGAGAGGGGACAGACAGGACGCACCCCACATGTCGCTGTCTGTCTCAAAGCAGGTGGACATTTATGAGGAATCAAATTAGTTTCGTGCAGTTCACCACCCACAATCCCTACACATATGGTGCACATATAAACACCGGCAGATACGTCTCCTGTGACTTAACTACCCAGCATGGCCCCATGTCAAGTGATAGACATGATGCCGCTCTTCTCTATTACCTCCACGTCCTGTCACGTCTGTGCTGACATATAGATTTTATGTTTATGAGTTCAGCGTCCTGAAGGGAATAAGAGTATGAGAAAAACAATACAATAGGAAATGAGCTCGTATGGTGGAAGAGGAACTCTTTGCACTTCTCGCTGTTGAAGTTTCTTTGATTGAGGCTGCATTACTGTAAGACATGGTAAGAAACGCTGAATGAGATTGTTTTGCAGGGTAATAGGAACCTTCTCTACTTTGACCTCTCTAGTCCTTCATTTATATAATCCTTTCTTTATTCTTTTTAAGTGTATGATTCTGTATGTGTCCCTAACAGATCAAATTTTTTGAGAAGGTCAGAATTGTGTTGGCTATACATTTCAAAGGAAATTAGAGAGGAGTAGACCTCAGACCTGATTTGCACATAGATTGGATTGGCGGCTTTAATTTGGACTCTAGTCCAGGATAAAGCAATAGTTCTGCCAAAAAGGAAAAAAGTCTTTCATCATTTACTCATCCTTAGGTAATTTCAAAGCCATTTGATCTTCTATATCATTTTTTGAATCTTTCATTTTATGGTTTTAATCAACAATATAAAAGGCCACTTATTGTTTTTTTATATATTATATTATATTATATTATATTATATTATATTATATTATATTTACAATAATTTAATTATAAAAAGCATGTAGTTATAATATAAAATTATTGTGATATCACACAAATTTATGATTTCACACTTATCATTTTTAAAAATAATTATTAGATCATTCATGCACTACTATTCAAACGTTTGGGGTCAATAAAAAAAAATACTTCTATTTAAAAAATGCATTATATAGATCAAAAGTGACTGTAACATATGTATATTGTTACAAAAAGCTACTTTAAATAAATGTCATCCTTTTGAACTTTTTTATTCATCAAATATTCCCAAAAATATATATAGTTTCCACAAAAATAATTTGCTGCTCAGGTGATAATATAAAAATTGATGATGATGATGTGTTTCACACCAAATGTGCACTTTGATCTTTTTGTTCAAAAGATCATCAAAGGATTAAATTACATTTTAAAGTGCACCAAGATGTATTTAGTCCCTCAGTTTAACTTCGTTCAGTCAGGGCATTGTGGAACGTAATGATGCAGCAGTCTTTTAATTCTGCCAAAAACGTCTTGCAAATCTGCCAGCCTGCTCTTACCTCATTCACTATTTAAAAAAAGACATGTCAGACAGATAAATTACTAATGACTAAACTCTCTAACCACCTTCCTGAATTAGTCATCACATTTCAGAATGAACGTAGATGTGCAATTCTATAGCGGTAGTTCATCAAAGCTGTTCAAATGTTTGTTGTGTCTATCCTATAGTGAGTCATATTGTTTATAATTTACACTCTCATTACACTGAGATTAACTGACTTCCTCTTCAGCAGGGGTGGAGCTGAATTCCAGGCAGTTAGGACTGAAAGCCTTGAATGCTTCTTAGAATTTCCTTCCTGGACTGATACAATGCTCCTTGCTATTCTGTGTTTACACCAAAACTTGAATTTACACTACCCTTCAAAAGTTTGAGTTTTTCCCCCTCTTATGCTCCCCAGGGTCCTCATTTATAACCATTGCGTACGCACAAAACAGGCTCTAAAAGAGGCATACGCCTCTTCCAACGTATAAGTTGTGATTTGATAAAAACCAACTTTTTCGCACCTCCATGCAAACTCTGACCCATGCGTTTGAACTCTTTTAGAAAGAAATTAACAATTTTAAACATTTATTAATTAATTAAATGTTTCATTAATGCTGATATGCACTGAAGGTACATACATTTATTTAGAATTTAAACAAAAAATATATGAATTTAGATGTGGATATGCTACTTTTGATCATTTTTCCCTGTGACACGCTGTTTTAATGACAGCAAGGATTAAATACAGGCTAATTCCAATAATTCCTCTTTAAACTAAATTTTGTTATGACAAAATGCACTCACCTAAAGGATTATTAGGAACACCATACTAATACTGTGTTTGACCTCCTTTTGCCTTCAGAACTTAATTCTATGTGACATTGATTCAACAAGGTGCTAAAAGCATTCTTTAGAAATGTTGGTCCATATTGATAGGATAGCATCTTGCAGTTGATGGAGATTTGTGGGATGCCCATCCAGGGCACGAAGCTCCCATTCCACCACATCCCAAAGTATGTTTGTCTGTTATAGGACAACTTAGTTTGAATAAAAAATGCATTAACAGTCTGACAGTCATAAACAGGACACAGGCCACAGCCTGTATGGAAAAATACATTTTTAACTTAATGTTTGAAACAGCAGGTTATCAACTTAATCGATATGAAGTGATACTATACAATCATCACAGCTTTCAGTTTGTCTACCGCATCAGATATCGACACTGTCATCTCCAACAGCTGGAATTTGTTTACGGATGCCACAGCAACTCTCAACAGCCACCAGGACTTATACGGTTTTAAAAAAGCTATTTATTTGTTGTAAAGTGTAATAATCATCTCAGAAAAAATTAATTCTAATGTCAGGCGCAGTTGAAGTTAGTTTTTTTTAGCGCGGGTTGTTCTTGGAGATAGCGGGTTAAGTCTGTGTCAGCGCGCGCTCTGATCGGTAAAGGGGCAGAGATTTCAGACCTCCATTTATTAAGGAGACGATGATCTCTAAGATTTCTCTTCTTGGTAGGGGGTTGTACACAGATCTCTCCCGAAGCACCACTAACTCCGCCTCCGTTTCCCTCGTCAGCTGATACAATTTCCCCCCGGAGTGCATCTTTTTTTTAATGTTTGTAAAAAATATTTTAATAACACTGTTTTGGCGGTTATAGAGTTCTAATGACAGTGTTTAACTATAACCGTCGTTCTCATGGTTATATACTAACCGTCACACCCTTAGTACATGGTGGTCATAAAGGGATGGACATGGTCAGAAACAATGCTCAGGTAGGCCCTGGCATTTAAAAAATGCCCAGTTGGCACTAAGGGGCCTAAAGTGTGCCAAGAAAACATCCCCCACACCATTACACCACCAGCAGCAGCCTGCACAGTGGTAACAGGGCATGATGGATCCATTCTGACAATTCTGACTCTACCATTTCTGTTGAATGTCCCAACAGAAATCGAGACTCATCCATTTTTTAACTGTCCAATTTTGGTCAATTTTGTGCAAAGTGTAGCCTCTTTTTCCTATTTGTAGTGGAGATGAGTGGTACATTCAGTTTGGAGTTCATGAGATTGTCTTGACCAGGACCACACCCCTAAATGCATTGAAACAACTGCCATGTGATTGGTTGATTAGATAATTGCATGAATGAGAAATTGAACAAGTGTTCCTAATAATCCTTTAGGTGAGTGTATGTTTTCGTGAGAAAGATGATCAGTGATGCACACTTACTTCGATATTACAGACACTGCTGGATTCAGTGGTCGAATAATCCAGATAATCCGGTTCATTATCTTCACAAAATTATGAAAAATACCACTGTATTTGAACTATACATCTTTGCACTTTCAAGATTTGCATGTTTCCTTTTTAAAATACTTTGTCAGGGACACGCTACAGACAATATATTTACACTGCAGTAAATAAGTATTACATAAAAAATAGCCTTAACATCCTATATGTTCACATTACCAGAAAAATCTTGTGAATTTTATTTTATTTGAATTGTTTAAAATGAACTACATATTTTGAATTAAAATACAATTTGACCCGTGGAAATGAATTGATAAACTTTATTCTAAACGAATTATCTGAGAAGTATTTTATACAGTTTAGTTTGTATGGATATTTTAATAGCCTATATTGATTTTAAAATGTAACAAGAATATTGGATGATTTTCAGCAATGTACTGTGTAAGGCACAAATGGCATTTATATGTATCTCAAATCACAAATGACATCCGTATCTAATATTTTTAAATGACTTGTACCTTTCACAGTGTTAAACATGTTGTCACGTGGATGGGAATATGCATGGAAATGATATGCAATGAGGTTATGCATAGTAAAACTAGGCATTATAAGCTCCATATTTTGGGATTTTGGGGAGGAAACAGGGTGGAGATGCACGTACGCACAATCTTCTGCTGACTGTGATCAGGTTCTGGAGTACACATGGGTTTATAAATCAGTTTTTTTAAATGTAAAATCTAGCTTTTGTGCGTTCGTACACTTTTTGGATGAAATCTATGCTAAGTTTTTTAAATGAGCCCCCATGGCTGCATGTTTTATTGATATTTGGAAATTACAATTGTATATAATTATTGTTAAAATATATAATTCTAATATGCTGATTTGGTGCTCAAAAAAACCCTATGTTTTATTACCAATGTTGAAAACAGTTGTGCTGCTTGCTTAATATTTTTGTGGAAACTGTGATAAATATTTTTCAGGATTCTTTGATGAATAGAAAGTTAGAAAGTTCAAAAGAACAGCATTGATTTTGACAAAGAAAAGTCTTTACTATCACTTTTCTTTAATGTGCAATTGCTGAATAAAAGCAATAAAAGCTTCTATTGATTTAGAAGAAAACAATCTTACCGAACCCAAACTTTAAATTAATCATATTTCAAACTCTTTTGGTTTAGTGGTGATGACATTTCAGTAATAGTTTATTCCTAAGTGTTACATCTTCAAAAGCTAGGATTTGGTCATTAAAAAAAAGGAGAATCAGATGTTGGATGTTTTCATGTTACTTGGCTGATGAAGGGAGAGGTGTTGAAGTGAAACTAAATGGTTTTGGCAGCTGTATGGTTGCGCTCATGGGTCACACTTCCAGGAATCCAGCTGTAATTAGATGGAGCATGCTGGATATCTCTGGACATGAGACAAACATGAATGCACACAGATACACTAACAAAAACAAGCCATTTCTCTCAGTACTGCCTCTTCCTTCCTGCATTAATGAGGGTTTGATATCCGGCTGGCTGTGGGCAGCTGTGATATCTCCTGGAGATCTACTTCTCCATCTAGACTAGAGCAATAGATAATATCTATTCTGTTGCTAAAAATAATTCAAATCAGCTTAAGTTGACCACACAACAAGTTTAGCAAAAGTATTTACATTTTTGCATTTTCTGAATAAAATATAAGTCCACAATGCTGTGATGTTCTATGCAGAACATAGTGCTGCTTCTTCACACAGACAGCATTTTTATTTCTAATCACACAATTAAATTATAAACCTGTAAAATAAGAAATGCTATATGTTACCATTCTTATATTTGGTATTTCACCGTTTTCTCGTCCATATGTAGGTTTTTATTTTAATGCTTATAAACACTACTTGACTTGGATGATAGGAGACGCTTCAGAGTTCCGTGAGATATTTAGAGATTGCACAATTATACCAGCATAACTGGTCTTTCCTCAGGTTCTTTTATAGATTTTTATTTTTGTTTTTACAGAGACAATTGTTGCCTCGGGAGTCTCTTTGCTACATCTCCGGCT
Source organism: Pseudorasbora parva (assembly GCF_024679245.1). NCBI lineage: Eukaryota > Metazoa > Chordata > Actinopteri > Cypriniformes > Gobionidae > Pseudorasbora > Pseudorasbora parva. Next base: position 42,917,416 of record NC_090174.1, read on the forward strand.
TGTTACAGAAGTATTTGGTAGTTGTTTTCTGTAACTTCTGTGTGCTGCGGCTGAAACGATAATTTATGATGAAACTAGATTCAATGATACTTTCATAAAAAGCATGTTTAACAGGTCACGGTTTGCGCGGTAGTTGTCAGAGACTCGTTTATTGTTATAAAAGCAAGTCACGCACAATAATGCCCTTTGTTTTTGCGTAATGAAAGAGCAGTCTTTCTCCATAGTGGAGTAGGGGGAATGAATTAGCTACGCTTCAGCTATTGGTTTATTATCCACAAGCTCTTTTGTTGTGTGCCATTAATCTATGATTAGAAATCTAAACAGGCAATTAGGAGGCAATATTCCAAAAATCAAAATCCAATCTGCCGCTAATCAAACACACCTTCGTAGTGGGCTGCTGAAATTGAATGGCAGTGGGCTGGAATACATTAGAACTAATGATGCCCCAGTATCACTCTCTTTCTCTTTTATTCTCTCTCTGTATCTCTTTGCAACTTGTTCCATTGCTTTTTGCCTGTCTTCTCACGTTTTGTCTCTATTTGATGGGCACTACATAACTCACTCTGTTTGCTACATGTGCATGAGTTTGTAGACACAGTACGAATTTAGAAGGTTGTTACCTTTAAAAGATGCACAGTTCATTGAGGGAAAAAAGTCATGTTCTTACAATCATTGTTTGGTTACAAATGTCCTTACGATAAATTTACTCCAAGCAAATGTGTGTGTGTGTGTTTGTATATATATATATACTACAAAGTATTATATATATATATATATATATATATATATATATATATATATATATATATATATATATATATATATATATATATATACTACAAAGTATTATATATAATATAATACAACAAAGTATTAACTTAAAATACTTTTTTATATTATATTATACAAAGTATTATATAATACTTACAAAGTATTAACTTAAGGGGGCCGAATAATTTTGCACGCCCAATTTTTCAGTTTTTGATTTGTTCAAAAAGTTTGAAATATCCAATAAATTTCGTTCCACTTCATGATTGTGTCCCACTTGTTGTTGATTCTTCACAAAAAATTACAGTTTCAAATCATTATGTTTGAAGCCTGAAATGTGGCAAAAGGTCGCAAAGTTCAAGGGGGCCGGATATTTTCGCAAGGCACTATATATATATAATGAAGCATCATGTGACACTGAAGTAATGGCTGCTGAAAATTCAGCTTTACCATCACATGATTAAATTACATTTTAAAATATATTAGAAACGTTATTTAAAGTTATAATAATCCTTCACTATTTTATTTTAGCCTTGGTGATATAAATGTTATATATGTATATATATATATATATATATAAACCTTGGTGATATAAATGTTATATATATATATAATATATATAAGAGCAAGATATTTTGAATTTAAAGCAGTTATATTCATCAATTTTATTTCAGTGTAATCAGTGTTTAATAAATACGCTGATTTGTATGCTGAAAGATCCCTAGAATGCCTTGCATCCAAATGTACAAGAAACAATAGCTGATGCTGTAGAGCCTTTCCCCTCCGTTGCCTCCAAAACCCCAAGGATCAGATCCAGTTTCTTCATGTACCTCGTGCTTTTAGGGCTCATATGGATCCTGAGAGAATATTGCTTACAGATGGGCCTTTCACATGAGGTATGAATAGCCACACCATTTCAGAGGCACATACAGGACCGGCTGGGTTTCTAATGGATCATTCGACCACTCCTCAATTTCACAGGGCCGTCTCCGTGACGCCGTAACCTGCAGATGGTTGATCAAGCTCCCAGACGTTGTTCCTGAACGCTTCAGCCGTGCACTGCATGCATACACGGAACAGCACTGCAATGGATTAGTCAATGGGCCATGAAATGCCCATCGCTTTTAGCATTTGTGAAGTATAGTTCAGGTGCTGAGAGGCTCTTGACGTGCGTAAGTAATGTTTTTGCTATGAGATGGATGACTACAACACCAGTTCACAATGGCTATTTGTTATAAATGTATGTATGGGATGCATAAGGCTTTGCGTCATAAATATAGAACCGTGAAGAATACAACCACCTTAAACAGGTTGAGGCAAAGAAGGATAGATTGCATTGAGCCCAGAGCTCTGCGTGTACGTCTCTCATGCACTGCACCTTAAGTCACTGGATATATTTCACAGCCTTTATCTTACTGCACAAAATAAGCCATGCTGTAAAACAACAAGGGTTTCCATGACAGCAGGCCCTTCCTTTTCCTGAATCATGTGTTAGAGAGGCAGCTCGTTCTCTGGTGTGACTTTGTGACCGCTTGCTCACACACACAAGTAATCATAAAGTCCATCGCTGATTTAATCACTTCTGAGTGGCTTCGCCAGATAAGGGCGTGATAGACAGAAAGTGAGAATGGGGCAATCACTCATCCCGGGCTGTTAAAATGTCCATGACGGCCCACCGCCACTATCCAGCCTTCTTTGTGACTGTATTTCAGTGTTGTGCTTCTGAGGTAGGCTGGTCCCCAGGCCTGATATTTGATCTGTTAACAGCTGGACCTTCAGTGGCAGAAGCAGCAAACAGGACAACGGGAGCCAGAGCAGTGACAGGGGGAAGTCAAACACATGTCTTTCCTGCCCTGCCCATGGCCGCAGCCCGGAGACCCTGCATGAACCAATCTCTTGGCAAAGGTTCCCAGTGCTTCTCCCTGGAGAGAACAGACCGCATTGCTGACTCGCAGCCAGAAAACAGTATTTGTGGTGTGTGCCTTTGTTGATGTACGTCCATATGGGCCTCCAAAACCCCAATAGCAATAGCCTGAAGTTGCTTCACCCATTTCATGGAGCGCTCCTGTGCATTACTCCCTCTTTTTCACATCGTCTAGTAAAACAAACAACTCCCACATGCAAGATTTGATCCCACTTCAATTGCAAACTGATGCTGTAGGTTAGAAGTTGAATCATTTATGAACCTAACTCCTACAAATTAATTAATTTAGTTTGTTTGTCCCAACAGATTTTACTGTTTTTTTTTTTTTTTTTGTGATCAGAATTTATTTTGTTGTAGTAAGTCCAGAAAAGTGAACTATTTATTTATTTATATATTTTAATAATTAGGATACTGTCTTTACTGTATTATGTTGTTTATCTTTGGACTTAATTCTACAAATTTCTGATACATTTTAACTTTTAAAACAACCTATGGACTTGGAAAGGGGGATGTTGGGTTTGATGCCCAGCCTTGCCCAGTCTTTACAAATCGGAAATGTAATAAAAATATATTTTTAATATATTGAAAAAATATATATATATATATTTTTAAATTAAAAAATTGTTAGGCTATTAGATATCTAGCAGGGCAAAAACTTCTCTATTCGGATAAAAAAATTCCTCTATTGAATAGATGCACTTTTTCGAGCTTCAAACTCGTTGGCTCCGTTCACTGCCATTATAACGTTTGGAAACATATGGGGTCTCTTTAATAAAACTTTCCATAGATTGTATCCTAAAAGTGTATGTACGCACAAACTCTAAATTTTGCTTACGCACTAAGGTTTACAGATTTATAAAAACAATTAAAACATTTTTTTTATTTTTTATTTAAAAAGCTACTTAAATGCTCTAGTTGAACTATGGACTAATCTTGGCTTAGTCTAAGCCCTGTTTGTGAAACCTGGTCACAGCATATTATATTACAGTAACTATAATGCTCAATTATACATTTGTCTTTGTTTTTTTGTCAGTTTTGTTTTTATTTAAACCTGCTTTTCATACCATTATTTGATTAAATTAGCATACCAACATATCCTGCTATCTTAGCATACGTTTACTGATTAGTCTGCTAATTTGAAGTGCTAATTTGATTATCTGTTTCACCTAAATTCTACATATTTATTTATTTGTTTATTCATTATAATAAAATGAATCAATTTTTAATTAATAAATGATTTTTGTTAAATTTTATTTTATTTACGACGATTTGCTTAACACCATATAGCATACCATTACTTGATAACTAAATAATAACTAATTATTATTTATGATTTTGATTATCTTGTTTTTTTTTTTTTTCAACAGGTTTCACTAATTGTAAACTCCTGTTTTTTTATTGTACAATCAGAAGGGTTTAGGTTCTTTTTCTTTTCTTTTTTTCTTCTTTTTTTTTTTGGACAGCCTTTTTTGTATTCCTAGTTTTATAGGACAAGGAGTGATACTCTGGCTGTGTTGACAACACTCTGGCTGTATTGTCAGAGTTGCATTCCAGAAAGGGAGCGCTGACCGTAAGCTGAATTATATGAGTGAAAGTGTGAGAGTGCGGGCAACTGTGTGCTTTTTCAAGCCCCGCTGCAAAGCCACGGCATGCCAGAAATCTTTCAGAAGGGTGTAACTTGGATACGTGACTAATTCTTTCCAGATGTTCAAAATTACCATCGGAAAAATATTTTTCATCGAACAAGACTGGTTGGGGGGTTAATGGAATAACATAGATCATGTATTTTTATTAATTATGCAAACAAAGCTTGAAAGCTTGTGCTAGACGAAAAGTTGTGCTTCACTGAGTAAATACTTTATTTTATATTTTTTCAGAGAGAGAGAGAGAGGTTTTCCTTTGAGGTTTGTTGAGATTTGCCATTTTCTTTTTTTCTTTTTGTTTAGACCTGGGAATCTGGAACAAAAGAACAAAAGGGTTGACCAAGGGTGCCAGTGGAGAAAGAGAATGGCTTCTCAAAACTGTTGTTAGAGAAATGGATGCGGCCAATGAGTGAGGAATTTTTAAAATGAGGCCCCCGTGTTCGTAGACGATGAGAGGATGGAGATTTGGCACTGGATCACTCAGGAGGACAAAGAGATTAGCAGAGCCATTACAGCCTGCTAGCCTCTATTCCTCGCCTTTTTTCTTTCATCCCTCGTCCTTCCATCCCTTTTTTAGTTAAGCTTATCTGCTAGCCGTCGCCTCTAAATGCGTTTGACGATCCGTTCTCCGCAACTCTCTGTGGAATGTTCAACCCGACCCCTCACTTCCACTCTTCCCGCATCATTTCGCCCCATTGGGACGTGTCTGTCTGTTGGTTTGGGCCTTTGGCTTGTGAGTCAGACTGAAGTCTTCAGCTTCTTTCTCATCACTGATTGTGTCCCCTCCATCCAATTACCCTCCATCCATTTTACTTCCACTCAACCTCCCCAGGCAGTCATACGGAGGAGATCTGTGTGATCTCTCTTCAGTTATTTGTTTTTTAAATTGTCTGATTTATTTGCTCAATTTTCCACAAGTACAGCGAAGTGAAATGAAAGCTAATTCCCACTTGCTGTCACATTCCGGCATAGCGGGTGTGACTCTTGGTCATGAAGATGGATGCGGAAAAAGAAGCAAGTTGATGGGAAACTCTTATGACCCAAGGTTATACAAACGCTCTTGGCAAATGGATTAATTGTGTAAGATCTTACCAATGATTGCTGCTGTGAGGTCTGACTGAAATCCTGTTAGCCAGAGGACGATGCATTACTGACGGTGAGGCTACAGCCCAGGTGATGCATGGCAAGTGTAATGAACAAAATGGAAGTGCGAAAACTAATCTTGTCTGTATCTTGCAGACCTTCTCTGGAGTGATATTAAGCTAGTTGATGATGTTTTGTTCACTCCGCAAACGTTTATGAAGCTATTAATCGGACCCAAATGAATCTAAAGAAAATCCGAGACATTTTTCATTCAGAGTAGTGGTGGAATGAAATGCTAGCTTGTTACTGACTGGAAACTGCACAGTATACATTGTATAAAACCTACTATTTTTTAAAAGTCCCAGTGAACCGGAAGTAGCAAGTGAGTTTTCTTCAGTGCTGTGACGTATTTCCAAGTGAAACAGATTATTAAATGAGGGCAGGGTTTGACTTCAGCGCTCCTCCTTTCCATCTCTCGCTCATAGCAGACTAACAGCTGGAGGGGAGTGGTTACGCATTTTCAAACCTAAGCCGTCAAACTGCCGTCATCTGAGAAGCAATGCCGTTTCCAGACCAGAAGTTACAGCTCCGATTTTAATTAAAGAAAACCACGACAAACAATTTTTTTCTGTGTATTAACTTGCACGGATTAAGTATTTACCCTAAGACCAGTAATATGTGCTAAGAAAGTAAATTTTTATTTAATTTTGATTTTATGAGGACTTTAAATAGTTAGTTAAACAGTAGTTAAATAGGAAAGATTAATTGGAGACAAATTAATCTAAAGGCTGGATTACAAAACACAACTTTTGCCCTAATATTTCCCCTGATTTGCAGCCTTGATGCATCAACACCAGTTGCCAAAAGTCAAATCAAATCTACAGATTTTGGGCAGTCATAGTTGATGGTCATTATTTTACTAGTTTTAAACAGTTGTGTTCGGCATTATTGTCATATGACCTCACTTTGTTGGTTACATGTTGCAGGTTACATGGTTACATGTTTCGGTATCTGGGGAAATTTGTTTATATAAAATTTTGTGTAAAAATTGATCTGATCCTAGCCTAGAAAGACACACCATAGCGGGAGCAAATCTAATCTGCCGCGAGTATCGTCTAGCAACTCTCAATACACATCTGAGCTGTAAAAAACAAACTCTGGTAGGCCAATCACATCGTGTATAGAGTCGGTGGGTGGGGCTTAACATAATGACGGCCAAGTTGCACTTGCGTGCTACTAGTTAACACAGAAGCTGGCGAATGGCGGTCTGTCGAATAGGGCTGTCACTTTTTTATATGTTATGATAATGTTGGCATAATGACACAGACATAGCCTGGCTACATCTTCCATCTTGACAGCGCTTGTCCTAGGCACTTTTTACTTCAACTGCGCCTGAAAGAAGAATTTATTTTTTTCTAAAGTAATTATTACAAATAAATAGCTTTCTTTTCAACAACGTCCTTGTGGTCAAGTTGCTATGCCATCCGTGAACACATTCCAGCTGCTGGAGAGGACTGCGCTAACATTTCTGATGCGGCAGACAAACTGCTCCGTGATGATTGCGATTGAAAGTCAGCACATGTAAACCCCAGATCGGTTTCGATAACGTCTCATGTAAACACTCAGTTTCAGTCAACCTCATGTCAATCTTGAGTACCTATAGAGTAGTATTGCATTCTTCATATCTCCGAAAAGTCTTTAGTTTTATTATATTTATAAAAGAAATATAGGCTGTACCGAGTCTTTCCAGAAAAAAAACGAGCGGCTGGAGGCGTATCGTGTGGGCGGAGCTAAAGAATGACGAGTGCGCACAAAGCGGCGATGTCCTCAAGCATGGAGAAACCCATGGCTATCGATCAGATTCAGCTAATACAGATATGATCTAGAATCCGATTCGGAGGCTGAAACAAATTGAACAGGAGAAGCAACAACAGCAGGACATCCGTCTCTGTCCTGTCAACATTTGTGTGTGTTTACTCGCAGTTTATGAGGACATGATTCGGTTTATGGACTATTGTATGCGACTAAACCTTAGCAGTAGCAAGCAAAACGGTTTTGCACGTCAGACTAGTGTAACGTTATACATAGAATGGTGTAACGTTAGCGCATTTGAATGACGAAGCACGCAATCGTGTCGCTTACTGATGTTTACTCACGCGACGATAGCCAAAAGCATAGACATTTGAAGCAGTTTTACTCACCGGCTGCTTCCAAAGCAGGACCGAACCTTTATCGCTGGGGCCGCTCCGTCAAAAACACACTTTTTGGTATGATTTGGTGAAGTCCTGTGACAGCAGTGACCGTGGAGATCCACTTTGCGACGCAACTTAAGCAATGTTGTGAAGCTTCCCGTCATTTCTGCGTTCAAATCGGTTCAAATGCAGCGCTGCCGTCCTGGAATGCTGTGCTGAAGCGTTGAAGTCGCTTGATGTCATCCATAGGAATAAAGTGGAGCGTGACGCGGACTATAACGACCTAAGTGTTGCACGGACGAGTGGATCTGCAGCTGAGCGAGTGTTTATGGGTGTGCATTTCCTCTCTCGCTCTAGTCACGCGAGCGCGCACTCTACCGGAAGAAGAGCCCGTACGGCCAATACAAGGACCTTCCGCTCTATCGACGTCAAGCGACTCATACTCGAAAAAAACTCTCCGAAACTTGTGAGAAACCGGAAGGAGTATTTTTGACACAGAAATACTCCATCAAACGTCCAACATTAGTTTTTGAAACTTTGTCTATGTTTAGGATGGGAATCCAAGTCTTTAACAGTGTAAAAAGCTCAGTATGCATGAAACAGCATTTCACCCCCCCTTTAATGGAAATGTTAATTTGAATTTACATCATTGTGGGGTTATTCCACACTGTAAAATCTGTTGTATAGTACACATATTTTGCAAATGTTGTATGCTATTTGGGTATTACTTATAGATTAATTCCACTTTCCATATCTAGATTGTGTCAAAGATTAAATAAATACACCCTTAGAGCAAAATTAGAAAGGCTTTAGATGGTTGGTTGTGTTTGATGTGTGAAATGTGGAGAGCACAAATGTTGCTCTCTCAGCTTTACAGACGGGTGGTCTTTTTATCTAGTGTGGATCCAGGGACAGGCCTGATAGTGAAGTATCTCCGCTACTCAGAAGCTTTTTAATTGCCAATCGTTTTTCTCATTTGCCTATCTGCTCTATTTGCTCTGGCTCACCTTATCTTCTCCAGCTCTGTCTCAATTTGCCATTGTGGAAGACTGATGTTTATCCCACACACCTCAACGTCCCTCCTTGCATGGAAAAAGGATGAAATTGAAACCTTGATATTCCTAAGAAACCACCATGCTGTGCAATTACCAAACCCTTAATTATGTGCAAATTCAACACAAGAGGTTTTGAAACCTGATACAACACTCATGAAAAGGCCTTTGCGTTTCTAATGTACAGAAACTCTTGGTGAACTGTGGTCTTATTTTTTTTCTCTTGTTTTCTTAACAAAGTCCATGTTGCTAAGGAACACCTGACTCTCCCACAGCTTTTGATCTGTTCTTAATGCTCAGAGACTTCCGTGTTAAACCATTTACTGCATGTATACCTTAAAAAGAAATGTAAAGAAGCCTTTGGTTAATGTATTTAGACATTCCCCAAATGTTTATAACTATTGTCAGTCTGTCTTTGTCTGGATGAAAGGAATTGTTGGTGTTCCTTTCATTCTAAAAATAGAACGCCTTAAAAAGGGGCTCATTTTCTGAAGCCCGTAGGGTTGCCCAGAAACTCCTCTCTCTGTGAGACATGCTGTATGCAAGTGCACTCACATAAACACACAAACGCGATGCTGGGTTCAGGAGTTCACCTGTGTAATAGTTGTCATAAAGGCAAAGCTGCTATCTATGGCAGCAGATTTCCCCCTTGTGATGCGGATCATCCATGATAAAGACACCCCTGTATGATGCACAGGTTGGTGGCCAAATCCTGAGCATGCCTTTTGGCTATATCTCTGTCCGGCTGACTGAGGAAGCTTTTTTTATTTTGCACAAAAATGAGCGCTCATCAGTGCTGTAGGTTTTTTTTATGGTTTTATGCCCCATCATTTTAAGGTAGTTTTCCACTGGGAAAATAAACTTCATGGATGACTGCATGGGAACATTTTGCATCCTGTGTGTATCCTAAAAGGTATTGATGTCATGGTCAGGTGTTTATTTTTATACTGTAAATAAACTAGATCTGGCTCCGGCTCTCCCACAGATATAATTTTGCTTCTGTATATTTCTCTAAGTGACAGTTTGTGTTTATTTGATTTGTTTAAGTGACAGTACTGTGCTGATCATGCTGATTCAGATGTGAGAACAAAAAAATGTCTGTCAGGTGGGGGTTACATTTTTAAATAAAAACATTTAAAATCAGCATGTGGATTTGTTTTCCAGCAAAAATATCCGAACATCCTCAAAACAAGTTAAATTTAAAAACAAAACGGCATAAGGTGCCAATAGTTAATTTCAGAGAATGTGTCTTTTAAAAAAGAAATTCCTCACTACTAAATATTCCACTACTAAATATTAACTTTCAGCAGTCAATAGCTACAGACCTTAAAACTTTGTGTGGCCTTTAGATTAGAGTGTAGAGAGTTTTCCATGGCCAAGCAACTGTTTAGCATTGGTGTAAAGCACACCGCCACTGACTAGTAGTGGAGATGTGTTCTCTGGAGTGACGAATCACGCTTCTCTGTCTGGCAATATAATGGACGAGTCTTAGTTCCAGTGAAAGGAACACTTAATTTATTCAGAATACCAAGACATTTTGTACAATTTCATGCTCCCAATTTTGTGGGAACAGTTTGGGGGTGGCCCCTTCCTGTTCCAACATGACTGCGCACCAGTGCACAAAGCAAGGGCCATAAAGACATATATGAGCGAGTTTGGTGTGAGGGAACTTGACTGTCCTGCACTGAGTCCTGACCTCAGCCCGACAGAACACCTTTGGGATGAATTAGAGCGGAGACTGCGAGCAATGCCTCCTCGTCCAACATCAGTGCCTGACCTCACAAATGCACTTCTAGAAGAATGGTCAAAAATTACCATGAATACACTAAACCTTGTGGAAAGCCTTCCCAGAAGAGTTGAAGCGGTTATAGCTAAGGGTGGCCAACTCGATATTAAACCTTACGGATTAAGGATGGGATGTCATTAAATTTCACATGTGTATATATATTGAAAAAAAATGTGGTTACACTTTATTTCGATAGTCCACTTTAAACATTATACTATCTATAAGTAACTTTGCAACTATATGTCAACTAACTCTCATTAGAGTATTAGCAGACTGTCAGTAGACTGGTAGGTTATGGTTAGGTGTTAGGCTTTGGGTTAGAAGAAAATCTGTTGGGGGGACCAACAAAATAAAGTTTTAGTAAATATTAATCAGACTGTCTACAAATATTATAATGACAGTTGACATGTAGTTGCAAAATTACATATAGTTAGTAGAATGTCTAAAGTGGACTACCAAAACCAAAATTGCATATATTTATATTCATGATACATTCTCAGTTCTCTATATACTTTCAGTGGACAACAGGACAATGATGTATCAGCTGGTGCTTTTTAGATTGAATGCAATAGAGAAGTAATTTACTTCCCTTGAACGTCTTTTCACTCCTATTTGCATTGAACACTGTTCTTCTAAGCTTCTGAACTCTTTAGCTTCTACAAAGTGATCGTTGGCCTCTCTGAAGCTGCTCCCAAGAGTATCCTCCTCCTTCGAGCAAATAGTTTTATGGGACGACCTTTTTTAGACACCTTCTAGGTGGTTTGATCTATGTTTTATAAGAATTCAACCAATGATGTCCCCAGAGACATCATAGATTATTTTATATATTTATTTATCTTTACTTTTTACATGTTTATCTTCAACATCATTGGAATTGATTTATTTATGACAATTATCCCTTTAATGGATTTTAAAAAACAAGATTTTTTTTAAAAGAATTTATTAGTTAAAAAAATATATTAATGAATTGAGAACTAAATTTCAATATAGATTTTGTTATTCAATACAAAGAAATGTTGTGCTCTTTATTTAGTATTCGTACAATACATGACCATGAGGTGCAACCAACATATATGGAGCTATTCAGTTCTTATTAACATAATGCCATTTAGAAACAGACACATTTAGTGTCCATTCCTCATGTTATACCGTGATTACCATTTAAACATTCATGTTGAAAAGAGGCATATTTATCTCTGCTTTCACGGGGGTGCTAATAGGCTCTTTAAAAGTCTCTCATTACTTTCTCATATTGGATTCTGCTCAAGCTTGCTTCTTGGCTGTCAGAAAGTTAATCAAAGCTTTGTTTCTGTGTGGTACGCCTGCATAATCCATGTGGCACTCAGCTATTAGGAGTGAGGAGCTTCAGATAAGATGTTTTTATCCTCATCAATCATCGGTTTCAATCAATTCACTTATACTGACACTTCTGTCTTAGGCCAATTAATGGAACAATTAAAACCAAATTACTCCAGAAGGAAGAAAAAGTTTCTTTTGACTTCAGTTTCTCTTAGAAGAATGCAGATCTGAGGTTGGACAGGCAGCCGCTCGAGCTGCCAACGCAGAGAAATGATACTGACACATGAAAGGCTAGAAGTCAATGATTAGCGAGACGGCCTTCGGATCAATTTGGCCTGCCGCAGACTTTGAAGCCTTCCGCTATGCTAATCAATGAAAAACTGCCTGCTCGTTAATGCCTTCAAAGATGGATGGAAAACAAATGGCTACCTCAGGCATCATCCCTCATCAGCCATCCTGTGCTGCTCACACACACACACACAAACTCACACACACACACACACACACTCAAAAAAAAAAACTCCTCCTGTGTGATTTATAAGATGTTTTCCTCATGGGGACCTAAAAATGTCCCCACAAGGACAAGGATTTCGGATATTGCCATTTTTGTGGGGACATTTTGTTCCCATAATGTAGGGATTACACACACACACACACACACACTAAACCTACCCATCACACAAAACTTTCTGCAATTTTAACATAAAAATAATAAAAAAATAATTCTGTATGATTTGTAATCTTGTTTCCTCATGGGGACCTCAATTTAGGTCCACACAGTGAGACAACTCCCCAAGATTCAGTGTGCATCCAGGTTGATGGCCCCACCGGGATAGAAACACACACACACACACACACACACACACACACACACACACACACACACACACACACACACACACACACACACACACACACACACACACACACACACACACACACACACACACAAAAATTGTACCCTCAATTTTTGTAGTGTAGTCATTTTGTAGGGGTTTTTACAGTTGTGTCAACCACATTTGCTTCATATTTTCATTTACAAATAGGGGGTTCTGTTTCTTCTTTCTCAAGCATTTTTTCTTTTTCTTTTAATGTTGTACCCTGAAGATTCAACATGCCAGTGTTTTCAATACAATTCTGTTTTCACTGCAGGGTGTATTTTTAGAGAATATACAGTACAGAATAGAATAGTCTATCACTAAAAACGTTTGGGTTAGGGTTAAAGTTAGTTAGTAAGTCATATTTGCTTTCTTATATGTAGAGAAAGTATTACCAGATGAAATTATTCCCTCATCCATTATTTAAAGCTGTAAAAAGGTTTTCTCTCACAGCCGTGACCTTTGACCTTAAAATACTGCCCTATGTTTGTCCCACAGGAGCAGAGCCCCAGTAACCAGACATCACTGGCCATGATGCAGGAGCCCCAGGAGGTTGTGGAGGAGACTGTAACTATAGAGGAAGATCCCGGGACACCCACCTCTCGTGTTTCTGTGGTTACCTCAGAAGATGGAACTACACGCCGCACAGAGACAAAGGTATTCCTGCTTACAGCTGACACATTTTTTAAGGTTTAGAAATGTCTTTGTTTACATTATTATTATGCTATTATTAGCTATGCAAATACTCATCTATGCTTATAGCATCTTACGTCATCTACGTTTATTTACAGCAACTTACATTTGTATTTTATTTTCATCACTTGAAGGCGAAAATCTACCTGTTAGTTATTTTATGATTAACTACATACTTAAGAAGTCATTTTATTTAAACAAGAAGTAACTGTTGTTGTTGACATTTTTATATGCAAAAAATCTGTATTTTGTATAAATAATTGTATAGAAAAGTGTTCATTTAGTATTATTTATATACTATTATATTGTTTATTAATAATTTGAAGTAACATGTATTAGTATTTTGTAGTTTCATTTTAATTGTAGTAAGTTTTTGTCATGTTTTGTCGATTTTTATATATATAAAATTAGTTTTAAGATTATTTTTCTTCAGTTTGAGTCATTTTATTACTTCAATTCAACTTATTTTCAGCTAGTTGACAATGCAACATTTCAAGTTTTTGTAAGTTTAAGTTTTTCATCTAACTATATACAATTTATTTTATTCCAGCTTTATTTCAATTAACATGTTTTAGTTAAAAACAACACTGGTATAAACCTTTTGTCCAGATTAGTGGGAGGTGTTGATGTGGTTTACAGTAGTCAGAGGGTTTAGCCAATCAGCTCTTTCACCCAGTCAGCTCTTTAGTGATGAGACAAAGGGATTAAAAGACTAGCGCTTCTTTAACAGTAACACAGCTCAGATGAACCTGAGAGAGCATTTTGCTTTATAGGCTAACCTGGGAAGTTGAAGGCATTCAGGGAACTTAGTACACATTATTAGCAATAGCTCTATTTAGATCCATCAATTTGTGCTGTACTTTTGTAAGCCACACAATCTTGATTCCCCTTTACTTTTGTTTTGTTGTTTGAAAAAGGACAATGTGACTAATATGAAGGTGAGTTAAAATCTCTCTCACATAAGCTTTCTCACACACGCCTCTTGTCAGTCACCATTATTTGTGCCCATTGAAGCTCAGCAATGCACAGCATCTCAGCTTTGATGTGAAATCACTGCATAAAGCTTCGATTGGCAGAGCGGTCACCTCTTAACGCCCTTTACTGCTACAGACCTGCTCGTAGGTTTACATACCCTTGCAGATTCGGCTAAATGTTTATAATTTTTAAAAAATGTTAAGGGATCACATGCAAAAAAAAAAAAAATTAATTAGAAAACTGCCCTGATAAAGCCGTGGTTATGCCAAACTAACTAACTTAATTTAGTAAAGAAAGCTGTTTTTCCATATTGTAGGTGCATTATGTCATCATTCCCTATCGTTGCTGCTTCTCGTTGCTATGGTAAATGTTACTTTTTGGAATACATGAGATCTAAACAGATGTGTCCTCTAATGTGTCCTCTATTTTGGTACATATAAACATTGTTTTTGAATTTGAATTGAGGGGGGAGTAAACATGCTGAAGCTATAACTCGGTGTTGAGATGCAGTTTGCCACATGGAACAATTAAGGGACTCATTCATACCAAGAGTATGTAAACTTTTTAACAAGATTTGTCATTTTAGTCATTATTTGTGATCCTGGACCACAAAACCAGTCAGAAGGCGTTTGAATTTGAGATTTATACATCACCTGAAAGCTGAATTAAAAATGCTTAACCACCATGCTTAACATTTCCATTCATGTATTTTTAGGATAAAACGATATTTGGCCTAGAAGTAACTATTTGAAAATCTATGCAAAAAAAAATCTAAATAATAAAAAAATCACCTTTAAAGTTATCCAAATGAAGTCCTTAGCAATGCATATTACTAATAATAATCATTTTTAATCTATTAACAGTAGAACATTTACAAAATATCTTCATTGAACATGGTTTTGTGGTTCAGGGTCATTATACTTAAAAAAAACAACATGAAATGCATTTTGTTGCGACTGGTTCATCCATGTAGGTTTCATTTTTTTATTGCATTTTTTTAAATCAAAATGTCATAATCTCCAATCATTTAGCGCGCTTAAACCCCATTCAATCCTTTCAATCAGTTGCATGCTCGCATTCCGATCTGCCTCCATCCAGTCAATTACAGATGGAACCAAGTTTTCGCCCTACTTTTGTTTTCTTTTTCGATTATCCATTTCAGTCATATATACATCACAATATGGAAGAAAATATCTGCCGCTACCTCTGTTTACATTAATTAAATATGGGCAATGTCAGTTCTTCAGGGCAGTACAAATTACACAAAAAAAAACATATGCTCTCTCTTACTTTTTAAAAATGCTAAACATATTACTCATTCTGCAAAAGGTCTTGTACACTTAGGAGAAAAGGATAATGTGAAGAGTACAACCCATTTCACATATTAAAAAATAAACAGCTATATGCATGCACACACATTAACCAATGCTCACAGTTCTGTTCTACAGTGTACCACAACTGACAGTTGATACATAGTGGAAGGAAGTGAAGGGTGAAGAATGATGTTACTGCTGCACTGTTTCTCACCATTAGACCACTCACACTGCCAAACTTATGAAACACAAATAACATCACAGTGTGTGAGGTGAATGTTTGCACAGATGTGTGGGTCCTTCTGTCACATGTTAGTGTGTTTCAGCTGATATGGGGGTTGTGGAGACAAGCCTATAGTCACTTAAATACATCAAATCCAGCCCAAGAGCTGTGGGTGTAGAATAAATAAAGAGGCTGGGTTCAAGGATAAAATCTAAGAGATCTGTTACACCCTGGATGTGTTTGAAACTAACGTTCACAGTCAGCATAAATGTACTTGCTAAAGAAACATGGCGCACAACATCTTATGTAATGTGCCTGAACGAATTCAGGTGATCTTAAGAGATACCCAAGGAAATACTACGACTGCAGAACTTATTTATTAGAAATATGTAAAAATTAGGGTTGTGCCGACATAATCAAAAAAATAATCACATCCTATGACTTGATCGGTAGTCACTAAATTAGGTAGTCGCAACATAAAACCGTAAAAAGTTTCCGCTGATGTGCATGTCACCAGTAAACAGGCTTTTGTGCCACATTCTGCTTTGTTACTTTGCAATACATTAGTTTTCTTATAAGTATGATGATGTGTTGAGACCAAACGGTTTTACAGCTGGAGTGCACCATTGGTGTGAAAATGTACTTTGCTGGGTTGTTTTAGAATAGCAAAAATGTTATATATATATATATATATATATATATATATATATATATATATATATATATATATATATATATATATATATATATATATATATATATATATATATATATATATTGTTATGGTTTCTATAACTGTATAAATATGGTTAGCAACTTTATAATGATAATGATTACAGGAGTAGATTAGAGAAACATTACAATTGGACTCAAAGATGGCTTGCAATTGTATATAATATAATGTATAGCCAAAATATAATTGATTAAGAATAAGTAATTAAAGAATATTGAATATTAAATAAATATGATCAATTAATTAAATATTATTGAGCATTCCTCTAGTTTCTTAAAAAATAAAAACATGTAGAAAATGTTTACATGTAGAAAGCCTAAGATAAAATAATGTGTTTCTCTCGTATTCGTCTTTCTCTGCTTGTGTTTTCTCCTCTTGGAAATCGTCCAGCTAGAGGAACATTCTATTAAATGCTGAAATTACTCTTTTGTGAAGGACAAAATGAGACAATAAAAACATTTAGTCTCAAAGGCGTTCTCATGTTTTCTTGTTTAGCCAGATAATTCATATCAAAATTAATTCGCTGGCCCAGTTTGTGTTTTGGACTATTCTGGACTATTAACAAGGCTTCATGGGAAATGTCCTACTTTTTTTTTTTGAACAGGCTTTCATTTAACTGTTTTCCTTTCACTCTTACAAGGCTTAACATTTCCATTATAACGTGTTTACTTTTCTGACTAATGCCTCCTGAACTGACACATTCACTGTAGGTGACCAAAGTGGTTAAAACCATCACACGACGAACCTTCCAGCCAGTGATCCTGACCCAGTCCAAACCGTCTACTCCTGTTCCTCCATCTACACCAACACCATCTGAAACAAAACCAGTAAAGAGCGCTCCTGGTTGACATGTCTCTGCCTCCCGTCCTTCATCTCACTAACTGTGTCTGTAACTCACAGCTGGTGTGCCAGCGGTCTGTAAAACTAAATACCAGGGAGATCATAAAACCCTTATAGAACTGTAAAATGTGGCCATGACGCCTGCATGCACCTTTTAACAGGAAAACATTAGTAAACCCAGCCACTGCTGTAGATAGACACCTTTCATTAGGGCCAACGGTAGCCTTGGTGGTTAAGCTTAGTCTAAATATAAGCCTCAATTTAGCTTTGTTTCACATTCAGTTGCAATAACCTTTTAAAAGTCAACAGGAAATTCTGCATGCAATTAATTTTATATATATATATATATATATATATATATATATATATATATATATATATATATATATATATATATATATATATATATATTTATAGTTTATAGTGTATTATTTGATTATATTTATTGAATTATTTATATATATACATATGATATGTATTTAGAGTAAAAAAAAAAATTTATGCGTACCCAGTAAAATGTTTTCCAATGAACAAATATGTATGCTTTTCTAAGCAAGAAAAAAAAAATCAGGAGAAGAACAAGTAGTTGTATATTTTTTTAAATAAAATTTTATAGCAATGTGTCACTTATTCATTAAAAATAAATGTTATATTTCTACTTCAGAGATTATACACTTCTAGAGTACGTGTGTGGCTTATAAAAATAGCTTATTTTTCTTTACAAATTCTTAATGATGATGGACAACATGTAAGGTGTGTCATCTTGAAGAACGCACTTTCTTTAATGCTCAAAAATCATTGTTTAAACATGTTTTTTTGCATCTCACAACCATGTGTTGGTGTCTGTTTTAACATACTATGTTAACCTCACGTGTGCGTGTGTGTGTTAAGGGGTGTTCACACTGACACAGATTTTTAGAGCCAGCACAACTCAAAGTGATTTGTTTGAGTCCCCGATTTGGGACGACATGAGCAACAGAGACAATTGCCAATGCAACAGAGTAGCAACACTGGCAACAAGAAGTGGGAGTGCAGACAGTCAGTATTACACCTGCATATGTAATTCACCTTATGAATACAGTTGGATACTGCAATCGAGTGTAAATGCTTGCAAACACTTCAGAAGACTTCAAATGACTTCCCCCAATTAAATTGACATAAGGCTGCATTTATCTTATTTATTTTGTTAAAATGAAAAGCACCCCCCCCCCCCAAAAAAAAAGCTAAAAAATACCTGTGTATCTCATTGTTAAAACCTATCCTGTAATATTTAAAGGTGAAGGGTAGAGGGTTACAGACCTCTATAGACGTAGATATATCCCTTGAGATATTACACACTGACAACTGGTCATATGGCTTGTAAGGGCTCTCACACAAATTCAAGCAGTCATGGTTCATCTTCAATGACGATTAATTTTGATCAAGCTCATTAATTTCCAAGATGAATTTACAGCCATGGACAAAATAGCCAATTAATTGCTCTGCAGAATTCACTGAGCAGCAAATTGGTTTCTGTATCAGCATTGAACCTTCAGGAGCAGCAGCACTCCATCCTCTTGACAGGCAGACATTTTGTAGAATAAGGGACTGGATTAACACTCAGAGGGGAAGTCGAGTCATAAAGACATCAATGCCCAGTGATAGACACAGAGAACTAGAGCACCATTTAGGTCCCATGTAGTCTTGTGGCAGTTCTTGTGTTGATTGATTTTTTTTAGTGTTGTCATATAGCTGCTCTCTTTCATATGTGGTAATGGTTTCCTTTGTAAGGTTCATCAAGGGGTGTGTTTATAAGTGAGTCCCTCATTTAGGGAAAATGTTTATCATTTATACATACATCACTTATCCCAAACTTTTCATACCCAAACATGGGTGATGTATCTTAATGTGTGTATTTTAACTGGAGAAGACTTCATGTTGACACAATAATGTAGCTTTGAAATGTTTATATAGCAAGACAGCCTTAGTCTTTCATTTAAGTAGTAAAAAGAGATTGTTGCTCCTACAAAACTTAACTGATAGTAAAGTTTTCTTTATTATGAGAAACTTTTGTAACAACTGCTGAGAAGTTTGTTGAAATGTGTCCTTGTATTTTCAGTTCCAGCTGTTTCATTACTGACGAACACAAAGCATTTTAAGGGACTGGCAAAGATCTTTAGTCATTTTACAGCTACTCAGCAAGCTCACAGTGTGACACCCACTTCCCTGCTGATGTTAGACCACTAAGTCAGTGTGCTGCATTTCACTCATAAATGGCTGTGGTTGTTTTGGCTGCTATGATTTCAGCAATCTGGTATAATGGATGCATTTTGAATGGCCTTAATATCACATATATGTCTTGCATAAGGCATATAAGACAGGGAATGGCTCACTGTAGATCTGCATAAAAGCACAAACCTTCACTTGAATTATTATGACTTGAGCTTCTGATTTTGTTTCATTTTTGCATCATCTTAGGTCACTAAAATGGTCAAGACAGTGACGACACGGACTGTTCGACAGGTGCCAATGGGTCCCGACGGCCTTCCTCTTCCAGAGGGCTCATCTCCACTGGGGAGCTACACCGACTCCATTGATCGGCGCTACATGAAGAACGGTGAGCGCTTCATCACCCCCCAGGCCACTTCCACCCTCACACGCTCTTACAACAATTACAGCGACTCCTACAATGACACTCCAGACAGTCAGTTTCGCCATTACGCCCTTCACGATGGCTACGGAGACATGCCCGAAAACTACGGAAGTCTCTCACGCGGGGTCAACTACAGGCCTTATCGCCCGTACATGCCCACCGGTGGATACCGGCCAGAAAACAGTTACACTCTCCCCATCCGCAAGGACGACTATGGCCATGTGGCCCAGCCTCAAGTCCCTATGGGAAGTAGCACCGTGGATCTCAATCGTTCTCAGCCTGAGCGTTTCCAACCAGAACCTTACGGCCTGGAAGATGATCGCCGCAGTCTCGGCCCAGACGACGAAGAGCCGTATGACCTAGAGCCTGATTATTCTACGGCTAACCGTCGCACGCTGCCCGGACGCACCATTCGAGAGCCGCTACGCAATGGCCCCCGCGTGAGGTAAGAATCATTCAGTTGATTTGTTTTGTTTGCTTGCTTGTGCTGCGGTGGGTTAGCCCTGTCTTTTTGATGATTGTGAGCAGCTTTGATGTGATTGCTTATTGAAAGGATTCAAATGCTCCGGCCCTTCAGAAACACACAGATGCAGGTTCTTATTTCACAGAATGGAAGGTTATTGAGGAGAGGTATATTTCAATGGCAAGATATCAAGGAGCACTGATGAATTACATTATTTTATAATGTACATAAAGAAAGTCTAAAATATGATATCTGTAATTAGAATTATTACAAAATACTTAATCCCTAATTATTACTGTCTAAAACTGGATGGAAATGCATAAACAATATATATTATTATATTATATTATATTATATTATATTATATTATATTATATTATATTATATTAATTATATTATATAATATTAATTATATTATTAGCGCTGTCAAAATAAATGCATTTGTTTTTCATTGTAACTCATTGTAACTGTACATTGTAAAAGTTCTACATGAGTCCTACAAAAGTCCTACATTTACACATTGTAAAAATATTTAACACAATTAACGCAGCATCAGTTTTTTCTGTCGTCCTTTTGCTGTGCTACAGTATATATAATCAACCTATCATTCATTCAAGTGCCATTCAAGTGTGATATGACACAAAAAATTAACTCAAAGTCTTTGAAGTGTCCATATAGACGCCACATTACTCCACATGGTAATGTTCACAGTAAACTAGTTAACAGCAAATGTGAAACCGAACTTTTGAATCAAACATACGCATGGCAGTGCCGAATTGAGTTTTCTTTCATACTTGAACAGACAAACACAAAATGATGCCAAAATTTCTTCGAATATCCTTGTAAACACTTAAATGAGTTAAAGTGTTAAATGAATGCAAAGAGTAGTTCATTTGATAATTAATGAGATCATTTTTGGGTGAACTAACCCTTTAAAGCCTTTTTAAATGTTAAAATCAATAGGTTTAAATTATACTGAAATGTTGATTGGCTATAATTAATGGTAATGGTCAATAAAATGGTGAATAAAATTGAGAGTAATTGAGATATAATAGAGAAATCAGTATCAGTACTGTTATCAGGGATACTGGCCTTCATTCATAGTGCTTTGCAAAAAAGATGCCATTAAACAAATGTAAAATATACTGTCTTTATGTTGTTTCTACATTATTTTGGAGATTCAGTGTGAAAATATTACAACATAAAAATATATTTAAAAAATGTTATTTTAGGTGTGATTAATCCCGATTAATTACAGAAAAATGTTTGTCTGGCTATCCCCAGACAAGAGGCGAGCATTATTTGAATAACTCTGTATGCAGTTGGAGAGTACTTCAACCAATCATACCACAGGAGACGTGATCAACAGGCAACGACCATAGACTGTAAAAAAATATGGACGTAGTGTCCGTGACGTCACCCATAGGATTCCTTACAGTTGTCATGAAGATCAAAATTAGCCTTATAAGCCAAAACCACAATTTGTACCAGGCTGTAAACATGTTTTTTTCTGCTTTAAAGTTGAGAATTTTAACATGGGGCTCAATGAGATTCTGCTCCCTTCTGGAGCCTGTCCCTAGTGGCCAGTTGAGGAATTGCAGTTTACATTACTTCCGTATTGGCTTCAAGAGAGATCGCGGTAGGTTGCCGGTTGGCAACGACCCATCGCTTCTCTATCTGTCATTGTGTTAAACCCGCCAATAGGTGGATAAGCCAGTCTGTGATTGGGTCCTGCAAAAATGGAACTGAAGCAGAAGAAATTAATGTACAGGTTTCCAGACTGAGTTGCCGGGTGAAATCAAATCGTTGGCAGATTAGGCTGGGTTTACCCAGTCTAGAAAAATGTGCCATTAATTAGTTAATTGACACTACTATTATACATCATATTATTTGTATTATAATATATTATAGTAATGTTCTATAAATATAGTTTTCTATAATTGGATTAATTTATCAAAGTATTATAAATTATTATAAATAAAATTTACATTTCAATTTATATGAATATTTTATTATTCTGTTTTATTATAACTGAAAAATTTCAATATAAGTGGCATGAGACACTGACAGTGTTTATGCATAACTGGTACGGATGGATGGATGGATGGATGGATGGATGGATGGATGGATGGATGGATGGATGGATGGATGGATAGATTGTTGAAACGGAGTGTTGAAACTATAGATTGCAAACATCTCTTCATTATTTTGCTAGCAGATTTCCCTAATGGTTGAACAATCTTCCTATCTTCTGAGAGATGAAAAGGAAAGGAAAAATGTTGTTACCCTTCCAGTCAATGTAAGCGCAGTCCTCCTTATGAAGAGCAGTAGCAGTTATGACTTGGAGCATTGTTGCAGGATCACAGTTTCTTTTTAATTAGGGTTGACACATACACACACACACACAAACACACAGTAGGCAATCACTGTCACAAACCGCATACACAACCTTTTTGGCCACTTCCTGTTTTTCAGTCTATAATGTATTTGTGTACATCCAGAATTATACTATAATTAGCCGTGATGTTACCCCTCATACTCCAAAGGCTTGCATTTTGCATCCATCATTTGCATTCCCATAATAAGAGATGCTGACAAAAATCTCACTAATGAATGTGTAAAAGGAATATGTTAATTAGAGCTTATTGCTTGCAATTTGGAAATATGCAATTCTAAAACAGCCAAAATTGCGACATTTAGCAAATGTTTGCCAATGCCAGTTTGCCAATGCCTGGATTAGACCGTTACTGTGCATTTAATTTGTTACACCGACTCAAAGTCTTTATCTCTCTTTCTCTATCTCGGTGGAGCTGTTGTTGTCAGGGTGATTAATAGTCTCTGGTGAACACTGTCAGACAAAGGGGCCGTCTCGTCTCCAGCCATATCTCTAATGGTTCATCTCTCCATGGCTGATCCTCCCTGCACCTGCCACCAGTGCCACAGCAGAGCAGCCATAGGTCGTCATGCACAAATCTCCCTGAAGACCACCAGGAACCACTTCCTCTGTGTCAAGCTGAAATGACATCAGTTTTTATTGGCAGAAAGGGAAAAACACCCCATCCTTTATCTAGAAGTTTGATCACAGAGACTGAAAAATGTAATTACTAAATAGTTCTAAATAGAACCATGTAGAGTGGAATAGTTTTTTAATTCAGTTTCGTTTTTCAAAAACAGCATGTTTACATGTTTATATATATATATATATATATATATATATATATATATATATATATATATATATAAAATCAAAGACATGCAGCACAATGCAAATTCAAATCCTGATTGTTGTTAAATTCCCTTACAAATTATTCAAATAAGTTGGTTCTTTCAGGCAGAAATCATGTTGATGGATGCGGTTATTAACGTTACTGTAGTATGAAGAGCAGGACCTAGTGTTGTGGAGCTGAGCACGGCGGCTGTAGCGATTGTTACACAAACACACACCTTGCGAGCAGTGGGACTTTTATTATGATCTATTTCCGTTTCTTTGGTCATGAGGTAATGCAGCTCTTTTTATCATATAAGATACATTTAAGTGTGTTTAAAATTAAGTTATTACGTTACTCTGTGCATTCGCTCAGTGGCTGCTGTTGACACTTGTTCACACTGCTAAGAGTAAAGCGTTTCTGCCAAATAAACCGGAAACCGAGGGTAACGCAGATATGACGCAATTGGCAGGCGACTCCCTCAGACGCTATTCTCAGATGTTCCGGGTCCTTGATTAAAATAGCTAATTTTTCACAATTTACAAATAGTTGGAAACATTTGCCATATTGTAAGTACTCAACTGAACAAAATATATAACACTGGCCTACTGCTTTTTGGATATTTTACTGCAAAAATACTGCATACATGCAATGTTAACAATATCTTTAACATCATTCACCTACGCTGTTGACATAGTAAATTCAGCGCAGCTGAGTTCTATTGGCCAGAAAGTATCTCATTATTTGTTGGTGGAATTGCATTTCCTTTCCTTTCCTTTTTTTATTATTTTTTTTTTTTTAAATGTTCTTTTCTTGAGATTATCGTTAATCATTTTTGGAACTGTTCAACATCATATACATTCCCTCAATCTTAGTGTGACAATAGATGTATACTAGAGTTCTTGTTTTAAAGCTACACTGTGTGATATTTTCCCCCATCTAGCGGTGTAAAGGTATATGACCATCCAGTGAATATTAGTTTCTGTTCCTCTCAATTCCATTAACATGGCAATCCCCCTCTTCACATTGGACACGGTGCCATCGAGTGTTAAAACGTGAAAGGCGAAGCTTGAATTTACGAGTATGTCCCTCTTTGGCTAATGTACTTTCAAGATGGAGGGGCAACATGGCGACCTGCATTCGAACCCCTCACCCGTATGTATTTTCAGAGGCATATTATAAACTTACGAGAATACTTTATTACTTGAAAGAAGTAAATATACATTAATGAGTACATATATTTTTGAAAGAACTAAGTGTTTTTAGCTAAGAATAAACTAAAAATTTACACAGTATAACTTTAAGTAAAACATGCCCCCATTATATTAAAAAATTGTATTGGTGTATTTTAATTCAACATGAAGCCAAAACAGTTATTGATTAATACACTATAGTGTTTTTGAATCATGTATTTTGGGACATTTGAAGTAGTGCTTCACAGTATAACAGCAAAAGCTACTTTTTTATTGTGATTTAAAATTTATTTATAAAGCATTTAATCAGATGGAGATTTTGTCAAATAAAGTGAAAGATTTGTGTCTGTTTTCTTACTTGTTTTAGGAACAGCCTAGTGAATCCACAAATAATGATTAATTCACAAGTAATTGCTCATTATAATGAGTGAATGATTATTCAAATGAGTGACATCTCTGTACTGTGAGACTCTTGGAATAATATGGGACTCTTACAAATAAGCTAATATTTTCCTCTCTTTCTTATTCAGAGGCATAGGCATTTATCCCAAAACATCTAAAAAATAAATAATTCCAAGAAAGGACATGTCGAGAGGACAAAATGGGTGTAGTAATGGGCACATAACTATGTGGTTTTTGCTGGCAACAAACAAACACACACATTCACATTTTTGGAGCATGAAGAACATTTGGCTCATTGTTGAGGCATAGATGCTCCTGTAATAACTTCAGAGCATCACATCTAGTAGAAGACCATCATGTGTAGTCAAAGTGCTTTCACATGTTATCAATACACTCGTACATACAATGACGGCAATTTAAATGCAAATCTTGACATTCCCATCTCCCAGTCCACAGGGTTTAGCATGCATCTGAACTGTCTAAATCATTTCTATTGGCAAAGCCCTCAAAGTGTGTGTGTGTGTGTGTGTGTGTGTGTGTGTGTGTGTGTGTGTGTGTGTGTGTGTGTGTGTGTGTGTGTGTGTGTGTGTGTGTGTGTGTCCTTGTTTATATTACATTGTGGGGACCAAATGTCCCCATAAGGATAGTAAAACCTGAGATCATCTACATTGTGGGGACCAGCCAGCGGTCCCCACTTTTCAAAAGGCTTATAAATCATACAGGATGAGTTTTTTTGAGTAAAGTAAAAATGTAGAATGTTTCCTGCGATGGGTAGGTTTAGGGGCAGTGTAGGGGAATAGAATGTAAAGTTTGTACGGAATAAAAAACATTACTATGGAGATCTATGGAGAGATTCTTACAGCTCTTGCAGGTTGTTGGCTTTGTTTGTTTCGTTGCTTCTATTGGTCTCCCCTTTTTGTAAGGCGCTTTGGATAAAAGCGTCTGCTAAATGATTAAATGTAAATGTACAAGGAGAGGGTGAAACATGAGGACATTGGCCATGTTCCCACTTTTCAAAATGCTTATAAATCATACAGGACAAGTTTTTTTAGAAAGTAAAAATGCAGAATGTTTCCTGTGATGGGTAGGTTTAGGGGCAGGGGCAGTGTAAGGGGATAGAAAATACGGTTTGTATAAAAACCATTACGCCTATGGAATGTCCCCATATGTCACAAAAAAACGTGTGTGTGAGAGAGAGAGAGAGGGGGAGAGAGAGAGAGAGAGAGAGAGAGAGAGAGAGAGAGAGAGAGAGAGAGAGAGAGAGAGAGAGAGAGAGAGAGAGAGAGAGAGAGAGAGAGGAGAGAGAGAGAGAGAGAGAGAGAGAGAGAGAGAGAGAGAGAGAGAGAGAGAGAGAGAGAGAGAGAGATGAAACTATCATGTATAATGGCAATGTTAATGATGAATAATTTTGAGCCCTCATATTGTCTCACAGTGATCTTTTCTTCTGGTCATATCCCATTTTCAATCTGCTCCTGACACCATTGCAGCATATTTTAAATGAGTTCTGGCAGAAGCTTTTTGGCAGATTTTTTTTGTGTGACTGAAATTCATATTTAGTCACCATGGTGTTCCAGACCCATATTTTCTTTTGTGGAACAAAAATTATGGTTTGGTCCCTACAAGTTAATTATTAGTAGCCATGGCTGTTAATTGAATAATAATAATAATAATAATAATAATAATAATAATAATAATAATAATAATAAAGATAAAAGCAGCAAGATTGCTAATAGCATGAAAGCTTTGTGTTAGGACCAGAATGAAATGTATCAACGATATTATTCTCTAATAATCTTTCTCTCCAGAAAGCTGTTAACTCCGAAAGCTTCTGCAAATAGATATTAAATCAATAATATGAACATTTATTTAAAATTCCTCCTTTTGTGTCTCACAGAAAAACATTTTTTTTGGAACATCATGATAAGTAGGTAAATATTTATAAGCTGTTCTTTTAAGAGCCTTTATACGAAAAATGCTGTCTGGCAGTGGTGCAGCTAAACAGCTGGCTTTTATTTTGGAAACGGCGTGTGTCCGCTCCTCCCTTTTATTCCCAGATACTTCCACTGCTTGCATTTTGTAGCAACAGCACTTTGGTTACCCTTTATTATCATATAAATTGTAGTAATACCACTTAGTGTATGCTTACCTAATATTTTAGGTCTTAAAGGGGCTGTAGAATTCATAAACCCATGTTATTAGAGACACCGGTGGCTTTTAAGTGAACTGCAGCAAGCAACTTATTACTCGCGCTCGTGCATACACTCCATAGTGATGAAGTAAAATACACATAACGTACAAGAGACTGAACGTGATTCAAGGCTAAACGCAGCAAAAATGACAGCAGTGAGAAAATAGCAGTTAAGAAAGCATCTGCTTATAGTGATGCACCAGGTCTGCAATTCAGTGGCATCACATATTTTGCAACGTTTTCAATCTTAAAGGGTTACTTCTGTGATTAGCATATGGCTTTTTATTATTAGAAACCCTGGAGTATATTCAAATGATCGTGCTTCCGTTTTATCTTCCCAGCCCTTTAAATCTACCAAAACTAAACCATCACGATCTAAAGTACTATGAAGATTCGTCCAGTGTTGTAGGACTAAAAGTACTACCTCACAAGCAGTTTTTTTTTAAGGGGGAAATCTTTGCTCGGAACTTAATTTAGACCCTGCTCCCTGCGGTCTAAACGCACAAGTACCACCCCAAAGTCTGGGGAAAGTGCCTGCGGTGGAAACTTGGCTTTAATTTGAATGAATCTCTTTTCTTTGCATGACACAATGGCATTACAGTACAGAATACCATTCTTTACCATTATCCTGCTTTGTATAAGCATTCATTTCATTTGTGTTATAGAAGAGAGAGGCTTTTGGGAGTGCACATAAATGTCACATACTTTTGACTTTCCCTGCAAAACGTCCCGAATCGAGTCATTCCATGAAAATTCGTACATATAGCCCCTTTAAGCTTAGCTTGGTGTGAAAAGGACTTCAAATAAGATGCTGCTGCAGTGTTATTTTTAGTCCATTGCTTAGCTTGACTGGTGGATGTGAGAAATGTCTCAGGCCCAGGCAAACAGCTCTCTGCTGTTTCTAGAATGCCTTAGAACAGTTAAAGACTTTAGTATACATTTTGTTCTGGGTGTGAATAACAAGATGAGATGTATCCCAGCCTCAAAAAAACATAGCAGTAGAGTTTGGAAGAGACATTGGCAGTAACGCACTCTGTAAATCGTATTATGTACTTGGTCATACACACCATCAAACATGAGTCATGCTGGCTAAGCCTGTGTGCCCTTTCTATATTAGTTGTTCTGGGTAATTATCTGCATCAGCATGAGTCTTAGTGGGAAGAGTATTGAACTGTTTAACTCAAGTAGAAATAATGTATCCTGAGTGCCAACCTTGTTAATGTTGGTTTGCTCCAAATAGGTCTCGCACTGGTCATCATTCAGAAATTACGTCAGTTAATGATTATTTCAACAGTCTAACCTAGATGGCACTTGGATGGCTTTTCCAAACCAATAAAGCGCTTCTAAATTTACCGCGTGGTTAGTAACCACTCTCTTAATTTGCATGAAATCTGTTCATATGTTACAATAATAAAACAAATGGTGATGGATGTAATGAATACTGACCAGGGCCGGACACTGTAGCAGATGTTGCATACTGATACTAAATTGAGAGTTATGTCAAAATCCAGTTAAGTCATTTCACTCAGTGGCCACCTTGGAGATACCACATTGACCATTGCAATTTCTCCCAACTTTTGGAGAAAAGTGGCTTGTCACCTTCTTACACTGTCTTTGATTATAATTGGCTAAAAATATAGGAGCCATTATTGGTGTTAGATGAAGTGTATTAGAAAACTGAAAAAATAACACATCAACTTAATACAAATAAGGGAAACATGTTCACACAATTGCATTAAGCACTTTCAAACACAAACAAATTGAAATTCATTTTATTATATTTTTTTTGTATCCTTATTGAATAAAAGGTTTACTTTATTTAAAAAAAGTTACAAATGCTACTATAATTGTCTCTTAGAGGAGGTGTTTCATCTGACAACATGTTTTACACCTGCCTTGTCGTTCTCAGTGCGTTCCTTTATTGTGCTTAAATCTCTCTTTCCTCCGGGAGGAATCAGGTGACGTGTTCCTCATGTAACCTCATGAAGTTAATGTCCCATTTCATGGCCATATTATCTCTTTAAGATGTCAGATATATGAACTGTTCATTTAAAGCTCTGCCGTGTAACAGCTTGCTGAGATTTCCTCACTCTCTAATGTGCCCCTAAATCACCTCCAAAGTTGCAGCACATAATTAACATAAAACTCTCATTAAAAGTGCATCCCGCACAACCGCCAACATTCTCAGCTGTGGCCCATTTTGTCAAGTCAAACATCAAAGACTTTGTTCACACTGTGCGTAAATCCGATTTGTTTTTCAAATCCAGTGTTTAGCACTGACTTTCTGCACTGTCATTTTCTAAGCGATGAAATCAAATTCATTTGTCCAGATGACTATATATATATATATATAGTGTGTGTGTGTGAGTGTGTGTGTGTGTGTGTGTGTGTGTGTGAATTTACAATGTGCTGTTCAGACTATAATCAAAGCCAAAGATTAATATCTAACAATCATTTCCTCTGTGGATTCATGAATGCTGACAGATTATAGTGGTGTCTCTATATTTGCACGTATTGTCTCCAGCGCTTTGAATTTCTGGTGCACCTTGTTTTTTTCCCCACCTAGAGTGAAATGAGAACAGGAAATAAGCTAGAAATGGAGAGAGAAAAGGTGATGGTGAGTAAGTGTCACAGGGGTTTAATATTTCTATGCCAATTTAGGGGTAGCACCACAGGGACATTTCTGTTTTGGTCACACTGATAATGAAGCATGCTGAGACTCCTATTTGAGATTGATGTAAGCTCCCTGATGTGTACAGCACAGCCCCAGACATGTTATTTCCAACTTCTGCTCTGTAGAGGACAAGAACTGTTGGAGTAAAACATCATGGCTCGTGTGAGTCCACCTGCCTTCTGCACACAGTTGCAGAATAGGAAGAATGTTTATATTAATACAAGTTATTATACATTTATACATATATAATGCTTAAATACGTATAGGTTCTTTTGAATAACAAACAGCATTGACTTTATTAATTATTAATTATTTGAATTGACTGAGAAATGTGTTAAGTAAAAAGTAATAGTGAAAATACATGCAGTTAGTGTCTTATATTACACAGATGACCTCAAACTAATAATATTTAATAATATTATATAATTTACCATAAGTAATATTTGATATTGACTTAGTAAATGCTAACTGCTTTGATACAGATTGTTTTTTATACATGCATTTTTTTTTTTAATACTTGTATGCGTACACTGATTAGGCATAACGTTATGACCAGTGACAGGTGATGTGAAAAACACTGATTATCTCTTCATCTTGCATTGGTTGGAAATATTAGGCAGCAAGTGAACATTTTGTCCTCAAAGTTGATGTGTTAGAAGTAGGAAAAATGGGCAAGTGTAAGGATTTTGGCAAGGGCCAAATTGTGATGGCTAGACGAGACGACTGAGTCAGATCATCTCCAAAACTGCAGCTCTTGTGGGGTGTTCCTGGTCTGCACTGGTCAGTATCTATCAAAAGTGGTCCAAGGAAGGAACATTGGGGAACTGGCGATAGGGTCATCGTGGGCGGCCAAGGCTCATTGATGCACATGGGAAGCGAAGGCTGGCATAATGTTATGCCTGATATATATACGTGTATATATATATATATATATATATATATATATATATATATATATATATATATATATATATATATATATATATATATATATATATATATCACCGTATATACATTTTACCACAGTTTCTATTTAGGACTTAAAATCTGCCATTTGCAACTTCAGGGTTTATGTGATGCCTCAGAGAAAGCCAGATCTCTCACTGCCAGCTGTGGAGCAGCGGGTCAGTGTTTTGGAAATTAGATGTTTCAACTCCACATGCAGCACAGTTTGGTCAGTTTCAGCTCAGTTTAATGATACAACAGCTAATTTCCAGGGGGCCTGACGTACCAGGAAATGTTCCTTCTGAGCATTTGTTTGCAAGCTATATTTTTAATCTATAGTGCTCTACAGTTGGCTAAGTGGTTGTTTCATGTTGTGTTATATAATTTTTTTCCTTTCCGTGTTGGGCTTCTATGTCTTATGCTGCATTCCAGGCAGGTTTTTTAGCTTTTTTTAGTTTTTTAGTTCCAACTTCAAACCTTGACTCACGACTTTGTAGCATTCCAGGCAAAGTCACGCCAGACTGCCTGAGAGCAAGGATGTAAACAAAGCATGGTGGACCTTACAGGGCTTATGCTCATTTACAATAATTTCTATCACCAAAGGTGCTTACTCCTTGTTTATATGAGGAAAACAGAGGAGAAAAAACGACGCATAAGGCAAGAGAAGCTGTTATACCTTTTATTTTATGTTATTTGTATATTTGGAAATGTATTTGGTATTATTTTATTTTTGCACTGAATGGACTGGAAACTAGCTAACGCTGAAAATCTGCTGATAATGCATAGCATTTGTGGATAAATAATAACAATACCTTATTTTAATAAACTATTTGGTTTTTTAATGTACGGCTTTCATAAACACCACATCCGTAGGGGCTGCCATTGTTGTTTCGCTGCCTATGTGACATCGGAACTCATAACTGTACTGGGAAGTCACGGGTCTCTTTCACTGGTTGAAGGTTAGAAAAACACAGGTTACGGGTTACCTGAAACGTGGCATTATTTTACTAGTAGCAAATTTACAATTCCAAAGACAGCACAGAAGCAGCATACACAGAAGTTGTGTCCTTCAGATAGTAAACACATGAACTGAATTTTGAATCTACTGTAATTGTTTTAAACATTCATAGGTGTCAGTTTACAATGAGTTTTCCAGAAATCCACATTGATTATTTCATTTCCTATCCCAACACATTGATTGCTTGCTTGTGACTAACAAGGAGGCTCTCAGAAAAGAACAGAGCTAAGACTCTTCCAGTGGGAGTGCTACTGTACTGCACTGTCCTGTATTCAGATTATTCATTGTAGGAAATCCATTTGTAGTTCCCTATCCATCTGTCTCTTTCTCTTTCTCTCTTTGTTTCCAGTCAGTTCTATATTTGCTCTGGGCTCTGCAGGCTCTCTATTTTCCCTCATGCTGTTAATCCCATCCATCATTAATTAAAGGAAGACAGAACATCACTGTGTTCTGACAGACACAATTAATAAGAAAATAGCAGCCGGTTTTTCTTATTGACGAGTGCTTTGGATTCTTTGACAACATAGTAAATAACTAAAAACCCTCACTTTTTTTCTCTGACTTACTTAGTCTTTTTACCCCCATTCTTCATATTTGGCTCTCATCTTATTGTTTTGAGACGGGTCCTTTTTTTAGACCATAATCCTTTTTTCTTCTTCTTTCAAAATTCCAAAACTCAACTCAACCACATTAGAATTTCCAATTTGACAAATTAAATTCTACACAAGTTGTGAAAACAACGCTGTTTATATAAATATAAAATATTACTTTTGTTCAGTTACGATGCCTTAAATAGATCAAATGTGACGGTAAAGTTTTCACAATATTACTGTTTTTATTTTATTTATAGTGAATTAAATGCAGCCGTGCGAAGCATAAGAGACTTTTTTCAATTAAAAAATAGAACATACAAAGCATGACATACCTGACATATAGCAAAAACTGAAGAAACAAATGTATGTTTGCCATAAGAAAACCTTTTTCATGTGTTTCTTCATAAGTCTGGATCACACAGAAAATGTTTGCTATTTAAAATGCAAGATGCAGATTCATGGAATGAACAAAATGCAAGGTCTAGAGATATTTTTTTTGAAACATTGAACTTCTTTTACCTTCAGCGCCGTGTTTATCGAATGTTGTCATGCACAAGATGCTGCAAAAGATGTGAGTGTGAGATCAGTGATTAAAGATATCTATCAAGTGCATTTACATGGAAAAAACAATGGAAAAGTAGTGCAGTGGAATGTAAAAAACACATTTTGTGAAAACAGTCCCTTACCTTAACATTGAGAGTTTCTTTTCACTTTTTCCAGCTCTGTCTGGTGTTAATCCCATTGGTTGACTGACAATTCTCTTTTAATTCTCTCTCGTTCTCTTAATTTGTCACAGAGGCTACGAGGACCCCATAGAGGCTGAATTAATCGACGAAAGACACCCCTACATCCATGGAATGTACCCAGCACCTCTTGCCCAGCCCGAGAGAGGCAGCATGGCCAGTCTTGACCGCATGGGGGGCCGTCGCTCCCCCTCGATTGACAGCATCCGCAAAGATCCGCGCTGGAGGGACCCCGACTTGCCTGAGGTCATCGCCATGCTAGGTCACCCCATCGATCCGGTCAAGTCCAACGCCGCCGCCTACCTGCAGCATCTCTGCTATGAGAACGACAAGATAAAGAAGGATGTCAGGCAGCTGAAGGGGATCCCAGTGCTGGTGGGCTTGCTGGACCACCCTAAAGCTGAAGTTCATCGCAAAGCCTGCGGAGCTCTGAGAAACATCTCCTACGGCAAGGACCACGATAACAAGGTGGCCATCAAGAGCTGTGATGGGATTCCCGCTCTCATCCGTCTGCTAAGGAAAACCAATGACATGGAAGTTCGGGAACTCATCACAGGTATGATATGATAATCTCCAGCTGTACCATTACATGCTGGAATTTAGCACTGTGAATGTTAAAACAAACTTTGTAACGTTAGTTGTATGTAGGGGCATGGTGCACTTTGTTTAATCTTTTAGTGTTATGAATAAGACATGACCGAAGAAAGTAAAAGTAGTAGTTTATGAAGTGTAAAGGCATGTTCTCACCAAGAACGATAACTATGAAGAACTATAAAGATAGTAGAGTCCACACCAGCAGACGATATCGCTCTGTTTATTCTAAGCGCATGCTTGTCTGTCACTTTAAAGGCTCAATTTAGTTTAGCACGATGGATTCTGATTGGCTGTCAGAGTCTCTATCATTCATTAGCTGGATAAAATCATTCTGAAAGTGATTCCAGTGATATTTTTTTTTCTGTGCTGTTATCGTTATAGCTGTCATGTGAACTCATTATCATTTAAAGTTGATTGAACTGACCAAGACTTGTATAGAGACTTGTACTAGAAGAATGTATGACTTCTTCCACAGCATTTTGTACAAACTTAGTTTATGTCCTGCTACTTACAGTAACTATTAAAGATGGCAGCATTTATTTGATCAAAAATAGAGTAAAAACTGTAGTACTGTGAAATATTATTAGAATTTAAAATAACTTTTCCTGTGATGGCTGAATTTTCAGCATCATTACTCCAAATTCAAGATTCTTTGATTAATGGAAAGTTCAAAAGAACAGCGTTTATTTTAAACCATTTCTTTGTGACAATGTAAAAGTGTCTGTCTGTTTTGATCATTTACCCACTATAATCTGTCACTTTTGACCACTATAATCTAATATTTGATAGGGACATGTTTATGGTGGATATGGTGCCGGTCGAAAATTCAATTCCAGGTAAATCAGGCTGTGTGACTGCCTGGCCAATACAAGTAATAATCAGGCCAATGACAATAACCTTCCACCTTTTTAGCTTGTTCATCCTTAAATGTTCTATGATTCATTCATTTGTATTTTTCTCATTTCATCTAGTCACGCTTGGCAAGAATCCTTCTAATACTGGCCACAGGCCCCCTCGCCACGTGTTCATGTTTAATCTAGACTGATGTTGACTGAATCCAGGTCAGTCTTTGAGCAGGACTGCAGAGCAGGGTCTTGACCTGCTAAATGTCACTGTAAAAACACACTGAGGTTTATGTGTCTCCTCTTGGGACCTTAATACCTCGACCTGATCTCCACGACCTGACACACATTTACTATAGCAAAGCATGGAGGATGCAAAAGAGATTCGGCTTCAGACCAAACATTCAAAAGTTTTGAATGTACGATTTTTTATGTTTTTGAAAAGTCTCTTCCGCTCACTAAAGTTCCATTTATTAGATACAAAAAGAAATACAAATATTGTGAAATATTATTAGTTAAAGGTGCCCTAGAACGATTTGAAACAAAATGTTAAATTGTTTGCTGATATCTACATAGAGGGTATATGTGGCTTATTTAGGGGCAAAAATTGTCCAGGTACAGTTTTACAGGTCCATTTACAACCCTATAAATTATCCCTAGGATGTAATGCTCTGTTTTTTGCCTTATTTGAAAGGGTCATGAATATTTATGTTGAGCTCTGCTCTGATTGGCTTATTTCAGCAGCTCACAGCAGTTCAGTGAAGCGACTCGTGAGTCCTGACCGTCCTGACACAACACAGACCGACTAAATGAAAATTTAAACAAAACATCTCAAATGGAGATTGATAAAATGCAGCTTACTTGTTTATTTGGTGTTTTCAGAACATCTGCGGGTGAGAAAAAGTTAATGTGCGTGCGGTTGCCAGATTGCAGTAATTAAATCCCCCAAACAGAGCTTTTCTGTGAAAAGAAACCCGTATACTCTCCGTTTTTTATCTAAACTTGTCCAATCTGGCAACCATATGCACATGAGCTCTCTCACGCGCACGGACAATCTAAAAACACCAATAAACAAGTAAGCTGCATTTTATCAATCTCCATTTGAGATGTGCTGCTTAAAGTGTCATTCAGTCTACATTTTAGACTTTTTCGTCAATGATATTGCATGTTTATGTAACGTTAGTCACAATGTAGGCTAATGTTACGCAGTGACTGTGATGTAGCCTAATCTGAAATACAAATAGGCAAAAACATCATAGGAAACACCATACTTCAGTTCTCAAAAATATAAATATATGACTTGTATTTTTACAAAATGAATACCCTTGTCAAATGACTATCGTTTTAACTTATATGGTGGAAAAGGTGACGTTGCTAGAAGGATCGTGTGAACGATCTAAGCAAAGTATCTACGGTTGTATTTTGTAAAACAAAATAATATTAACCTTTGTCATTAGACACACTATTAAGTTTTGTATGGTACTTGGAGTTTCCTATTGTTACTTTACTAGCATCTTGCATTATCTAGACAATGATGTCTCTCTACGAAACTTTCAATTTAATCAGAAATTATTTAAACAGTCAATAAGTCTTTCCGATGAGACGTTAAACCGAGGTCCCGACTCTCTGTGGTCGTTAAAAAAATCCCAGGATGTCCTTCGATAAAGAATAGGAGTGTCCCGGCATCCTGGCCAAATTTGCCCATTGGCCCCTGTCCATCATGGCCTCCTAATAATCTCCATATCCTGATTGGCTTCATCACTCTGTCTCCTCCCCACCAATCAGCCGGTGTGTGATGGGTGTTCTGGCGCAATATGACTGCCGTCGCATCATCCAAGTGGATGCTGCACATTGGTGGTGGTTGAGGAGATTCCCCCTTCTATGTAAAGCGCTTTGAGTGCCTTGAAAAGCGCTATATAAATGTAATGGATTATTATTATTATCATTAAGTGGATAAAATCGCTACTTACTGCTTGCAGGAATACAGTTGTAGTTGCCCCTTTTCTTCAGTTTAAGACACTGAGCGAAGCTTGCTTGATATGGGCCGAACAAATGAACGATCTTGAATTCAATTGTTGTGGTATCGTATTATTAACATCAACCATGACTGTTGACATTTTTTATCTTTGGGAAGGGTAGAAAAGTCTCCTGCACATTCTGGAACATGACGTGTGTCCATGCAAGCATCTTGTTAACCTGATGATTCGGCTCCGTCATTTCCGCCTGACAATGAACATGTTTGGACAGATGCAAATGTTGTGGGCGTGCATATAAATGATCCCCACCGCTTGCGTCACGGTTGGGTTTATGCTGGGAAGCACTTTTTTTCCGTGGTGTTTTTCATGCACAATATTTACATAAGAAGGAGGAGGCAATGGTGTTTAAAACTCACTGTATGTGATGTCAATGTACTGAACTCTTATTATTTCACTGTGGCAAGGTTAATTCAATTTTTTCATTCTAGGGCACCTTTAAAAATAACTTATTTTTTTTTTTTAATGAATGTGATGGCAAATTTATGTTTTAATAATTTCTTATTAACATGAATTAATAATAAATAATTAACAGATGTGCTGCTTATTATTTTTGTAGTAACCTTGATAAAAAAGTGGATTCTTTGATGAATAGAAAGTTCAAAAGAAAAGCATTTGTTTGAAATAAAAATATTTTGTACCATTTTAAATGTCTTTACTGTCACCTTTGATCACTCGAATGCGTCCTTGTTGAATAAAAGTATTCATTTCTTGTTCAGTTTTTGACACTTTTAAACAATAGTGTATATGCTTCTTTTTTTTTAAAGTGCAGATGTTTCATCTACAAGGGTTGGTGAATCTATTGAAAGAAAAAGCCTTTCTCATAATGACATTGAATGATTGTTCTCCAGACCAGACATTCAGCTTTTTCACAGACCACAGAAAAAGTTTCTGGTGTGCGAAATACCTGAGTGAATCTTTGTACTGAGTGTGAAAGTGACGTATAACGGCACTGCAGCCTCACTGATTAACTTTACAGCACAATGTTGCTCTCAGTCTTAGTTAAAAATAGCTTCTCTTTTACAGAATGGAGGGAATATAGTGTGTCAGTTCCAAACCGAGCCCTGGACAGCCTTATGGTTTATCTGCAAGGCCCCTATGAAAACACTGCTCTCACAATGGTCTTTCACCAGCCTGGAAAATCTGGAATGTTTTTCTACAATTAAAACTAATTGCAGGACTTTAAAAATAGGTTCACTGTGTGCTCTTGAATCCCATGGTTGGTACCCCTGTATTGTCAGCAGAACCATTTGCACCCTCCTCCAAGAACCTTATTGTGTGAATATTGCTAGTACTTTTCTACCCTGTGTGACTTTTTTTCTTTCTTTTTTTTTTCTTACTGCAGAAGTATCTGCTTAGAATTTTTCATTACCTTTTCCACTTTTCAGCATTATTTTTTAATTAAACTGTCCGTTTTAATTTGCTGACCCTGTGTCAACTGTTCTTCATGTGCTTTGAATATTTAGCAGTTCATATTAATATTTTTATATTAAGGTGGTCAAGACTGATACAACTTCAAAGCACCATAATTTCCTTTTCAGAGCTCTCCATCTTAAATGTTAAAAGTCTTTTGAACTAATTTATCATTTAATTACAAACGGCCAGCTGCTCAGTATGTTTATACCAGTAGCTGTGAACCTCTGCGTCCTGCATCTTTGTATCTGCCATAACTCTCTATCTTACTCTAATTCTCTATTTCTCTTTATTTTTTCTGTTTTGCTCTGATCGCAGGCAAAAAGTCAGAATCCAGCAGAAACCAATTTAAAGCGTAGCTTCTCATTCCATAATTCAGCATAATTTTCTGCTAGTTGCACCAGTAGGTGGCGACAAGTGACTGCTTTAATAAGTAAATCAGCGAATCATTCTCATCCTATTTGTTCAAAACGATGATTTATTCAGATACTAAACAAGTGACTTTCACACAAAAGTATCACTTTATAGAACATGAACAGGTTGTGTGATGCATTCTTATCCTCAAAAAACGTACACAACACTATGGAAGGTAAATTCAATTCTAAATTCAATTAATTTGAGCATTTTAGAAACCAGTAATAATAACTAACTCATTCTGTTTTATTTTGATTTACTCTGTACTATACACTAGCCTAGAAATCTAGACGCACCCTAGCGGCAACAAATCTAAACTGCCACGAGTGTCGTCTAGCAACTCTCAATACCCTTCTGAGCTGTAAACGCCAAACTCTGGTCGGGCCAATCATGTATA
Organism: Pseudorasbora parva; assembly: GCF_024679245.1. Classification (NCBI taxonomy): domain Eukaryota; kingdom Metazoa; phylum Chordata; class Actinopteri; order Cypriniformes; family Gobionidae; genus Pseudorasbora; species Pseudorasbora parva. The sequence continues at coordinate 42,956,568 of NC_090174.1, forward strand.
GAGTCGGTGGGCGGGGCTTAACATAATGACGGCAGAGTTGTTTGCGTGCTTCTAGTAAACACATAAACTGGCGAACGGTGGTCTTTCGAATCAGCTTTGACCGGGACTCTGGAAGACTTGGAGTTAAGCTTTTCTCTGAGAAAAGAACAAAGAAGTAAAGTAATTCTTAAGAAGGGAAGATGTGTTCTGAGTTTTGCCGACCAGAGGCGGCAAAAGTTTAATCTTTCAACAAGCTCTGCTTCACCTTCGTTGCTCTGGTTGGCTGTAGCGCTATTCAATTGCATGCACGCCGTGCAGAGGGAGTTTGAAAGACAATTGTTTATCCCGCCACTCGGATTGAGCCCTGTCTATGGTGAGTTTCCAGACCAAACATCTTTGATGTGGGTCTGGCTTGTCAGGCTAACTCTACGCCATTTTGGTACTGTGTTGGATCTTACAGTTGGAATGAATCTTTGCTCAGTACTTTCAGGTTCAGTACTGTTTGTGTACTCAAAGGTCTATTTGAATCACATGATGTATTTAAAAGGATATGTAAGGGCATTAGAAAAAGGCCACCAAACGTAGCTTACAAAATTACATTTGTTCAGAAATTCCAGAAGTCCAGAGTATGGTGGCATTTCTGAGATGATTACCTCGTTTACCCTTCTTCCTGTTTCTTTCCCTCTGACTCGGCTGTCCAATCAGTGTATGATGAATGGCAGGGGGCAGGATGGGACTGTAATAGCCCTAAGTGAATGGCCTGTTAGAACAGCATGTCTGCTGCTCCCAGGAAATTGAATTAGCTGGGAGGCTCCAATGACAAGCAGGAAGGAGTAAACTCAATCAGGCTGCACCTCTTGCAAGGTTCAGCTTCCCTCATGTGGGTTTCATTGGCTCCTTTTGTATTAGATTTGTGGGATATCCAGGAACCTGCAAAAGATGACAGGGAAACCAAACCTACAACACCAGATTGTATAGTTTTTACCACTATTGTGTGTGTGTTTGTACAATTAGTATTAATATATCATTATCTTGTATAAATATACACAGATGAGCCAAAACATGCCTAAGATACTGTTGGTCCGCCACGTGCTGCCAAACCAGTCCTGACCTGCCGAGGCATGGACTCTACAAGACCCCTGAAGGCATCTTGTGGTTTCTGGAACCAAGACGTTAGCAGCAGATCCTTCAAGTACTGTAGGCTGTGAGGCTGTGAGGTCTTCGTCATGTTCCTCAATCCATTAGTGAACAATGTGTGCAGTGTGGCAGGGTGCATTATCCTGATGAAAGAGGCCACTTTCCCCAGGGAACACCATTGTCATGAAGGGGTGTATCTTTTCTGCAACGATGTTTAGCTAGTAGCATGTGTCAAATTTACATCCACGTTAATGGCTGAACCCAGGGTTTCTCAGCGGAACATTTTCCAGATCATCACACTCCCTCAACCAGCTTGTCGTCATCCCAAACACCATCATTTCCCCAAGTAAAAGGTGTACACGTACACACCCGTCCACGTGGTATAAAAGAAAATAAAACTCATCGGACCAGGCAACCTTCTTCCATGGCTCCAAGGTTTTGTAAATGTCGACTGTGGACAGGAGTCATCATAGGCGCTCTGATTGATCTGCGGCTATGCAGCCTCATACGCAGCAGAGGGCGATGCTTGCGACACATTCCTCCCAAAACCATCATTACAATTTTGGGTAGCTTGTGCCTCAGTAGACCTTGTGTTGGCTCAGACCAGACGGGATAGCCTTAATTTCCTTGTGCATCAATGAGCCTTGGGCACCCAACAACCTGTCGCTGTTGTTGTTTATCGGAAAACTGTTAGTAAATTCTCACCACTGCTGCCTGGGAGCAACCCACAAGCCTTGCCATAACAATGTGGCCATTGTCAAAGATGTTCAGGTCTTTATTTCTTTATTTCCTGCCCATTTCTCCTGCATTCAACATGTTGAACACATTTTTTTGCTTGCCATCTACCAAGACTTTACCTTCTGACCTTGATCAACAATATTCACTTCACCTGTGACTGGTCATACTGTTTTAGCTCATCAGTTTAGGTCCCTCTTTTGTATTCATCTAGGAGATACAAATTTCATATTAAGGTTATTCATTATTATTTCATATAAATATCTATAAAATGTAGATGGTAATATATCAAATGAGTCAAGGTAAATTCATGGTTAAAAATGTATGACAAAGTCAAGTGCCTATAATTAGCAAGAGCTAATCAAATAGTGCAGTACTATTGTGAATTATAATTACAATTTAAAATCACTGCTTTTATGCATTTACATTTTTTTTTATTCCTTATAAGTAATTTGTCTACAAATGTTTGTACAGTAAATGTGTACATAATTGTAATCAATCCATATAAAAGCCTTTGACTGCTCCAACTTGCTCCAGTTGTCTGCACTGAAGTGAAGTTAATCAGCATGTGCTATGTATAGACCTACATCTCCTCTGACTACAAGCCTATCTGACACAATAACACGTGCATGAGCGCATGAGCTGGCTGGTAATGATCCATGCATCCGTAATGTGCCACTTTACCAAGTAGACATTCCCAGGTACAGCAAGGGCAATGTGTAAGGCATTTGTTATCTTGGCCTTAACCAGGGCCTAATGGCTATTCAGTGCCTAAGTGGTGATAGCAATGGAGCCTCCTTGCAGATGGCAGTACAAATTTGGTTATTATTAGAGGGTAAATAGATTTATTTGGGGGCTAAAAGAACCCAAGTCCTCATTACACAGATATATGACATGTTTATAGACCTCTTGTCTCCTGTTGTAGTTTCTGTCAGCAGAAACTGATCTGGAAGTAATTGCAGAGTGAAAAGAACATGGAGCGATTATGTGTATGTAGGGACGGAAAAGTAGATTCAGAGTTGTATCAGGATGTACATTTGTATGAGTTCGTGGTCAGCTATGTAAACATTTGCTATTTCTGTTTTTAGCGAAAATACCCCCCCGGTCCAGAGACTTCATTTTTACAAACCCAAGAGAAGACAGTTTATTTATCCACTCTACATTTCCAAGGGTTGCAGTAGCTGAACGGTGCTTGCCAAGTTAATAAAACAAAGCCTAGTCTTAACTCTAGGCATATATACGTCTGCTGGCTTATAGAACAAGCTTCTCTGTTTTATTGTCTGGAAAATGACAGCCTGGCCCCTTCACATTGTTTACGCTGAACAATTTTTCTCAAACTTTGCTTTTCCTTTCCATGCCTCTATAATGGAGGTTCCTGTCTGGAAACTCAGAATCAATGCTTTTGTAATGCGTGGTGCATGTCAACAGATCTAGCAATGCCACTTTTTGTTTGTAGCTCTTGTCATGTTAACAGATGTAACAGATTTTCTCTTTGTTTCTTTTCCTCTGTCCTCGTCTCATTGCACCTGTTAGGAACACTTTGGAACTTGTCCTCCTATGAGCCACTGAAGATGGTGATAATTAACCACGGGCTTCAGACGATGACTAATGAGGTCATCATCCCTCATTCGGGCTGGGAACACGAGCCAAACGAGGACTCAAAGCCACGGGACGCAGAGTGGACCACTGTCTTCAAGAACACATCCGGATGTCTTAGGTACACTGGTCTGATTGACAGCATCTTCATCATCCTCGTCAGTTGAACAATGTCAATGAATCCTTTTATTAGTCTTTGGGGTTTTACAAGTTTCTGCAAAAGCCTTTGCCCCATGTAGCCTATAGTAATTGATTGCTAAAAGGTTTCGAATGAACAAAAGGAATTCATTTGTGTATATTAAGATTTTTATTAATATTAAGAAATGTGTTTATTGTTAGTTAAGGCAATAACTAATGTTAACAAATGAGACCTTAGTTCGACTTAGTTTTTATTATTACTTTGTTTTTAATATTTCTATTTCTATTTAGCATTATTTTTATTTCAGTTTGAATACTTTTAGTACTTCAACTTCAACTTAAAACTATTTTATTTCAGTTAGATGCCAAGGCAAAAATTTATAAAAAAATTTGAAGTTCAATTTTTCCATCTAATATTTATATTTAATTTTATTTCAGCTTTATTTCATTCTACAGAAACTTTTTTTTTTTTTCTTTTTTTTTTATAGCTTATGTTTTAGTTAAATCAACAACACTTTCTAACTCATTGTCATACTGGCATATATCACTAGTGCTAGGATTGTTACTCAAAAATCTTTATTTATTACTCATTACCCGTGACTCTTTCAAAAGTTACATTTTTACTTTATTTATTACTCCCTGCCAACAGTTATCAACTACTCATTAGTTTACTTTTCCATTACACCCCTGAAAAATTGGTAATTGTTTAGTTCGCATTTCTTTAGACTAAATCATAATTTCTATTCATTTTCCACTGAATCATGTTATATGGTGAGCATATTAGTGGCTTCGAAAACGATGTCTCTGTGTTTTCACTTCCGCTGTTGCTGTTATGACTCATAACATAATTCACTGCAAATCTGTCACTCATATTAAATGTCCATAACCCGCCCTCCAATGACAGTTCCATTACACTTCCGTGTTCTAATAAACATACGATTACGACAATGTGATTTGGGCTATTTTTATAAGAATAAAGGATGTTTACCTGAGAAATGCTAAGCATGCTATAGCAAACAGCTTATTCTAAAAAATCCATGTTAGATCGCAATCAGAAGTTATTACATACACTCAGTGGTGGTTTACAGTGAGTTTTGAGTAAAAGTATAGTCATTTCATGAATTGTCATGTGTAGCTTAATGCTAATTTTAGCTACACTGTAAAAAATAAAAACGGAAAATGTACTGGTAATTTTCTGCCAGTGCATTATCCATTCATTTTTCGGAAATTTCAGTTAAAACACAAACTAATGCAATGTGTAATTCAAAATACAGGTAAAACACCTGTAAAAAAACAATATGAAAATTCCTTCATATTTATATGGTACATTGTGCCCTATTTTTATGGACTTTTTTTTACAGTGTATAGTTCACCTGTTACACATATCTTATTATATTTCATGATGTATGTTGTCAAAAGAATTCACATAAGGTGGAGAATGGGCAAGACATATAATGCCAGAGTAAAATGATGCAACAACTTACATTTAACAGTGGCATTCTTGTCATCTTTTCTCCCAATAAAATCAAAGTAGTGTCTTATTTATTTAAAGGTGCAGTGTGTGAATTTTTGTGGCAGCTAGCTGTGAAGTTGTGAATTGCAATCACTCACCGCTCACCCCTCCCTTTCAAAGCACATAGAGAAGCTACAGGGGCCAACACAGGACAAAAATGTCTTCAGAGAGAGCAAGAGTAGTTGACGCACCATAGAGAAGTTTTTCCGTTTAGGGCTACTGTAGAAACATGACGCCGCAAAGTGGCGATTTCACTGTAAGGGGACCTGCGGTGTATGATAGAAATGACTTATTCTAAGGTAATAAAAGCACAACAGTACATTATGTAAGGTCTTATACTCCATTGAAAACATAGTAATGTGTATTATATTGCATTTCTGTCAATAGAGCCTCATGAATACCACACACTCCACCTGCATATTAATAACGTAGCAATATTTCCAGCAGCTGAATGTAAGATTATCCATATTTCAAGCTTGGGGTGAGGTCGTGAGAGCTTGAGTATCTATGAATGATTGGATTTCAAATCAGTAGCAGTTAAAGCAACAAAAATAATGTTGTAACAAGCTACTTTATAGATGGTAAATGTAATATTATTACTGAAATCATTAGTAATAGTATACATTACTGGTTATTGCAGAAAGTTACTGCCCAACACTGATTATTATATATGGCTCTTGTGCCGTAGGGGTAAAAGAGCTCATCGAAATATTTAGCTTTTAGATCATGTTCATTTTTACCCATGGGAACAGAAGTTAAAATGAGTTGTATACTAGAAAGACAACCGATTTTGTAGAAATTGAATTTGTCAATGAAAAAAAAATAGAAACATCTCCACATAATAACTAAAGACAAAAATCAATAGTCTGTCTGTTCTATATTTAAGCATTATGTTATGAACTCTCTGTAGACACTGATCCTCTCCTCTGGGGGTCATTCTAGCAGCTCAGCTTTTGATTAAGATATCCAGTCACTAAAGGGCTTTATATCTCCATGGTTACCACGCATCCTGCCACAATAAATGGGGTTATTTTTTGTCTTGCACCCACTTCTGTCTCTAAAAGATAAAATTGCTTTATTAGTGGTTGTTTTTTCTTTTCATCTAAAAAGGATTTTATCATTCAGTATGGTCTTTATTTGTAATTGTAATTTTGAAACTTTAGCCTAAACTGAGGAGGTTTTTGACTTTAGCGGAAAAAATAATGGCAGATGAAAAATAAATTCTGACTTGGCGAACATTAAACTCGCGTGACTAATCGTCTGTTTCCACTGAACAACTTGATGGAAACGCACCTAATTTGCATTTGTTTTTCCGTGAACTTTGAATAGATTCACTTCGTGTTTGGATGGAAATCCAGAAAACAGCCTGTTGATTGACATAAATTGAGCAGAATGAGCACAACTCATCAGATCATGTAACTTTCCTCCACTGATGTGATATTGGGCTTAAACGATGTGATATAGTGCCATGACAGTGCCTACAGTGATCCTTCTTTTCTAGGATTCACTTATTAGAATTAGAATTTTCGGCAATCTTGACATTGTGGCATTAAATCAGTTTATTGTTGCCTTGTTTGGCTGTGACTATCCTTGTTTGACCTATCTAGACTTCCATGGCAATGGCGGATAAGCCTCAACACACAGGTCTGATTGTCTAAATCAGCTTGCTAGCGGCAGAAGCAGGTCAGTGTAGTTCAGTTTCATGACCTCAAGTGCTCTCTTTAAATCCTTAATCTTGTGATTGCATGAGTAGGAGCTTTGAACAGTGTTGTGGTTGCCCTTGTTCATAAAGAATATCTCATTTGTGCACTGTAAGGGGTTGATATGATCTATTGATATGCGTTACATTTGGTGTATAAGATAAGAGCTATGATTAAGATATGATTATATTCATATCTGTTCCCACATGTGATTCAGGGGTCTTTCAGGAGCAGGATTTGAATGCTATAAAACTCGTTGCAGTGTGGTATATTTCACCACTGAATATGTTGTATTCGCCCCACCTTTTTTCTTGAATTCCTCCCTCTCTTCTCTTATTTGAGCTGTGTCCTCTGTCGTGTGTGAGCTCAGCACTGAAGCTTCGGAGGGACGGGGCTGTGTTTTCACCCTCTGTTTCCTCTCTAGCAGCCAGGCCTCTAATCTCCTGCTGCTACTGCTGGTTGTGCTGCAACCTGCTGGGCCAAGTCCAACTTCTGCTTGCTTCTCTATGTTGTGACTCTACCTCCCTGCCTTCATCCACTCTTCTTAGTCTCTCAGTATGTTCCTTTTCTTTTCCACTATACCATTTCATAAAACATTGCAGATATCGGCAAAAAAAATTAGATAGGAAAAATGGACATAATTATTTATTTATATGTCCATTAATTGAGTTTGTTGATGTCAACTCATTGAATAGAAAAAAGTAACATAATTCTTAAATAATATTGCAATTAAATAATAACAATAATAATAATGCTATTATTCTGTCATTTAATTACTCGCCCTTGTGTCGTTCCAAACCCGTAAGACTGTAGTTCAACTTCAGAACACAAATAAAGATCTTTTTGATGAAATCCATCCATTGACTGCTAGAAGCTTGATGTGCTGCGTGACCCGAGAATGAACTTACTGGTTCTTGAGGATCTCAAACATGCTGCGTAACACATGAGAATGAACCTCAATGGTTCTTGCGTAAGCTCAAACGTGATGCGTAACACGATAATGAACCTCAATGGTTCTTGAGGAAGCTCAAACATGCTGCGTAACACATGAGAATTAATCTCATTGGTTCTTGCTGTAGCTCAAAAATGTTGCATGGTAAATGGACTGCATTTATATAGCACTTCAACAAACCCATGGCCACCAAAGTGCTTTACATATTGCCTCACATTCACCCATTCATTCTCTTATGCATACACCGACGGCGTTGTCAGCCATGCAAGGCACCATCCAGCTCGTCTGGAGCAGCTGGGGTTTGGTGTCTTGCTCATGGACACCTCGACACTAACCGGGGATGGAACCACCAACCTTCCGGTTTATAGACCTACATGAACCACTGAGCCACTGCCGCCCCATATATGTGAATGAACAACATTTTGAACATGTGAACGAACCTCATTGGTTTTGCACATCAAACGAACATGCTTGAGCCTCTGTTTACCACATCTGAAGTGTTAGGGGATTAATGTTTATATGTGAATAAAAGCCTAAATTCAAGCTGTTCATCATATTAAGCGTTTGTGTGTCTCCAGAAAATTTGGACTAAAGCACTAAATTCATATGGAATGGTTTTATGATCTCTTTTATGACTCATCAAAGTTGTGTAGCTGTCAATGGATGGAGAGATTTCTCTATTGGTCGACCTGTTTCTTTCTCTTTGTTTTTAAGACGAGAAACATCCAGGAATACGTCTTTTCTCTCTTTTATTCTTTCTCAGCCTCCTTATCTCGCTTTAGCTCGTTCTCATTTGCCAAGGCTTTTCTTGGCTATTGCCCTGTGACAGGTCAATCAATATTATCAGGTTAACCAGTTCCTCAGCCGGTCTAAAGTATGTTATAGGGAAAGGTGGTAGTTCAGCCATTATGGCATTGTGTGTTTCCACATGCCACCTTTCAGCAGGTCACTAGCACACATCATCACAGACATGCGGTTGTGCACAACGCCACTCCATCCTCATCTTGTCTTTTTAGCCTCAGCTCAGCTTGTATCCATGGAAACTGTATCCTGTGACATCTGTTGCCTAGTAAGCTGCTTGGAGGCAGAGTTTTGTTTCCTGACTCTCCTTGGCTCCCTTTATTTATTTCTTTGTCCAATGTAACAAATTTGTAATTCCCGATTAGTGCGTCCATGTCCAGTTTAAAGTTAAGATATTTGGAGCTCTTTTTCATATTTGGAGACTTTTTCGAAGTCTTAACACAGAGCAGAGACAAGCGATGAAGTGTTTATCAGTGATATTCATTTTATTTTGACAATATTTCCAGGATATATTCACATTAGTCACTGAATCATGTTATTGTACTATACATACATATGTTAAGGCTGACAATTTTACAGGTCAGGGGCACAATTTTGTGCGTGCGTGCGTGCATCTTTTAAATTATGTCCCAAAGGACAGTCAGCACAATATCAAATACTGCCTACAATTACTTGTACCTAAATCACAGTTTGGGAATCTGAAACTGTGATATTGTTTTGTTTATTCCACAATATCATGTCTTGGATTCTCAAACTGTGATTTAGGTACAAGTAATTGTAGGCAGTATTTGATATTGTGCTGACTGTCCTTTGGGCATTAGGGAGGAAAAAGACAGGTAGCTGTAAAATTGCAATCCATCTCTCTTATATCTGGACTGCAGCCACAACAGATGTACAGCTGGAAAATGTTCCATTCCATATGGGTGGTTATACTGCAAATGGGTTTATATTTCTTATGCTGGACCCATTTGTTTGGCAGGGTGCTAGTTTAATTTATGTTTTCTGCAGTTGTCATTTAATAGTGATGACTCTGGAGTGAGGCTTTTTTATATGTATGATTTTAGCTTGGCAATCTAGTTATAAAAAAAACTACAGCTTGAACAGCTGGTAGGAAAGAAATTTCAGTGTAAAGAATAAGGAACCCAGATGGCTCCCTGTGCCTTCTCAGGCTGTTGACACACTGGATGTTTTTGTTTTTTTGTTGTTGTTGTTGTTGTTTTTTTCTTATATAATGCTAACCTTATATGTATATTAATGTAATCTGTCCTCCATCAGGACAATGGTCATCTTAACAGGTCTGAGATCTGTAATAATGGGTAACTGAAAGTACCTCATTGGACTTAGGCTTGAATGTGGGTTTAATTGGATTGGATGACTGTATATTATTTATCATACACCAAAAAAGGCCCACAATAAAATTAGCATATACAAATTTGATAGCATACAAACAATGAATTGATTCCTCTTTCACATCTATTTTCACACTATTCAATGTGCTTGAATAGACAAATACACAAAAAATAACAAGTCTCTGAAAGTATCATAAATACTCATAAATACAGTCAGTTACATCTTAAGAGAACCTAAAAAGTTGATAAAGAAATTTGATGGGTGCCATTATATTGTATCCGTGCATATGGTATCCGTGCAAAGTCATTAATGATAATCAAACAACAAAATACAGTTTTAAAAAAGATTAATTTATATTTAATTGATATAGTGAACACTATACTGTTATTGTAAAATGTTGCTGCATACACTAGAGTTAGATCTTACTTTATTTGTAACTTTGTTATAATGTATTTATCTATGCTTGTAATTAGTGCACATTGATTTAGTACTGACTGTTCTATAAATAATGTTTGGACTTTATTAGTTAAACTAGTGGTTTTGCTGTGGTATCAAAGTACTTAAATTGTCCTGTGCGGTCTTCTGTCATTTCTGACTGGAGAATTTTACGTTTTGAATTGTTAAAAATCACAGCTTCATCAGAATGGTACGAAACTTGGGGACTTGTATGACACTTGTGAACACTAAAACTGAGGGCATGATTCGAACAGGCCAAGAGGTCATAAAAAAAAGTCACATTCATTCTCTTCATGTGAATGGAAAAGAATTGGAAATTAAAACAAAAAATAAAAAAATATATATATTTTTATGTGCACAATCTACAAATCGACCACAATACTGAAAGAAGTACACATCAGTAAAGGGGTGACACTATAAAACATCAAGAATGTGATATATAAATATCCCTGCACACGCAGATACACACACACACACACACACACACACACACACACACACACACACACACACACACACACACACACACACACAAAACCCTATGAATTAAAATATTGGGTAACAAGATGCTTCTTTGCCTTGTCTTTCTAACACAATGTTCATGTTTGACTGTAATCATAATGCATAAACTAACACTACAAATCACTATTTCTAACAAAAAAAAAATCAAAAACTTGACAAAAAGTAGACTTTGAGATTGTTTAAGTATATTTAAATTTTCCACCTAATAAACATGTAATTATGTCTAAAAACTAGGCAATTCACAGACTGCTCTATAGAGAGCTATACAGGCAACTAGTGGTTACACAACGCGTATTACATGTTTTCTTTCTATATTCTCAACAACTGATGCTAATCTGCCTTCAAAAAATTGTATTTTAGAAGCCTAGACCCTAGAGTTTATTTTAATCTAAAATACTGCATAAATTATTTTTATTTAATTTATTTTCAATAATTATTTTCTATGGGAAACATTTATATTAATTACTGCATAAATGTTAATTAGTACCACAAAACCCTCTCAAAATGCTAACTTAAAAAGAATTTAAATATTAGGGGTCCGATCTCTCTTGACCACTAAGACCACCAGTGTGATTTTAAAGTAAAGACAGCACAAGGGTTAAGTAATTAATTGCTGATCGAAAAAGGATCCAATCCATGAATCAATACATGTTGTGATCCGTTGAGCCACTTTTATTTAAATGTTATTGGCATATTTAATTCCTTAACTTCTTTTTACCATGCAGTAGCTTCTATTTACTTTTACAAGAGCAGTCTGACTAAAGTTTAATTACTTAAATTATGATTAGTTTGTAGCTTGGCAACTACAGTTTCTCAAAGTAGCTTCCTCAACAAAAACTTTTAGTAAAAATGCTTGCACTTACTACTCATGCTTTTGCTATTTGCTGTAGGAATGTGAGCTCAGACGGTGCAGAGGCACGCAGACGGTTGAGAGAGTGTGAGGGGCTGGTAGATGCCTTGCTGCATGCACTGCAGTCTGCTGTGGGAAAGAAGGACATGGACAACAAGGTGAGTGTATTTAGCAGAAGCTGGAGCCTGGATCCATCTTTGTTTAAACATTATACAATTTCTGCCCTAAATTAACTTATATGGTTACACTTTATTTTAAGGTTCAGTTATTAAAGGGATACATCACCGCTTTTTCATATTAAACTATGTTATTCCCTTAACTAAGACGAGTTGATGCATACCTCTCTCGTTTGAGTGCGTGCACTTAATCTCTCTGATGTGCGGTGATGATCTGATAGCATTTAGCTTACCCCACTAAGCCCAGTTCATTCACTATGGTACCAAACAGAGATCAAGTTAGAAGTACCAAACACCTCCACGTTTTTCCTATTTAAATACAGTTACACGAATAGTTGAACGATCAAGTATGATTACATAAAATAAAATGTGGTGCTTTTTCTAAGCGGATTAAAAAGGAGAACTATAATGTATGGCGGAACAGCATTTCTGAGAGTACTTCCCCCTCCCCCTTATTGATAGAAATGAGAGAGGGAGGGAGGATTTTTCAGCCTGTGGTCGAGAGAATCATTGCAGTTGCCGCTGCATTGCCGCTTTCAAAATAATCCCTCTCTCATGTGAACTGAACTGACAGAGGCATGGATATAACAGGAGAGCTGAAGCTCATTAAATATGCAAATCTTATCCAATCCTAGCCGTGGGCGTTTACTTCAAAGTCTCCAGTGTCACACCCATCAAAATCCAGCGTTCAGAAAACAGCCTCAAAACCAGTGTAGAAAATAGCTTATCATTATTAGTTATGATGTTTTTGGATGTAAAAACCACACAAATGTCATTAGAATATATATATTAGAATATGGTTGATTTTTTTAAAAACAATTCTTTCTCTTGCTGTCTTTTAGTCTGTGGAGAATTGTGTTTGCATCATGAGGAACCTGTCTTACCACGTGCACAAGGAAGTTCCAGGGGCTGAGAAGTTCCAGGACCCCTCGACTCTTCAGGGCCCCGGCTCTGCTGGCACTCAAAGGAAGAAGAAAGATGATGCAGGCTGCTTCGGAGGAAAGAAGGCCAAAGGTCATTATTGAATTCTTCTTTATCTCATTTATGTGCTTTACACTTCTAAAACAGTATTGAGCACCTTTATATCATTGAGTCTTGATCATCAACAACAGCCATATTCTTCCATCTGCAGCAGGTTCATGGAGGGCAGTATGATCCTAGCATTTACACAACAGCATAAATCCCAGTGCAGGCAGATAATAGGAAGCTAAATGATGCTTGAGTCTATTTGTTTGGCCTGTGATCTTTTGTGGCTTATGATTCATTACTGGAGTGTGTCTGGAGTATCAATGTTGAATCAATATTCATCTTTAAATAGATGTGGGTGTAGGTTCAGTGCTTGTGGTGCTACACTGTCTGAGTTGAATCAGTTCTTTGAAGCGCTTTGCTTTTAAACTGTTGTCCAGGTACTCATTCTTTATACAATGCCAAAAGAGCAGGTTCATTCCAGTTCCAGCTGGTTTCTATCAAAAAAATGTATGATACATTTTTGTTTTATTTGTCCAGATTTGTGTTCTCTCGCAAATGAACTGATGAGAGACCTCTTGAATATGAATTAGTCAATTGATTCTCAAACAGATCTATAAGGGAACTCAGTAAACGACCCGAAGGAGCAAAAAAAAGCAAAGATGACAACATTGATGTCATACTGTGCCTCATGGACCTTTTTAAATGAGGTTTGTTTATCTGTCAGTGGCCCTGGAGATGTACTTTGAAGATGCAAGTGGCCTATATTTGCACCAGATAATGCCCTTAACAAGCATTAAGGAATGTTTTCCCAGCAAGCTATTTGGAAAGATCTATAGTCCCGGCATTATTTCACAGTCTTGTTCACAAAACACAATGTTTAGGTTGCCATGTTGGCTTACCGCAAATTAAGGAGAAAGTGTGTAATTTCTAACTACTATAATCTTAGAAATTATAGAAAATGTATCGCTGTATTTATTTCTTCATTATTAAAATGTGTTAATGTCATATAGGCTAAATTACACTGGCATTCAAAAATGTGGGGTCAGTAAGTTTTTGTAAAGAAATGTATTTAGCAAGGATGCATTTATTGATCAAAAGTTACAGTAAATACATATAATACATATAATACACATATACTTCCATGTGTCATTATTATCACCAAAATCAAGAGTTGCAAGGTTTTTCACCTGTAAATTTCAGAGAATTTTTGACGTGTTTTGTCAGTAATTAGAAGTGCATTGCATTACATTTTCTACCAGCAACCATATCACTCTGTAGCCTAAGACTGGTTGCCCACTGAAGCTAAGCAGGGTTGAGCCTGGTCAGTACCTAAATGGGAGACCTCCTGGGAAAACCGGGTTGCTGCAGGTAGAGGTGTTAGTGAGGCCAGCAGGGGGCGCTCACCCTGGGGTCTGTGGGTCCTAACACCCCTGTATAGTGATGGTACCGTATACTAAACTGTCAAAGAGCACCGTCCTTCAGATAAAACGTTAAACCAAGGTTCTGACTGTCTGGTCGTTAAAAATCCCAGGATGTCCTTCGGAAAAAGTGCTTTATAAATGTAACAAATTATTATTATTATCAGCTTAACAGGTTATAAAGGTTATTGCAGCTATGTAGGCACTCATTTGGCCAAAAATCTCATGTTATAAAAGATGAAGTGCTACACAGTAGTGTTGTCAAAAGTACAGTACTGAAATTGTAAACATTTTAAGATACCAGCTTTTCTCTCTAGCATTTTGAATGCTGTTGAACGGATTCTTAAATCCTCTGATTGTCTGTTGTGTTCACACACTCAACATATATATGTCTGTGATTGGCTACAATGATCAATGCTTCGAAAACATGACATTTCTTCAGTTTCAATACCATCTTGGTACCGAAGTGCGTACTTTTGACAACGCTACTACATTGAGGCTATTTAAGACATTATTTTCTATGACTCAACAAGTTTTAGAATAAGACATATGATCCTCAAATACATAAAACAGGAGCAGAGAAAAGCACCTTTATATCATTGATATCACCTTTTTATAAAGAAAATGCTGTACTTATTGAAAGAACCAATTTTTTATTTACCCTTGCATTGCAAACAAGCAGAAACAGTCCAAAATGTTTACAGCACTTCATTCACTGGTGGTGGTTGAGGAGAGACCCCTGACATGATTGTAAGACCCTATATACTGTAAATACCCTATATATTCATTCTCAATAGAGGTGGGGCAGAGTTATAAGGTTTGAGTGACCAATAGGTTCAAGGATCCAATAAAGTTACGAGGTTTAGTCGCAAAACCCACAGACATTTTGTTTTACAAATACAGCCTTGACTAGCAAAAGGGACTTGTTTCACAAACATTGTAAAAAACTGTACTGACCCCAAACTTTTGAACGGTTGTAATAATGAGCCTCAGCACTCAGAGAGCCAATAGACGTTTATATGTCTATGCTATTAAACTGAATGTGTTGATTTTCAGGTGGCTAGCTGAAAAACTTGACTTTGACACTTTAGCAATCTAAGTAAATTGCCCAGCCATTGAAACAGTTCTTCATACAGTTCTGATTATGCAAATGCTCACTATAATAACCCAGCAGCAACTCGGAGAATGCTGCGCACGCTCTGTTACATTATGAATTGTTCTGACACATTGCAGAACACAACGATGCATGAAATCATACTAACTTCCTTGTAACCATTTAGTGAATTTGCTCTAAAGAGCGGTGCAAACTGATAAACTCTTTTTCACTTGAGAGAACTAATGGAACTGACTCTCTCCCAAACTTTAGACTTGCTATAAACTCTTTTTTTTTATACACTCCGTTTTCCTATGTACTTTTAAAGTGTTTCACAAATAGATTCTGTCTGCTTTAATACACACACTCTCTGAATCTCCTCTTTTCTTCCCCTGCCTGCTTTTTTTTCTTATTGCTGCTGTTCCTACATTGGGCTAACTTTAGAGGAATGGTTTAATCAAGGTGAGTGTATCTTCCTGCTTTTCCTCAGTCTGCCTGTTTCTCTCAGCATACACCCCTACATCTTTATCAGAATAAAATTTTAATCACTGCAAATTTTTTCACTCTTTCAACTTTCATTCTTAAACACCAGTGTTCCTCTCTTCAAGGAAATGTCAAACCTGTGCCAATTTAGCAAGTTCAAAGCCCTTTTAAATGGGTGTAGATGTCTGCGTGTGTCTTGTCTGTTAACAAGGCCTGTTTTTTTCATTCTGTCTTCTTGTCCATTTCTTTAAAGGGAGAGTTCACCCAAAACAAGTCATCATTTACTCACCCTCATGTTAATCTAAACCTATATGATTTTTTTTGTTTGTTTTGTTATATAGAACACAAAAGGAGATGTTAGACAATGCTTAAATAGTTATCCATACATTGAAAGCGAATGTTGACTGTCAAGGCTGTCAAACATAAGTGCCATAGTACACTCTATGTTAAATTACGTCTGCATTACATAGTGTTTGCACTGTCAGTTGTGATGAAAGCTTTCATTAGTGTGCAGAAATAGAGATGCAATATTGGAATGCATTCCTGCGCTCAACATGTCTGTGATCGCTACAATGCTCATTACTGCAACCTTTCATGCCACAATCGAAATATAATGCAATAGGTCTAAATATAATGCTAATCAAATCTTTTCATGATTAGTTAACTTTGAGAGCTGTAATAGTAAAAACATACTATAAGTTTTTGAGAGAGTTAAACATGTAATACTTGGCTATTTCATAAGCAAAGATGTTAGCCAATCACAGCAGTGGGCGTTACACTGAAGTATCAAAGCAGACACGCCCCTTCAAACAGAGCGTTCAAATCAGACGGCTGAAATTTTTATAAATATATAAATATTTAAAATATTTAATTAATTTATATTTTAAAAAATAATGAAATTGACCATTTTTTATGTAAGAATCATGCTAACATTATAAGCGTACCCCAGGAGACATTATACAATAATAAAATAATGCAGTCCAGATTTTAGGTTTTAAAAAATATGCCAGTATATTATGCAGTGTTGCTTCTCGCTTCTCATTTCTTGATCTTGTTTTAAGGCTTTTTAAAGGAAAACCAATAAAAAAGATGAATTAAATAATAATGTAGTTTATTCATTCATTTAATAATTCATTCAGATATTCAACATTCACTAAAAATCGTCCCTTGCATATTTACATTTGGTGCACCGTGATTGCAATACAAGATGCACTGCACGTTTGCCTTTTATACCAATTCACCAAATTTCTATTTGTTTATTTAATTTGTACAAATAAGATGTTAAGTGCTTCGGTGATAGACAAGCTTTTCACTGAAAAATTTGGTTTTGGTTTTGGTTTTGGTCTTTTCCTGTAATATTGTGGCTTCGGCGCAGCGGTTTTTAAACCTGTCCTGGAGGCACCCCAGCCCTGCACGTTTTGTATGTCTCCCTTTTCAGACACACCCAATTTAGTTCTTTCAGTCTCTATTAATGAGATGATGAGTTGAATCAGTTGTGATAAATGAAGGAGACACACAATATGTGCAGGGTTTGGGTGCCACCACTGCTTAAGAGTACTTGATATATAGTGTGTGTGAGATTATTTTTAAGATGCTTTTTGTCATTTTTGGAGCATGTCAAATATGTTTGGAACAATATGAGGGTGAGTAAATAAAGGCAGAATGTTCATTTGTACATGTAGATTAACCACATTCTCTGTGTGTGATAGTGTCCATTACTTCACTGTTAGAGATTGCCGTCCTCCATGACAAAAGCCCAGGATTTTTAGTGGGGGGTTCCACTCTTGGGAGCTGATTTCAAGAGTTTGTCTCTGCATATCTGTGTAGTGGCTAGATTTATGTGTGGCACGTCTGTGACTGTGTATGTTTCTGAGACTTGAGTCTACTTGACATTTTCATACCAGTAAATTCCGTCTCTCATAGAGTGACACTTACAACTGCTCTCTCTGTATCATTCTCTCACGCTCTCTTACTCTGCCTTCCCCTTCTTCACTTAGGGAGGAAAAACGGAGAGCATGACAAAAACTATGACACGTTGGACCTACCCAAGCGCACAGAACCCACTAAAGGTATGTCTTTCTTTGACACCACCGAATTATTACATCTTTAAGCTGTCAGTCTTCCAAAAAAGGGACAGGAAAAGACCTGACTCTTTGGTCTCTCTCAGAAAGAGAGAAATCTAGTCATGGAAGGTGGCAGGTGAATTGCTTTGAGGAGGTGAATTTCCGTAAGATACAGTTCAAAAATAGCACAAACTGTATGGCCAACACTCACTGTTAGACCGCCACGGGTTGTACTACGCAGAATTTTAGGGAATGAAGCACTGTTCTAAAACCTCTAAAACACTACTGTGAAATTTGTTCCAAAAGTTTGGCATCTTAATGATACCTTGTTTTGACAAATTTACTGTAAAGGCAATCCCAGAATGCATCACGACAAGCTCAGTAATGAAACAAATCCAAGATGGCAAACAAGATGAGAGAAATGCACTACCATTTAAATGTGTCCGTAATGACATTTACAATGTTCCAAAAGATTACTGTTTCAAATAATGGCTGTTCTTTTAAAGTTTCTATTTAATTACCATTAAAAAAATAAACTGGTTTTATTTTTAGTATTGCATCATTATAGCATCAGAGACATTTTAGAATTTCTGTCAAGTATTAAATTGACGTGTTATTTTGAAATGTTGATTTGGTGCTGACATGGAATAAAATAACTATAAATTACAAAAACAACATATATTGCACTAGAGCTGCGCCGGATTCACTTGTAAGGTTCCAAGACTGTTCGGATGCTGCCTAAGCTGGCAGTATAGGCAGTGAGCTTACTAGGTTTTGAAGCAGAGCTTCTGTTTGCTCAAAGTACATTGAGTGCACATCAGCATACTGAGATCCTCTGGGAATCCCAGGTATCAGGTAACAATACTCTTCTGCCTAGGCCTTTTATCATTATGACAAACACAGCCATTATTCTCAGTGGCAGAATGCTAAATAGACAATGTATTTTGCTGCAACTAATATCCCTGACCAAGTTCATCCAGGTAAAATGAGGCTGATTTACCCCCAGAAAAACGCCAGATTGGAACTGTTTTAACTGGTTTAAACCATCTGTGTGTGAGAGAGATTTTCAGACCTTTAGCTTGTAATTGTCTGCAAATGAATCATAATGGATGCAGGTTAAGAGAGAATTTAGACAAGATGCGTTGCAATGCAGTGTAACAGAACAGGGGTCACGAGATTAGACTTGCTGTCTTAAAAACCCTGAAAAACAGCTGTCTGTGTGGCAGTGGCCGAATATATCCGTCTCTATTTACACCCCCTCAACAGTCATCAGGGAGCCACTCAATACCTCTTTTCTTCTGACAGACTGATCTAGGATCATTTTACTTTTGAGCTCCACTTAGTGGGAGAGGAAATGTTTTATTGAGGCTCATTTTTTATGTATTACTATAGATGAGCCACAAAGAGGGATACAAAAATGCCATTTTTAGATGACCTGATTTTTTTTCTATATGAGTCTGTGAGGGAGATATTTGCTTGTGGAGACATCCCATTAAAGAAGAGAAATACTCTTTACTGATCTCCCACTCATGAGGGGACCATCATTTGTGTATTGTATTGGGTTGTATACGAGAAAGATGAGGGTGAATGAATAAATAGAAATAATGTGAAATCTAATGTAGTCATCAAGCTTCAGTCGAGAGGTGTTTTTTTTTTTTTGAGGAATGTTTTGTTTGCCTGATGATGAACAGTAGCTCATGGACAGACCCTGTGGAATTCTTTGGTCTTCTTTTTTTTTCATGAGTATGAATCAAACAAATTGTACAGTTGTATATAAGATTTGTAACTGAGAAATGGAAAATAAAACTTAAAACGTTTAAAACTATGGTTCAAACATTTTGGGTCTGTAAGGCTTTGCTCTAAATTGATCAATAGTGACGGTAAAGAATAATTTACGGGCCATTGAATTATTGGAAAAATACCACTTCAGGTGTGCATTAATGCGTGACGCAGAGTAGCTATTACTAGAGTTCTGCTACCTCACAGGTTTCGGGTTGGGTTTAGGTTTGTAGCTAAAGAAAAAATATATACAAGCACACATAAATGCACTGTATATACATTAACAAGCTGTTTTGCAAATGTGCTCCTGCTCGGCAGCAGCAAGAGTAACTTCAGTGCAGCTGGACTAACTTTTAATCAGAGGAGGACGACGCTGAAACCATCGACTGTGATGCAATTCTCTTCCTTCATAACTTGTACTGAGAAGATATATTTGTGCAAATTGTTTTGCAATACTTTCCCTAAACTCTTTTGACGACATTTGGTATCCAAGAGGAATTTATGTTACTGTTACACCTGTTCACCCAGCAAACTTTCATAATTGTAAGTATGTGCTTTTTCAGTTTTGCTTCTGTGTGCTGACTGTTGAGAGGGCCGCTGTGCTTTGAGAACTGCATTTGCTTAAATATTTGATTGACTGTTGCATGCAATCCTGAAAAACAGCATATTGCAAAAAGAACAAAAAAACAAAACAAAAAAACAAAAAAAATTTGTTGTAAGAAACCGATTTTGGGTTTGGGTCAGGTTCGGTCTCGAATTTTATAGTACCGTTTAGATTGGGTCGAACGATCTTGGGTATGGGACGAGTTTAACTGCTTCAAGAACAGCAACTTTACTGCATCGCTACTGAGAAATGTCATGTATCTTTTCAGCTAAAAAACTGTTTTACTGATAAAGTGCACATGACAAGTTTCTGCACACGTTAATATTTCCGTCTGTGTGTCTGCACTGTATGAGTGTGCATTTGTATGAGAGATTTGTATGAGTGCTTTCCATAGATATTAAAACATATGGAAATATTTTGTCTATTGTTTGTTATATCTATACTGTATTTGCTTGGTCAATGTCTTTGTGGATTTAACAATATTATGGTAGTGTACGCTACATATTTTCAGGTTTAAAACACTTTAGTACATCTTGACTCTATAGGTGTTGCAGTCTTGCGAAAATCTGCAATTCTCTGTGGACACAGATTCTGTGAGAGCCTGCTCAAGGTTTGTTTGTCCGTGTGAGAATGTGCTGACTATTGCAGAACTCAACAGAGCCATGTTTGTTTTGTGTGTGTGTGTGTGTGTGTGTGTGTGTGTGTGTGTGTGTGTGTGTGTGTGTGTGTGTGTGTGTGTGTGTGTGTGTGTGTGTGTGTGTGTGTGTGTGTGTGTGTGTGTGTGTGTGTGTGTGTGTGTGTGTGTGTGTGTGTGTGATTTCACTTTTCTCACACAACTTTTAGGCTTGTCGACCTTCCAGAGACACAACAGTCACGTATTAGTCTGTAAATATTTCAAGGGGCCTTGTTTTCGCAGAATATTTGTGATTGAGTGTTTCACAAAGTAAATAATAGATGCTGGTCAAGAGATTCAAGGATCAATTTTAGTTCAAAGTCAATAGCATCTTCAAGTCTCACTTCAAATATCCCATAACATGCAAAAGGAGGATTATTGATCTAGCTTACAATTCATTGTGGTGGTTTATCAATGTAAGCTGATTTTACCTTTTTTAGCAAGTCAGCTTCAGAAAATATATTTTTTGTACTGACTTGTGCCACAAGTTATACCTAAAGTAGTTCAGATGGGACATTTTAAAAACATCCTCTCCTCATCCACTTAATGTAATTTTTGAGGCGTTAATAATTTCCTTTCATCACACCTATTACATTCTGTATTTTTTATAGGCATCTGAGTGCAATGGGCTTTGTGTTTGACATAAGATATAAAGCTCAACTTGTTTGAGCTTGAAAAATAACCTCATGACTTGCTAGAGGAGTAATGAATGCACAAGGATTCGCATTTGTCCATGGAAATACAATTGGGGTTGAGAAAAGGCAGGAGATCAGATGAATGGTAAATCTGATGTGATGTCAGATGGGTTTAACATGCAATAAAAAGAACAGGGTAACTGAGTTTACTCTGCATTGGGATTGCATCTATTGTGCTCTCTCTGTGTGTGATATATCCATACATCAGAACCATGTGCTTGAGAGGCTGCTGTGACAGTTTAGAGTATTGAGGGATTTTGGTTGCTTATAGCTGATCCTGAGACAGACAGCCATTGTTTATTCACTGAGCGTCTTTGTTGCATTTTGTGCCTCAAGCATTTGGATTCAGAGAGGACCTGTTGGAAAACTATACGCCATTAGGAAATAAAGGCTTCTTACCACATGGGAAAAGAGACAGGAGAGAATTAATTAAGGATTCTGAGGGAGATGAGACTGACAATGAGGGCACAGTTGGTCTTTTTTTTTTAAAACACTGTGAGCTCACTGCTTATTGTCTAGTGTCTTAATAGGCAGCTGACTTCTGAGGATGTATCTTAATAGTGTTGGAACTAGGGCTGTCAAAATTAACGCGTTAACGCAAATTCATTTTAACGGCACTAATTTTATTAACGTGCAATTAACGCAGCGGCCATTTTCTGTTTGATCAGTGGTGTAGCCAGTAGTTGGAGAAATTAAGATAAGCCATAGACGTAAAGGATGCAGCAGCAAACATTAATAGGGAAAGAAATGGGTTAACATTACTATTCTGAAACAAGTGCAGTTATAGCCTACATAAGCTACCTTTTTTTGCCATTTTTACACTGAGCACATTCTCTGCAGTCCGAGCGTGATGTGCGACTACACTGCAAGCTCGCTCTCACTCATATTCGATTTAAATCATTAACACCATCACCGTGGAGATCCACTTTTGTGACCGTGAAGATTTGTTTTAGCCGATTGTAATGTATTTAGTTCAATAAAACACATGTGTTTTATTGAACTAAATACATTACAATCGGCTAAAACAAATACACAGGTTACTTTTCTGAACAAGAGCGCTCCCGATCCGTGTTTCTCACACTGTTCACGTGAATCGCGGATCAGCGCGCACGCACACACACAAAATACCGGCAGTTCAATAGATAGCGCACAGCTCTTAAAGGACCCACACTACATTCCTACTCGTTGCAACCTCCTCCAGGTATGGTGTGGTACCGATGTGCTCTCAGGTCTGCATGACAGCTTTCACATGACCAATTTTTCATACAAACTGTGCCCTGTTCTCAGAGGTGGAAAGTAACGAATTACATTTACTCGCGTTACTGTAATTGAGTAGTTTTTCTGTGTACTTCTACTTTAAGTAGTTTTAAAAATCTGTAATTTTACTTTTACTTAAGTACATTTTGATTAAAGTATTGTACTTCGCTACATTTTAAACCACATCCGTTACTGAGTAAAAATAAATCATTAATGCAAAGAGAGGAGGAAAAAGAACGCGATCCAGGAAATTACTAATATTGAATAGAGGGCGCGGGGCGCGGGAGAGAACCATGCGCGCAAATATCAGATGGAGAAGAACAAGACAGACGTCAGTGACGCAGACCCAGGTGAAAGCAAAACGCCGTCGTGAATGTAATATACTTGAATAACTGGAGGAGACGTCACAAGTTTAGGAACTTTACTGAAGTATCAGGCAGTGTAGAACGTACAACTTCATTCGGCCATAGCCGGAACTTAACTGGCCCAAACACATATACAATCCCCCAGGGGGAAAAACCGGAACGCCCTCCCCCGTCTTGGGTCTCTTAAAGGAGCCTACTATGCAAAGGTTCGTCAATACATTACACCCCTTTCCCCCAGTCCACAAAATCTGAAAATCTTCTTGGAGGGCGATGCTCTCTTACAGGGTACCTCCGAGAAGGAGGAGGCTCAGGCAGGCCCTCAGCTCCCGTAAAGTCATCAACACCAGGGTTTCTCGCCTCTAATGCCGGCGGCTGTAACTCAACCATTTCAGCTCCTGCAAGCTCTGACGGGGGAACAGTGTAGCCATCTGGCTCGGGCCTTGATTGGTCAGCCAAGGGTGCCACCCTGTTCAGCAGTTGGTCAACATGTCGTCTGTGCACCTGCCCATCGCCAGCCTTGACTTTGTAGGACAAGGGACCTGTGATGTCTACGATGATTCCCGGCATCCACTTAGAATCTCTGGTGTAACTTCTCATGAACACCAAGTCATTCTGTCTAAACTCTCTGACCGTGCCAGGGCATTTCTCAGCATTCAGCTCCTGCCTGCGGAGCATATCACCATCATGGTCAGGATGCAGACGATCCAGGGCAGTTGTAAGTCGACGGTTCATAAGCAACTCAGCAGGACTTTTTCCAGTTGCCGAATTTGGTGTGACATGCTGTGACAACAAGAAACGAGCAAGCCTGGTTTGCCATTCTCCCTTGGTGATGCGAGACAGGGCCTCCTTTGTTGTCTGCACCATGCGTTCAGCTTGACCATTTGAGCTTGGGTGATTTGGTGCTGTAGTGACATGGCGAATGCTGTTCCGTTCTGCGAACTCTTTGAACTCTGCAGAGGTGAAAGCAGCACCATTGTCTGAGACTATGATGTCGGGCAAACCATGTGTTGCAAACAATAGTCTCAGTGCGTTAATGACGGCTGATGATGACATGGAACTCATCAGAGACACTTCCAGCCACTTGCTATGTGCATCAACCACAATGAGGAATATTTTGCCCTGAAAAGGGCCTGCAAAGTCAATATGCAGCCGGGACCATCTTTTTGTTGTCCACTCCCAAGGATGTACTTTTGCTTTAAGAGGTGCATGACGCGACTTCTGACACGTCTCACATGCCTTGACAGTCTCCTCTATATCTCGGTCCATGCCTGGCCACCACACATAACTCCTTGCGAGTCCCTTCATATGTACAATGCCCGGGTGCGCATCATGCAACATAGCAAGTACTTCTCTTCTTGCCGAACAAGGAACAACCACACGACTTCCCCAAAGCACACAATTTTTATGTGCCGAGAGTTCATGGCGGCGAGAAAAGAAAGGTCTGAACTGGCTATCCTCTATATCAGCCGGCCACCCATGCAGCACCCAGCGCAGTACTCGAGACATGACAGAGTCCTTAAGCGTCATTTTAGCGATTTGCTTAGCATGCATGGGGGCATCTGGCACCATTTCCAGTAGCAGTACTTCCAGGGGTGGTGGCGTAACCGCATCAGATGCTGGCAAGGGTAAGCGACTCAGGGCATCAGCATTGCCCATGTGTTTGCCTGGTCTGTAGCACAGTTCATAGTCGTAAGCTCCTATGATCAGACTCCAACGTAG
The DNA here is from genome assembly GCF_024679245.1 of Pseudorasbora parva. Taxonomy (NCBI): domain Eukaryota; kingdom Metazoa; phylum Chordata; class Actinopteri; order Cypriniformes; family Gobionidae; genus Pseudorasbora; species Pseudorasbora parva. The sequence continues at coordinate 42,981,591 of NC_090174.1, forward strand.
CATCCGTGGTGAAAGGATGGCAGGCATTGGCTTGGAATGGTGTAGGAGTCCTAGCAGAGGTTTGTGGTCTGTAAAAATCATAAAATGGCGGCCTGCGAGATACTGGTGAAACTTCCTGACAGCAAAAACAACCGCCAATGCCTCCTTATCAATTTGGGCATAATTACGTTCAGTGGTGGTCATTGTTCTGGAAGCAAAGCAAACGGGCCGCTCCCCACCGTCACGTTCCATGTGGAACAATAAAGCTCCAAGCCCATATGGTGAGGCGTCGCAAACCACTGCCAGGGGTTTATTTTCATCATAATGCACCAGCACATCCTCCGTTTGTAGTAACTGTTTCGCCTCAGCATATGCCATCTTGTGCTTTACTCCCCACTGCCATGTGGCAGACTGGTCTAGAAGGCGATGCAATGGTTCCAGGACAGTGGCCTTATTTGGTAGAAAACAGCTGTAAAAGTTAAGCAGCCCCAAGAATGCCTGAAGTTCTGTTTTGTTCCGTGGGGGCGGAGCTTTTTGGATAGCTTCTACCTTTTCACGGGTTGGTTTGATGCCATCCTTATCCACTCGAAACCCCAAAAACTCCACTTGTGTAGCTGCAAAAATGCTTTTCTCTTTCTTTAGTCGCATCCCAGCTTCAGCAAAGCACTTCAGTACGGCCCGTAGCCGTGCGTTGTGTTCTTCTATGGTTTTGCCTGAAATTAGGATGTCATCCAGGTATGGCTGGACCCCTGGAATTCCTGCGAGCAAGGTGTCCATAAATCTTTGAAATATTGAGACTGCTGTTGACACCCCAAATTGCAACCTTCGAGCTCGGAACAGCCCACGGTGAGTATTAACAGTTAGCAAGTCAGCTGAATCGTCATCCAATGGAAGCTGCTGATAAGCTTGTTTCAGATCAAGTTTAGTGAAAACTACTCCTCCAGCTAGCTTTGAGAACAGTTCAGATGCTGTGGGTATAGGGTACACGTCAGGCTTAACAGCTGTATTCACAGTACAGCGGTAATCACCGCAGATCCTCAGGCCTCCATCTTTTTTTGCTACCACAACTATAGGCGTTGCCCACTTTGCATGCCGAACAGGTTCAAAAATGCCTTGAGTGACTAATTTGTCCAATTCCTCGTCAAGCTGCGGTCGTAAAGCAAAAGGAACTGGGCGGGCCTTGAAGAAACGTGGAGTAACTGTGGAGTCAATATCAATAGAGATCGGGGGGGTCCGGCAAACCCCAATGTCCTGAAAAACCTCTGAATATTCAGTCAAAATGTCGTCTATCGACTGCAGCTGTACCCTGTGTACTCCTTCGACTGATATTCCTAAAGCATCAAACCAGTCCCGTCCCAACAGACTAGTGCCCTGGCCCTGAATGACAAACAGGGGTAGTGTATTTTGCGTCCCCTTGTATATTACTTCCACAAATATTTTGCCTTTCACTTCCAAGGTTGCCTGTGACCACTGCTTTAGTATTCCACTGTTTGCATGCATTTCAGGGGGTTGAAAAGGCCACAACGAGTGATAAGTATGCTCACTAATCAAGGAGCATGCAGCTCCTGAATCCACTTCCATTGTGTGTGCTTGTTTGTTCAATATAACAGTGGCCAGATACGGCTTCTGCCCCCCTTGTTTTGATTTTGTAGTGGTGCTGTACACAGAGTAATCATTCTGTTCTTTATGAGTTATAACGTTTGTATGCCGCTCTGCTGTTGTGTTGTCTGCCTCCTTGTCCGTACCATGTCTAGTCTTTGTTAAACACACACGAGCTATGTGCCCTCTTTTTTTACAGTAATGGCATACCGCTGCAGAAAACCTACAGGTTTGTGGAGTATGCTGACTGCCACATCTGAAACATGGTTTGTCACGTCTCTGATTTTCACTAGGAACTGTTGTCTTGTGTACTGATGCATGTGCATGGGCTGCAAAATGAACATCGTCCTCCTGCAGTGATTCGTTTTGCTGCTGACGAAGTAGGCGAGCATTTAACAGTGCTGTTTCAGCAGCTAGTGCCTTTTCCTCTGCCTCTTTAAATGTGAGTGTGGGTTCAGCCAGTAGGCGTCGCTGTAGCGCTTCATCCAGAGCCCCACACACTATTCTATCACGTAGCATGGCTTCTAACTGGTCTCCGAAAGCACAGTGCACAGACAATCGTCGAAGCTCAGCAATGTAGTTAGAGATGCTTTGATTAGGTTTCTGCTTACAATTGTGAAAATGAAACCGTTGAACAATCTCTGACGGCGCTGGGCTGTAATGGCGTTTAAGGGCAGCGACAATGTTTGCATAGGTCACAGTAGACGGTTGTGTCGGGGCCAGCACTGAACGTAAAGTGGAATATGTTTTTGCCCCACAGACACTGAGCAGCACGGAACGTTTCTTCGCATCGTCCTCGATGTCATTTGCATGAAAAAAACATTCCAGTCTTTCTACGTATTCCTCAAAAGAGTGTCTTGAGCATTCATCAAACTCTTCTATACGGCCGAGTGTAGTCATTTTCGTTTCGAGATGGCAGACAAAGCACGTTCACTATAACAGGCACACACAAAAAAAAAACTTATCTGCACATAGTTGGTTCGAGTCCACTCGTCGCCAGTGTAATATACTTGAATAACTGGAGGAGACGTCACAAGTTTAGGAACTTTACTGAAGTATCAGGCAGTGTAGAACGTACAACTTCATTCGGCCATAGCCGGAACTTAACTGGCCCAAACACATATACAATCCCCCAGGGGGAAAAACCGGAATGCCCTCCCCCGTCTTGGGTCTCTTAAAGGAGCCTACTATGCAAAGGTTCGTCAATACATTACAGTGAACTCCTGGCTAGTATGGAAATACTTTGGATATAGAAAAAAATAATGTGGTGTTGTCCTGGAGGATATCAAATTTGCACAAAATGTGGATGCAAATGAAGAAACACATAGAACATGTTCGGGAACACATCCCTCAGTGCAAATAAAGGTATGTTTATAACTTAGGCCGATTGATTTCTGTGACGCAGATGGAATCCCGGAATCCATTCATGAACATTAACTTTACATTATAACGTAGATTTGGTGTAATACACGCAAACTGGTGGATGAACGAAAAACTCGAATGTAAAGCTGTAGGCCATCAAATCGCGACATGGTCTGTGAACATTAAAGCACAACATTTGTAACGCTTGTGTCCGGGTGAAAAATGCGGATAGCTCACATAATATATCTGGAGTGGATGCAAACACGGAGGCGATTGACGTCAAACAGATCGCGCTTTATTTCCCGCTGAACTCTCATCACAAACTCCATTTTCGTCCACAGCATTACTCAATAAAACAAAATAACTGACTGTTAGCAACAGAAGAACAGAGAATAATCCCCACACATGGGAGCTCAAAACTCAGTGCGCACATACACAAGATGCAGAACTCGTTTTCAGGGAGCGCGCGCAGCTCTTAAAGGGGCCACACTATATTTCTACTCGTTACACATTGAATGCTATATAGAGTCTGGGATCGTGACGTAAGCAACGCAATGCATTTTGGGACTTTAGGTCACGGTGGCCGCTGTCGGTACTGTGTTGTATAGGAAATTGACGCTTTTAGTTCTAAAAGTAGAACTAATTCAGCTAAAAACAGTTATAATGGTGAACGCGTGTTGTGTCATTAACTGTCATAATCGCACTCACGACCGGAGTGGAAACCTAATCGCAAATGGAGTGTGATTGTTTAGCTTTCCCTCCTGGAAACAGCACATTGGATCTCATTCGTGGACTTTAGGACACAGACACTACATAGCGAATGTGTAGTAGTGGAGGTAGACGTAAAAACTTGTGTTAGATAGTTAAAAACACATTCTAATGGTGTACGCTTGCTGTGTTATGGACTGCTATAGCCGCTCTCGTGAACTGCGTGGGGGTAAAAACCCTCAAATGACGTGCAATTTGTCAGTTTACCAGCTTGGAAACAACAGGTGAAGGTGAAAGTAAACCTCAATGAAAATAAACCGCTTATCCAAAATGTGTCTTTATAATTTGTGTTTATTTATTTATTATTCATAACCGATATATTACAGATTTAAATGATTTCTGAACCGCATATGTGTAACGTTACGCCATAAATAATGTAAACATCTGGAAATTCTTCATTGCTTCTCTCAGTAGAAGGACTTGTACTTGCACCTTTTAAGTCCAGTAAAACTGTTTAGAACTGTAACTTAGGCTAAAGTTGCGTTCACAATTCAAATCATTTCAAAGCTGCATTACAGGCCATACTCTCATATGTTATCCCTTATGATTACGTTACGCTATGGAATTGCGATATGATATGTTGATTAAACAAATGACCCAATGGCTGAGATCAAGCAATATTATTTTAAATATCAGATACAGACCTTTTCGTTTGGCTGTATTAAAAAAAACTCCGAAAGAGAAATCAATGTGTAGTCCTGTGTGTGGTGCGATAGACGGCCGTATGATTTCTGATTGTATGAAATGAGATGAATATGTGCAATGTCCTGGCATTACGACTGAGTGCTCATGTACGCAAGAGATTCAAATATTAGTACATTCATTCCAAGTGAGTGCAAGCAGTTCTTAAATAACGCGAATACATTCGTTTTTTCTCTAGTGATTCGTATTTGTTATCATTGTACGCTCACGAGCGTGACCTAAAACATGGCGGCGACTGCCCAGAATGCAACGCGCAGTGACGTTGATTCCCAGACTCTATATGAATATATGATCTGCTTGTTCTCTCTCTGTGAATGAGCTGCTCCGTCTACTACATATGGACTCTATTATTCTTAAACATTTTTACGAATTAATGATAAAAATAAGTTGTTAATCTAATTCATAATAATTTGTTGAATTTAGTTTATTAGACATGTTTTATTGAAATTTTGATAAACAAAATAAACAAATGGTTTTAAGTTTGTTATAATAAAGCATTTGTTCAACCAAATAAAAAAAAGACCAATCTTCTTCATTCATTTAACATCATTTTAACAAGTGATAATAACCATCATTTAATAATAGGTACAGTAAATGTTTAATTGATGTTTTCTGAGATAGTCGTCATATCGTGAAAATCTCATTCTATCACAACCCTACAGGGGAGAGTCCCCCACCACCATTGTTAAAAAAGTAACTAAGTAACTTTTACTCTGAGTACATTTTAAATGAGCTACTTTTTACTTTTACTTGAGTAAATGTTTAGACCAGTAATTTTACTTGTGAAAGTAAAATTTCATTGAAGTAACAGTACTTTTACTTGAGTAGAATATTTTGTTACTCTTTCCACCTCTGCCTGTTCTAAACTAAACTGCCAATGTAACAACTCCCATTATTTATATTCTTAAAATGAGAGAAATCACTACTTATTCTGAATGTTTAAGCTTAGGCTTAAGAGACATGAAGAAGTTTTTTGAAGAACATCTGTGACCTTTGTGATGTCTAGTCTTCATGGTCTGAGTATGGTTTCACTAATAAAAATAATAAAATAATGTATTGCATAAAGCACCCATGTTGATTAGAGTATTAAAAATGTGAAACATTTTAATTTAAGATACAATTACAACTGATAAAAATGTGTAATTTAGTTACGCTTAATCGCAAGTGAACTCATGACAATCGTGCAATTAATCACTATTAAAGGGGGGGGTGAAATGCTGTTTAATGCATACTGATCTTTTTACACTGTTAAAGACTTGGATTCCCATCCTAAACATAGACAAAGTTTCAAAAACTAAGTTGGACGTTTGATGGAGTATTTCTGTGTCAAAAATACTCCTTCCGGTTTCTCACAAGTTTCGGAGAGTTTTTTTCGAGTATGGGTCGGCTTGACGTCAATAGAGCGGAAGGTCCTTGTATGGGCCGTATGGGCTCTTCTCCCGGAAGGGTGTGCGCGACTAGAGCGAAAGAGCAAATGCACTCCCATAAACACTCTCTCAGTTGCAGATCCAGTCGTCCGTGCAACACTTCTGTCCCACCGTGCTCCACTTTATTCCAAAGGGTGACATCAAGCGACTTCAACGCTTCAGCACAGCATTCCGGGAAGGCAGCGCTGCATTTGAACCGATTTGAACGCAGAAATGACGGGAAGCTTCACAACATCACACTTCAGTCGCGTCGCAAAAGTGGATCTCCACGGTCACTGCTGTCTCAGGACTTCACAAAATCAACAGTTACCAAAGAAGTGTGTTTTTGATGGAGCGGTGAGGATAAAGGTTCCCAGTCGTGCTTTAGAAGCAGGCGGTGAGTAAAACTGCTTCAAATGTCTATGCTGTTGGCTATCATCGCGTAAGTAAACATCAGTAAACAACACGATCGTGTATAACGTTAGTTCATTTATCAATGGAGCATGCGATCTATGGTGTGTGTTTAAATACATTTGTTTATCTGACCACTATAGGTGTCAGTTTGTTTATTGTAAAACCACCCAAACATAAACCTAGCGTTCTCACAAAGAGTGCTTCTTCATTCAACGGTTACTCCGTTGTAATTCTATGTATAACGTTACCCTAGTCTGACGTGCAAAACCGTTTTGCTTGCTACTGCTATGGTTTAGTCACATACAATAGTCTATAAACCGAATCATGTCCTCATAAACTGCGAGTAAACACAAACAAATGTTGACAGGCCACTAAATACAGTACATACCACAGAGACAGACGTCCTGCTGTTGTTGCTTCTCCTGTTCAATTTATTTCAGCCTCAGGATCTGATTCTGGATCATATATGTATTAGTTGAATCTGATTTAGGGTAGCGTTTTCTTCTCGACGCTTGAGGACGTCACCGCTTTGTGCGCACTCATCATTCTTTAGCTCCGCCCACACGATACGCCTCCAGCCGCTCGTTTTTTTCCGGAAAGACTCGGTACAGCCTATATTTCTTTTATAATTATAATAAAACTAAAGACTTTTCGGAGATATGAAGGATGCAATACTACTCTATAGGTACTCAAGATTGACATGAGATTGACTGAAACTGAGTGTTTCACCCCCCCTTTAAATATTTTAATCGATTGACAGCCCTAGTTGAAACCTATTAAAAATAGTTTGTTATATTGTATATTATATATAATATAATTAAAATAATATAATATAATGTAATGTTATATAATATATTTGTATTGTTTTTATTAAATATTTTAAAATTCTTACTAACTAATTTTTATTACATAATTTTTTTCAACAAGCTTGTTTCAATGCATTTTGAGTAATTTCAGTAGGAATGCATGACAACAGGAATTTCACAAGAGCCCGAAATATTTCCCCATGCAGATTTCACAGCAGGTTCAAGTTTGTCACATGGATTATCATGTTGACCAAAGAAAGTGACTTCATACATTGCTACACTATTGACAGTAGACACACTGTGTATATATATATATATATATATATATATATATATATATATATATATATATATATATATATATATATATATATATATATATATATATATATATATATATATATATATATATATTTAACTTAATTAACTTACCTGGTTGCCTTAAAATTTTGAGTTCTTTGAGTAATTGTGAAGGTGACTATTAATATGCCTATTGTTTCTTAGCTCCTAATTTAAACAATGCAATGAAGCCATTGATGTATTTCAGAAAACCGCCTTAATTGGGTCTTGTGAGAGATGAAGACACTATGAATTAATTACTTGTCATTTTCCCCTTTCTCTGGCTTATTCCTTTTTTAGCCTTCTGATTCTCATAACATGGTGACATCAGGTGGAGGGAATGATGATGAATCATGTTTACCGTGTTCCACTGTGGTTCTTCCTGCCCCTGAGCAGCACACTTTACACAGTCTCCAACTTGTTTATAGATGAAACCTCTAAAACCTCCTAAATTCAAACCTCTATGAAACCGAAGCTCTGTTACAAAGCCTATTGAGATGAATTGCTCTCTTCTATTTAAGTAGCTATGCAAAGACAGTTGTGGAAGAAGCTCACATGAAGCGCACTGGTGTCATGACTCACAATTGATTACAAAAATTGTTGATGTTAGCATGTTGCGAAGCTAATTACTATAATTACCATAAATACATTGGACACACAAACATTTTGTAAAATAGTCAAATTTGAATTATAATAAAGTAGATGCTTTATAGATACATAAATGAAAGCATATGTACACCTTCAAAGATCAGTTTAGTTTTCATGTTCATAATCATTTACACTGTAAAAGACCAATAAAACATATAAAACAAAAAAATTATATAAATTATTCTAAATTATTTATTAAAAAGAAATCAGACTGCAAATTTTGTTTAAATGAAAATTTCCCACCTTCATGCTTTCCATAGGACTAAAGACTTGAAATGCATGTTTCAGCATTTAGCACCTGAATTGTTAGAAGTTGCGTAGTGCCAACTCAACATCTTCTAATAAATTAATGCTTTGTGTATTTGTATTTTGATTAGACTGTAATACCTTTTAGAGTTCCCTGTTCTAAAGCCTAGTTCACACTGCCCGATTTTTGCCCCGATTTTGAGTCGCCGACATGTTTTGTGAAATCGCAGACAAATGCCCGAGATCATAGGCAAATCGGTGCTCGTGCACGCGAGTGACAATCACGAAGTGTGAATAATCAAAGACGCGATCAGAGAGAATCGCCGACGAGTCGCCAACGCTGGTGAGATATTTGGCATGCTAAATATCTGGACCTGACGGCGATTGAAACTCCTGCCATGTGAACTGCGTTCTGAATGAAAATTACTTTGGCGATGACCGACAGCCAATGAAAGAGTGAGATACAGGGCAGCAGGACGTTCAGGGAGGAGTTATAGAGCAGAATTTCAGTATTTTAATAGATATATTTACAATTCTATCAAACAGAAACAAAACATTTGCACATCCAGCCACAGCAGCATCACATTACAAAATTGTTTATTTACCTCAAACTCTCATTGCAGAACACAATCCTGGCTCCCTCTATCTCTCCAACAATTTCTTCCGCCATAATCTTTTTTCTTTATCTCCACAAATCAGCGCACATACAATTTGAAGCAAACTTTGTGCAGTTTATCATTTTTAATAACAATTCCAAGTCTCGCGCGAGAACTCCGGTCTGACGCACGTGTGATCTTGCGTTGTTTACTTTGTCACATCGCACGTGTGTTTGGGAAATGTAGTTTGCGTACCGGAGAGAGAGAGTGAGTTGTCGGCAATTCTTCCTCTTGTTCAGTCATGCAGTGTGAACTCCTCTGTCGTCAAACCATTGTGCAGTGTGAACACAGCAGTGACTGAATGATACCCCAGATAGTCATGCAGTGTGAAAAGAGCAGTGACCCGACGAGTTTGAAAACTGTGCAGTCTTAACTAGGCTTAAGACTTTTTAATTAAAGAAATTAGTCTTTTTTTTCTTTGTAGAATCACAGCATACCAGTGGTTGGTTGTACATTTACATTAGACTAGTTCTCTCAAGGTTATGCGACACATACAGGCAATACGCTTCCTTAGTCTTCTCCTGAAGAGACGTGTGTGCTTTTCATTGCATTGCTCCATATCTCATTTAATTTGCCTCTGTTGCCTGTTGACAGCTCACCCGGTATAGAGATGTACATGTTCTTCAAACAGAGCTGAGCGGTACGGACGGCATCTTCCCATCGTGCCTGGCGGCTGTGTTGTTGAACCCTCCATTGAATTTAGAGAGCTTCTTAACAACAGGAACAACATTCTTAATTGGGATGTTTTACAGCAATCTACACTTGAGAAATCCATTTGTGTTATCCGTTCAAGTCCTCCATTAGGAAACTGTCTCTGCTGGGATTAGATATTCTGCTCTGAAGCTGCCATATTTTTCACTGATGTTTTGTTAATGAACTCGAGCTCTCTACCGATGTCCCTGTTTATCAGAGCTGTACATTTCACATTTATGCTGACATTCTTCATCTGGCCCTCGTTCTGTCAACACTGTCTTTCTCCCACATGCTGTGAGACGCCTCTGTAACTTTGAAATAAAACATTGCACAGCGGAAATACATTTTCTCATATAAGTATGACATATATACTGATAACACATCAGTATTTGTCATATTTTCCAGTTAAAATAACTAAACGTTCTTTTGTTCTCGTGTTTTCTTATAAATTGCAACTTGTATAATGCAATAAGATTTATTTTCACATTTTGAAAAAATTGAATATTTTAATATCTTGATTTAATAACTATATTCTTACCCCAATTGTAAGCATACTACATTCATTTGGAGTAAACTTTATGCTTATAACAAGATTATTCTCTAAAAAACTATACTTTTTAGTATTAAAGGGTTACTTCAGTGATTAAGCATTAAGCTTTGTATTTAAACTGGGCCATTAATGTAGGAGAAATGTGAAAATATTTTTGAATTTGGTGCCTTATGGACTGAGAAAAGACATTCATGCACTGATAAAAACAACTTGTAGGATTTACTTGATAAAATAATTTTAACAATTTGCACTCAATTTTTCTTAGTTAATTTTACTGCTGTGATATTAAGTACAACTTGCTTGCCAGTATCAAGTAAAACATACTTAACTAAAAAAAATTGCGAAGGCTTTAAGTTAATGTTACTTAATTATATTTAACTTAGCAGGTTGTATTTATTAAAAGTAGTTAAGTAAATGTAATTTTAAAAGGAACATCACTGTTGTGAAAATATCAAGTACATTTTATAAATCTGTAATATTTACTGTTTTGAAATAATTCATTAGATTTTATAATGTCTGTCCATTTCACATTTTTAATTACTTAGTTTAATGAATTTATATTACTCACTATTATTATGTACATGTTGCTTTTTTAAATTGTTACCAAATAAATGTAATTTTCTCTGCATCAAATACTTTTATCACAAATCACAAATAAATACAATGAAGTTGAACAGTTTATTATATCAACATTCACAATGAGCCATTAAATCAGTAATCTTCACATTAACTGATTAGTAGTTATGTAATTTACACTAACTGTAGAATTAACCTTGTATGGTTCAACTAAACCTCAGCAGCCAACAGTGGCATAACTAACATTAATGACGAGCACATGCATAGTCCAGTTGAGACAGAAGGGTCACTTCTCCTTCATGCTCATTCACACATCGACTCGATGTGTTCAGCGGCATCACTGCGACTGTCCTCCTGCGTACAGTTTATAATAAAGAAAGAAAGAACAATTCTATTGAGAAACAAATACCAAATAGATTCATTATCAGTGCAGAACAAACATGCTTGCTAAAAATGACTAAACCTAACTCACAAACTTAAATCCAAATGTAAACAAAAGGCTTGGCTTGGCATGAATCTAAACATAAACTTAAACCTTAAAACTTCACCAACAAACGGGTACATATTCATTCACAATAACAGAAAATGATATGGCAAACATGAGGGCTTAAATACACAAAGACAGAGGACTAGACAAGACACATCTGTGAAAAATGATCGACCAATAAACCAATGACACATCAGAACACAAGACAAGGGAGCACATGGCAGGATCACATGACAAACCAGGAATTGGAATGACAGAACATGACAGTGAACATGAAAACCTAAAACCATGAAACATGAACCAATACCAAAACACCCTTTGACATTCCTTGGTGATTAGCTTTGATAAATGAATTGCTGCATAATTTTCAGTGGATAGAAAATCGATTAGACGCTTTTAAATAAGGCTAACAACACACACACACACACACACACACACAGGCAGCCAGCAATTAATCACAGCCAGCTAACATTAAATTATTTTGAAGTTAACCAGACTGGGTGACTTTTTCTATGAGAACGTCGCTAACTACATTTAATGCCCTCTATTTTTGACTAACCACCAGTCGCCGCTACTCAATCACTGGATCACTTTCCCACCACGTTCATTTTCATAAAATCAGTTCAGTTTGAATGTGTCTGTTCAATCAAGTGTGAGTGAGCCAAAAAAGAGTCACGGCACAAACGCAGCAGGAGTCAGATCACATTCATCACTAGAGCTGAGGTAAGCACGGCCGCGTCATACAATCTCGACGTGTGTTCAGTCTGATGCGTTTTCAGTTCATGCCTTTGGAAGCTTAACTTTCATAGGAATTTATTTGAAAAGTTAACACTCACTTTGCTCCGCCGGCCACCGCTCCGTTTACATGAATCCCCGCAGCTGCCCGAGCCGAGCGCTGTAAGTGCGATCCCACCATAGTCAGTAAAAGAAATGGACAGAGCTATCCCATTGACTTCAACGGTGGAAAGTGAGGTCCGTAAGGAGCACTCACTTCCTGATGGCTGAGCGTACTGCGCATGCTCAGACTGAGCTTGACGACGTAGATGTGACGTGAGCAACCTGTCTGACAGCTGTAGGTCTTCTAGTAGTTGTGGAATGTGAAATCTGAATCATGTTGTTTAAATATTTTCTCCCATTGCTTTTGGCTCACTATGGGCTTCTTCCCATTCTTCTCCCTTGACTTTATCAGACTTTATCTCCAAGTCCCCCGACTGTCTCATAGACAGTAAAAGATTGTCTGCGAGCGTCTCCTCAGGTCTGTACGGTAATTTATCAACTGTGCGACAGAGTCGCATTGGTTATGACGCAATCGTTAGCCTATTTTTACAAAAACAGCTTCTGCGGGGCGATAGTGTAAGATACAAGGTAATGGAGCCTTTTATGCATTGTCGTGTTTCTTTATAAATAAACAATGGACAAATGGAGTCTTTAAACGCCTCAGATGTAAAGTTATTCACTGTCAAAGTGATTCAAAAATCAATGGGATGCTAACAGCTGGTGATGGCTTGGTTAGCAATGGCCGCTCCTATGGGTGGAACACTTTCCGACTGCTAGATTACCCCTTTGGATCCCACACCCCATAGAAGGGTTGAAAACATGCAGAAATAGCTCCCTCTACTGGCTGTAGTCTTTAGCCTCTGGCCAAAATAATCCCCCGATGCAAAATGACTACATTAGGGCGGAGCACGATCATTTGAATATACTCCTGGGTTTCTACTGATACAAAGGCATATGCTAAATCGCTGAAGTAACCTTTTAAGTATTTTAGTATTCACTATACATTCTTGCAGTGTAAGGGCCAGATTTACTAACAGCTTGCGTCAGTGCAAACTGTATTTCTGTGTTAAACTACTGTCAGGATTTACTCAATTCCTGCAGAGAAAAATTTGTGCTGAAAAGACACGGGCAGGGTTATTTTTGCTGCTGACCTTATTGCATATGCATTTGTTGGAGTTTCCATTTCAGACACACAATTTATGGGAGGACAATATTTACACGAATCATACAAAATGGTTTACTAAGGTTTGTGCTTGTCAATTTACAGGTATTTGCGCCATTATTTACTGCCCAAAAAAGCATGTCTTAAACCAGAAGTTAATTTGCACTGCTCTTGTTAGAATGAGTTGGTCATTATGGAAGTGATCTGGTTGCGTCTGGGTTCTTTCATATGTGCGTCGTCAGTTGAGCCAGGCAGAACTTTCCACTCCCGTTTGTGCAGTTTTGGAATTGTGCTATCATGCCAATTTGCACTGTTTAGTTAATCTGTCCCTAAGTCTCAAATATATATATATTTTTTTACTTTTGGATTGGAATGGATTAAGTTAGTTTGAAAGCATTCGGATTGTAAAAGGACAAGTTGAATGCCTTATTATGCATGAACAAACCCATCCCACCCAGTCAAGCTTCCATCCAGTATTTTCATCAGCCAATGTGGAATGTAGCAGCTAGATAATTTAACAAACAGTTCTGTGTTAAAAATCACATACTCTTGATAGTAGACTGTGAATAAAAACTAAGTTACACAAAGATGACTGCTGCTGCTCTTCATCATAGTTTTCTTGAGAGACACCGGAATGCTTTCTTTAGTACTCATTAGGTGGTCTTAATGTAATTTAACAGTTAGCCATTTCTTCTCAAAGATAAAATATAAACATACAGTGTATACAGGGTTCCTGGCAGCTTGCCTTTCCTGTTCTGAGTTTGGGGTGATGAAAAAAATCAGAATTTTCTGGGTGTGCGCCAGAGATGCCACCCATGGAGGTGCCAGTCTGTGAAAGAAAACTGGCAGTGGCATCCTGTCGCTTGCCAATCATTATCCCACCCGCTGATGACAATATTGATTCTATTGTACCACAGCTCATAATCAACAAAAAAACAGCAGCTTTTTTGTGGCGTGGTGCTGAGAGGCCGTACGAGATGCATGGTGAGATTGAGTCATGGAAAGAGTCAGTATGTTCTCAAAGCCTTTCTGAGCAGAAATGCTGATCTTTGAACTCTGTATTTTGTCTGTCATTTGAATATGAAAGTTGTGTATATGCAGGTTTGCATCATTTGTATTGCAATGATAAGGAGGAAAGCAGACACAGTGGTTTCTTTTTTACATTTAAAATTAAAATTTGATAATTGGAGAAAGCAATAACTAAAAGGGGCATGGTGCCATTCCCTGTGTTGGTGAAAGAAAACCATTGTCTTTGTGGCTGTGTTTACACTGGCGCAGACTGGAATTTGTTGCACACAACACAGTTTTATTTGGGCATCCGTTCCGAGCCAATTCCAGATGTGGTTTTAATCAAATACATATCCGATATCTGGACATCCGGCCTATGTCTCTCAACATGTGTATCCGATCCTCCTTTGAATTCCAAGCTACAACAGGGTGAGGGTGATATGTTTGCCGACAAAGATAGCGGACCCACTTTATAGTAGGTGGCTTTTACTTTGTACTAGCATTTTAATTAATAATTTGATACAATGCACTTATTGTGTACATACATTATTTTACATTGTACTTACATTTAAAAAAAATACCTGCATGTAAATACATATGTACTTTATTTCTGTAATTATTTATAATTACACTGTTGACCTTACCACCGTCCCTTACCTTACCCTAGCCATCTCAATATCAGCAAAAGGGTTTTGCATTACAATATGAACACAATAAGTACATTTGTACATATATTTTGATGTAGTGGGGCCACTTTTTAATGTTTAATGTATTATGAAGCTGACGTGCCTGTATGTGTTCCCTCCCAGCTTTTTTTTTTTTTTTTGAGGTGGAAACTTTATAAAGAAGAAAAATTGCACATGCAGAGAAACATTCAGGAGCTGGTTTTCAACCTTTGCCCTGTGAGTTTTATAAATAAAACAGCTTCACTACTGAAAGCTACATTACATTGAGGTGATAACTTTGCTATAATTAAACCAAGCTTCACTATTCTCATTCTCTCTCTCTCTCTCTCTCTCTCTCTCTCTCTCTCTCTCTCTCTCTCTCTCTCTCTCTCTCTCTCTCTCTCTCTCTCTCTCTCTCTCTCTCTCTCTCTCTCTCTCTCTCTCTCTCTCTCTCTCTCTCTCTCTCTCTCTCTCTCTCTCTCTCTCTCATATTAATTTATTCACATTCATAAAAAATGTAATCTTGTTTTATTTCATGTCAGAAGTCAGAATTCTAGATCTAATGAGACATGGATAAAATAACAAATTCAAATTACTGCCATTTTCCTTTCTATATTCATTCAGTCAGATTTTGCATTGCAAAATCCATGATAGCAGTTATCTTGTCCATGCTGGCAAAAAGTAATTGCCACTCGACATAAATTATATAAATAATTTTAATAGTATGGTTATTCAGAACCAGAGGGTCTACCATTTCTACCAGGGGGCCTTTTCTTTGTATGATTTGAACAGATTTCTACCAATAAATAAGCACTATAGGAATACCTAAATCTTGCTTGAATTTGGTCACGCAGCCTTAAAAGTCTATAAGACTTACTATAAAGAATATCTGTTGATTCACTGGCTAACTAAAAACGCATTTCAAAAGTTTTGGATCTTACTAATTGTATTTAATGTTTTGGAAAGAAGTATCTTATGCTCATCTTTCATGCTGAATGAAAGACAAAGAAAACCTTGAGTGATCAGCATACTACTCTTACTGGTTCTGCCATATAAATGTAAAAAAGTAGTTAGAATGCTTGCTGTTCTAAATTCAGCTGTAGTTTAATGGTTGCAGAGGCAGGGAACAGTTAGGTTCAGCTGCTCCTGATCAAGTTCTTCCAGTAGTGTTGTCACAACCCAGTTTTTGGCCATTGGACTTGAGTCAGCGATGCAGAGTCAATTATGATTTGAGTGAAGGCAGTGACGTGATCCCAGATCAGCCTAATATCTTGAAGTTTGCAAATTGCACTTGCCAGAAGGCTACAGACAGCTTAATGATGGATGTAATAGATGATATGCATCATTACTCATATGTTATTGTTTGTGAAAACAAATCCAGCAGACTGCATCTAATGGGTGCGTGATTTGTCCAGGTATAATGCATGTGAAAATAAGGCAGCCATTGTCCACTGTAAAGCCTCATCAGTAAATGATTTGTTTGTGCTTGTTTTTCAGTGCCTATTATGTACTAAATCCTATTAATAATAGTTATGTTTATTAGTATTGCTCTTTAATTATTGTACTCTATAGTCTGGCTGAGTAGGCGAGGGCTTGTGCATAATATTGCCCAGCATCTGTATGTGATGCCGAAAACCATTCTTCACTGGCCTAATGGCTTAGGCAATAATTACAGTGCTGAATTAAACTACCGGGAGGGAATAGAGTGAGATTTACCCTCCCATCGGGGCTTTTGTGTGCTGCTTTTCAGCCAGAAGAGGATATTTTTGTTTCTCAGAGAGATGCTTTGCACACACACACACACACACACACACACACACACGCGCGCACCACACACACACACACACACACACACACACACACACACACACACACACACATACTTGAATGCAATTAGACACAGATTACTAGGCAAACCGTCAGTGGTGTCTACACAAAGGGCTGCCAGCCTTGATTGTTTCCTGTTTTGCAAACATGCCATTTTATAAATGAACTTTTTAAAGTGAAAACTACTGTCATTTGCAAAATGCAGGCGCGAGAAGAGGAAGACAGTGCATGTCGGAGGACTGGGCTTTGTTCCTGAGATTATAATTTGTGGCGCGCACTGGCCAGGATTTTTTTTTTTTTTTTTTGTTCCAGTGAAGAATGAGGCGTCAGAGGACTTGTGAATGTGAGATGAAGAGCCAGGGAAAAAAGAAAAGGTGGAGAGAGAGAGAGAGAGAGAGAGAGAGAGAGAGAGAGAGAGAGAGAGAGAGAGAGAGAGAGAGAGAGAGAGAGAGAGAGAGAGAGAGAGAGAGAGAGAGAGAGAGAGAGAGAGAGAGAGAGAGAGAGAGAGAGAGAGATTATTTATCATGTGCTCAAGCATGGGATGGCAGGAAGGTGGGTCGTGAAGAATGGGATATGACATCAAGCCTGCAAAGGGACATCCTTCTCCAGGCAAAGCAGATCAGACACATCATCCACTACCGACATCCCAGCAATGGCTCAAACAAGCCTAACAAAGATATGCAGCTAGAGAGAGAGAGAGTCTAAGGGAGAAAGAGAAACATATGAAGGTTGGTGGAGGAGGATTGCAAACAAGAGTGTGAGGAATATGCAAGACCGCTGCTGTTGCATACACAATTTAAACCGTGTTGCTCTGTTCCAAAGGTTAGCAAGCTGCCTACAGAGTCAGCATTTTAAGGCATCATTGGCACGCTTCCAATGCTGTTCCAAAAGTATGCAACTTGATTATACTGCCTCCCAAGATAGCTTTCGAGAGGTAAAAGATAGCTTTTTTTTCCTCTTTTGGGGGGGGGGGGGGGGCAGCATAATACTGTATGTAACATATGTATCGTTCACAACAAATAATCTCAGAGTGCAGACATCTAAGATGATGGAAAAGAAATTATAAATAAATATGATTGACATGAAAACAGTATGATTTTAAAAATCTGATTAAATTAGTGCACTACACATTATTTTTGATTAAATACTGATATTGATACTTAAATTGTTATATATTCCACTCAATAATATTATAAACAAACTGTTTTTATATATTTCTCAATGCTGAAAATGTGAAAATGGGTCGGTGTAATTAAAATGTATTTTACATAATACATGTGATATATTTTTAGTGTGGTAAGTCTTTAGTCTAGCAACATGCTAATGTCAAACTTAATGACATCAAGTGACAAGTCAAGTTTTCTTACTTAAGGAATTTCACGTGTGTGGTCATTTTTTGAGATTCGACAACCTTTATTTTAATATTATTAAAAGATTTTGTAAGCATATTGGGTAATTGTGTGTGTTTTATTTCTGATGACGCAGTGAAACATGCCAAGTTTCTATTTATTAAACAAATTTCCTTCATTGTATCAACTCAAATGTTTTATTTAAATAAACTCAATATTTTAAGGCAACCAGGTTACTTACTTTTTTAAGTTAAACTAACAAAAAACAACTTTTTTTAATTTTATTTTTTACAGTGTACATGATGTAAATGTGAAAATGCTGAAAGTTTTCTGTAAGGGTTGTTAAAAGCTGCAGTCCACCATCTCTGTTTGAACCCTGAAATTGCAGTTATTTGTGGAGCTATCTTTGGTTTTTTTATCGGCATGAATCCTCAGCGCGCAAGTGTTTTGAGGTGTATGTGTGGGTTGTCTATCAACACACCAATTGTCAATGCAGATTGTCGAATTTTAATTTTCTGGATTGCAAGCCGAATAGGCCACAAACGATCCTCCAGCTACAGCATTCATGATATGGCACACACGATATAGCCCAGACTCCTTTACATATACATGACATAATGACAAAAAGACAAACAGAAGAAACTTGTATTTCCTGTGTAAAGCCAGTACCACTCAAAGTGTGTGTGTGTGTGTGTGTGTGTGTGTGTGTGTGTGTGTGTGTGTGTGTGTGTGTGTGTGTGTGTGTGTGTGTGTGTGTGTGTGTGTGTGTGTGTGTGTGTGTGTGTGTGTGTGTGTGTGTATTTGTTTGACCTTGTTTATGTTACATTGTGGGGACCAAATGTCCCCATAAGGATAGTAAAACCTCAAATCACCTACATTGTGGAGACCAGTCAGCGGTCCCCACTTTTTAAAAGGCTTATAACTCATACAGGATGATGTTTTTTGAAAATGTAAAAATGCAGAATGTTTCCTGTGATGGGTAGGTTTAGGGGCAGGACAGTGTAGGGCATACACTGCCCCTCCCCTAAACCTACCCATCACAGACTGTAGGGGGATTGAATGTACAGTTTGTATGGTTTAAAGGTTCCCTAGAATGAGTTGAAACAATATGTTAAATTGTTCTCTCTCTGATATCTACATAGAGGGTATGTGGCTTATTTAAGGTCAAAAATTGTCCAGATACAGTTTTACAGGTCCATTTACAACCCTATAAATTGTCCCTAGGATGTAATGCTGTTTTTGCCTTATTTGGAAGGGTCATGAATATTAATGTTGAGCTCTGCTTTGATTAGCTTATTTCAGCAGCTTACACAAGTTCAGTTGTTCAGTGAAGCGGCTGAATGACACTTTAAGCAGAACATCTCAAATGAAGATTGATAAAATGCAGCTTACTTGTTTATTGGTGTTTTCAAATGATCCGCGCATGAGAGAGAAAGATTGTGTGCATATGTTTGCCAGATTGCACATGTTTAGGTATAACACTGGATAGTATATGTGTTCTTTTCACAGAAAAGCTCTGATTGGGGGATTTAAATAACTGAAACCTGGCAACCGCAAACATGAACCCTTGAAAACTCTTTTTTCCCCCCGACAAAACCAAAACCAGTTTTTATTTTTTTTAAACTACATTTTAGACTCGTCTTTTTTCATCAACGATATTGCATGTTTATATTATGTTAGTGTAGGCTACGCAGTGACTGTGATGTACTCTTAAATACAAGCATGCAAAACATCATATTCAGTTCTCAAAAATATAAATATATATTTCGTACTAAATGAATAGAAACATTGTCAAATGACTAGTATTTTAACTTAGATGGTGGAGAAGGCGACGTTAGCTAGAAGGATCGAGTGAGCGATCTGGTAGTCAACTTGTTAGGGGTTAACAGCTTATGACCCGGGACCAGTAGTGAAGAAATGAAGACAGAGTCAGGATTCCAATTAAATAAAAGAAAAATTTACTTAAGAATAGTTTGCAGTTTCAAAAGCAGAAGCCAGCTTCAAGTCTCACAAGGAGTTCGTAGGCCGCGCTCCCTCTCTCCCCGTCTCGTTGCCTCGCCCTATCGTACATACAATTGTCCCAACAGTTATACCATTTTCAAGGTCTTATCCACGTCATTACTGCAATGTGGATGGTTCTGATTGGCTCAGAGACAATGCACGGTCATGGTAAATTTCCACTCGAGTCAGTTAATCTGATGCACGTTTCCACTGACGTGTCACTTGTTGACGCTTTCACCCCAGAATCAGGCCCGTAGTGACCTTCCAGATCTGGAGCAGGCGCCAGCTTGCCCAGAACAACAAGTCCACCCATCTCTTAGGGTGCCCATTGACACCATTCTGATCTGTAACACAGAATATTGCGCACACACAAAGATACACAGTCTCTCCAAGGTTGGAGCTGATTAAGCTCCAGTTCTAACTAGTTCTTACCAAAACATACTGATAACATGTGCTTTCTTTCAGTGAGAGGGACACACAATAGTACAGGCAATATTCATCTTGAGTCTTTAGTGTTGCAGTAAAAGGAAATATAAAAGGAATAAAATATAATAAATTAAATGAAAGACAAATCCATATTTCATATCTGGAAGCCGGGCTAAGTGAGCAAACGCTGTTAAGGCACTCCTGACATGTTAGGGGTGTGTGATACCTCAAATCCAAACACACAACCTTGTTGCCAGTGTTTAGTGACACATCACACATCTCTAGGCCAGACCCTCAGTCACTCCTCAGAGACCAAATACACACTTTAGAAAACAAGAAACAAAACAAAATCATAACTGGATAGAATCATTATAATAATATAGGATAAATATTGATTAAAGTTTTGATTTTGAAGTTAATTAGGATATAAATATATACAGGTATATTGAAGCGGCAGTGGATTTCAGAATCCCCCCCTTCAAACTAAACTAACGTAGTATGACATGCATATCTACGGTTGCATTTTGTAATACAAAATAATATTAATCAATATTTATCCATCCATCCATCCATCATCTTCCGCTTATCCGGGGCCGGGTCGCGGGGGCAACAGTCTAAGCAGAGACGCCCAGACTTCCTTCTCTCTGGCCACTTCCTCCAGCTCCTCCGGGGGCACCCCGAGGCGTTCCCAGGCCAGCCTGGAGACATAATCCCTCCAGCGTGTCCTGGGTCTTCCCCGGGGCCTCCTCCCGGTGGGATGTGCCCGGAACACCTCCCTGGGAAGGCGTCCAGGGGGCATCCGAAATAGATGCCCGAGCCACCTCAGCTGGCTCCTCTCGATGTGAAGGAGCAACGGCTCTACTCTGAGCTCCTCCCGAGTGACCGAGCATCTCACCCTATCTCTAAGGGAGCGCCCAGCCACCCTGCGGAGAAAGCTCATTTCAGCCGCCTGTATCCGGGATCTTGTCCTTTCGGTCATGACCCACAGCTCATGACCATAGGTGAGAGTAGGAACGTAGATTGACCGGTAAATCGAGAGCTTTGCCTTACGGCTCAGCTCCTTCTTCACCACAACAGACCGGTACATCGCCCGCATTACTGCAGATGATGCACCGATCCGTCTGTCAATCTCCCGTTCCATCCTTCCCTCACTCGTGAACAAGACCCCAAGATACTTAAACTCCTCCACTTGAGGCAAGAACTCTCCACCAACCTGAAGTGAGCAAGCTACCCTTTTCCGACTGAGAACCCTGGCCTCGGACTTGGAGGTGCTGATTCTCATCCCCGCCGCTTCACACTCGGCTGCAAACCGTCCCAATGCATGTTGAAGGTCCCGGTCTGAGGTTGCCAACACGACAACATCATCTGCAAAGAGCAGCGATGAAATCGCGTGGTCCCCAAACCGGACACTCTCCGGCCCTTGGCTGCGTCTAGAAATTCTGTCCATAAAAATTATGAACAGAACCGGTGACAAAGGGCAGCCCTGCCGGAGACCAACATGCACCGGGAACAAATTTGACCTACTGCCGGCAAAGCGAACCAAGCTCCTGCTCTGGTTGTAAAGGGACCGTACTGCCCTAAGCAAGGGGCCCCGGACCCCATACTCCCAGAGCACCCCCCACAGGGTGCCACGGGGAACACAGTCGAATGCCTTCTCCAAATCCACAAAGCACATGTGGACCGGTTGGGCAAACTCCCATGAACCCTCCAGCACCCTGTGAAGGATATAGAGCTGGTCCAGCGTTCCACGACCGGGACGAAAACCACACTGCTCCTCCTGAATCCGAGGTTCCACTATCGGCCGAATTCTCCTCTCCAGTACCCTGGCATAGACTTTCCCAGGGAGGCTGAGGAGTGTGATCCCCCTGTAGTTGGAACACACTCTCCGGTCCCCCTTCTTGAAAAGAGGGACCACCACCCCGGTCTGCCAGTCCATAGGCACTGTCCCCAACCGCCACGCGATGCTGCAGAGGCGCGTCAGCCAAGACAGCCCCACAACATCCAGAGACTTAAGGGACTCAGGGCGAATCTCATCCACCCCCGGCGCCTTGCCACCGAGGAGCTTATTAACTACCTCGATGACTTCAGCCCGGGTGATGGACGAGTCCCCCTCCGAGCCCTCAGCCTCTGCTTCCTCAAAGGAAGACGTGTCGGTGGGATTGAGGAGATCCTCGAAGTATTCCTTCCACCGTTCAACAATATCCCCAGTTGAGGTCAGCAGCTGCCCATCTCCACTGTAGACAGTGTTGGTAGGGCACTGCTTCCCCCTCCTGAGGCGTCGAACGGTTTGCCAGAATCTCTTCGAGGCCAACCGATAGTCTTTCTCCATGGCCTCACCGAACTCCTCCCAGGCCCGAGTTTTTGCCTCCACAACCGCCCGGGCTGCCGTCCGCTTGGCCTGCCGGTACCTGTCCGCTGCCTCAGGAGCCCCACAAGCCAGCCAGGCCTGATAGGACTCCTTCTTCAGCTTGACGGCATTCCTTTCTTCCGGTGTCCACCACCGGGTTCGGGGATTACCGCCTCGACAGGCACCGGAGACCTTACGGCCACAGCTCCGAGCGGCCGCGTCGACAATGGAGGTGGAGAACATGGTCCACTCGGACTCAATATCTCCAGACTCCCTCGGGATCTGGTCGAAGCTCTGCCGGAGGTGGGAGTTGAAGATCTCTCTGACAGGGGGTTCAGCCAAACGTTCCCAACAGACCCTCACAGTACGTTTGGGTCTGCCGAGTCTGTCCAGCTTCCTCCCCCGCCATCGGATCCAACTCACCACCAGGTAGTGATCGGTTGACAGCTCCGCCCCTCTCTTCACCCGAGTGTCCAAGACATACGGCCGGAGGTCAGATGAGACGACCACAAAGTCGATCATCGACCTTCGGCCTAGGGTGTCCTGGTGCCAAGTGCACTGATGGACACCCTTATGCTTGAACATGGTGTTCGTTATGGACAAGCCATGGTTAGCACAGAAGTCCAATAACAGAACACCGCTCGGGTTCAGATCAGGGGGGCCGTTCCTCCCAATCACGCCCCTCCAGGTGTCTCTGTCACTGCCCACATGGGCGTTGAAGTCCCCCAGTAGGACGATGGAGTCTCCAGTCGGAGCACTTTCTAGCACCCCTCCCAGAGACCCCAAGAGGGCCGGGTACTCTGCACTGCCATTCGGCCCGTAGGCACAAATGACAGTGAGAAACCTATCCCCGACTCGAAGGCGCAGGGAAGCAACCCTCTCGCTCACCGGGGTGAACTCCAACACATGGCGACTGAGCTGGGGGGCTATAAGCAAACCCACTCCAGCCCGCCGCCTCTCACCATGGGCAACTCCAGAGTGGTAGAGAGTCCAGCCTCTCTCGAGAAGTGTGGTTCCAGAGCCTAAGCTGTGCGTGGAGGTGAGCCCGACTATTTCTAGTCGGTATCTCTCGACCTCCCGCACAAGCTCAGGCTCCTTCCCCGCCAACGAGGTGACATTCCACGTCCCTAGAGCCAGTTTCCGTGTCCAGAGATCGGGTCGTCGGGGGCCTCGCCTTCGACTGTCGCCCGATCCATTATGCACCGGCCCCTTATGATCCCTCCTGCAGGTGGTGAGCCCACAGGAGGGCGGCCCCACGTCGCTCTTTCGGGCTGAGCCCGGCCGGACCCCATGGGGGAAAGCCCGGCCACCAGGCGCTCGCATACGAGCCCCAACCCCGGGCCTGGCTCCAGGGTGGGGCCCCGGCTGCGCCATGCCGGGCGACGTCTCGGCCCTTGTTTTTAATTTTTTCATAATGGGCTTGTGAACTGCTCTTAGTCTGGCCCGTCACCAAGGACCTGTTTGCCTTGGGAGGCCCTACCAGGGGCATAAAGCCCCGGACAACATAGCTCCTAGGATCATTCAGGTACTCAAACCCCTCCACCACGATAAGGTGACAGTTCAAGGAGGGGTATCAATATTTATCATCTTGCGTTATCTAGACAATGCTGTCTCTCTAAGAAACTTTCAATTTAACCAGAAATTGTTTAAACAGTCAATAAGTGGATAAAATCAATACTTACTGCTTGCAGGAATATACAGTGGAGATCAAAATTAGAGAACAATTTAGAAACATTAGATTTTTTGTCAGAAATATTGTTGATGTTCTTTGCTTGAAGTGTGAAGGAAGATTAGCATTGTTCTGCTAGCATGTTTTATAAAATACCAAGGTACTTCTACAAAAACCTTTATTTTGTCAAAAACACTGTGATCAAAATAAGAGAACAATAACCAATGTAGCACAAAAAAAAAAACATTACAACTTAAATGTGATGCTTACAGCAGTCAAAAATTAGTAGGAGGTATGAGGCCCTTGCTTTGAATGAGCTCAGCACATCTGCGGCCACAGGACATCACTAGATACACTGCTCCGGTGTGATCTTGATCCACTCTTCTTCCAGTCTCTTCCACAGCTCAGTAACTGTAGTGGGTTTCTTAGCTGTAACTTTGTCGCCAATGATTTTACATAGATTTCCAATGGGGTTTAGATCAGACTCTGGGCTGGCCATTTCATTATTTCAATGTTCTCACTTTCAGGGAACTGCTTTACCTGTTTTGCAGTGTGATAAGGGGGCATTGTCTTGCATAGAAATTGCGGGCTGATTGGGAGATGCTAGCAGTAAAGGAACCACATGTTACTGAAGGAGGTTCTGATAAACAGGTTCTGCTAGGTAGCTGTATAATAGAGCCAACTCTGCTGCAGAAACATCCCCAAAACCATACCACTTCCTCCTCCATATTTCACTGACTTCTTTGGGCACTTTGGGTTCAATCTTTCCCCAGATTGATGCTGAACATAATGTTTCCCATCAGACACAAATAAATTAAACTTGCATTCATCATTCTTTTCTGTTCACACAACATGCTCCTCAGCAAAGGTTAGTCTAGCCTTTTGATTTTTTCTGCTGATGAGAGGCTTGGTCACTGCAGAGTGAGCTTTCAGTCTGAATTCTCTTAAATGACAAGACACTGTATGGAAAAACGTCCTTACTGTGTTCAGGTCTGAACTGGCGAGTAATTCCAGCTGCAGTGTTGAACCGATTCCACATTGAAAGTCTCCGCATTGTCCTGTCCTGTTGTGCATTGATCTTGCGTATACCTTTTTGGGTACTTGAATTAATTAGTTTCTTTGTAAAACGTCAGTATTCTAGAAATTACAGACTTGGAATGACCAACTTCTTTTGCAATGGTTAAAAGGGTCATCCCTTTGGCCTTCATCTGGACAACCATGGTGTCGTAGGGTTTCAGTCACCTTAGAGTGGCTTGCCATCTTGCAAAGTCAGTGAAAATTGGAAAGTTTGCTAAGTTTGCTAGTTAAATAGGGTTTGCCAGATTATTATGGAAATTAGCACCAAGTGCCAGATTAACACCCAAAGCTTGAAGGTATCTGAAAGTGTTCTCTAATTTTGACCGGCGTTATTTTTCAATTGTCTTATTTACGTTCTATATACTGTACTTCAGAATATATTTAACTTGTGAAATATGCTTAAAAACCTGCCCTTCTGCTTCTGTTAGGATCATTTCAAAAAGGACTAAGCAGTGACCATGAAATTTAGGAAATTGTATGTTGTTTTGATCTCCACTGTAGTTGGAATTGCCCCTTCCTTCAGTTTTAGACGCTGAGCGAACCTTACTAGATATTGCCCCAGGTTAGAAAAACTGTCTGGGGTGAAATAGGTGTCCATTTAATTTGTGGACTACTACGTGGATTAGAATCCATGATCTGCCGTTTTTGCTATCCATTTTTCTGCTTGGTTACCTGCAGAACTCCTGATGATTCGGCTGCGCAGTTCCACCTGACAAAGAAAATGTTGTGGCATATGCAAATGTTGGGGGCATGCATATTAATGATCCCAGCGATTGAGTCACAAGAGTCCCCACAAAGATAGCGAACCAGACAGTGTGTGTGTGTGTGTGTGTGTGTGTGTGTGTGTGTGTGTGTGTGTGTGTGTGTGTGTGTGTGTGTGTGTGTGTGTGTGTGTGTGTGTGTGTGTGTGTGTGTGTGTGTGTGTGTGTGTGTGTGTGTGTGTGTGTGTGTGTGTGTGTGTGTGTGTGTGTGTGTGTGTGTGTGTGTGTGGCCCCTCAAAGCATCAAAAACTGACAGATGCCATACTGAGAATTCATAGCAGATTGTTCAAACACCGCTTCATTTTTGTCTTGTACCAATCAAACTCAGGGTTTATTTTAGTCCTGTGCGTATTGGCTGTCAGACACGATAGACGATTGAAGAACAATATTCTCAATGGAAAAAATTCTGACAAAACTATGTATTTTCACAAAAACACAATCTACATCAGCCATGTGCTTTTAGCCTGTAGGCATCTCTCTTTCACTGATTTGACTTCAGTATATAATGCCTCTGTCCTACTTAATCTTTTAGTTTTATTCGCTTGGTATTCACAGAGCAATTTTTACTTTTGTGATGTTAAGCATTTGAATTAATAGTGTCATTATCATATAGCACGATCATAGCACCGGTGATGTCCCTCACAGTGCATCTCATGTTAAGTGCTTTTGCTCTGCATTCTGCATGCCTTCTCTTTCTCCCCTCCTTCTCAATGCATTGCACGAGCTGCCACTTGTGTCTGTGTGAAAGTTAAATGATCCAGAGCTCAAGGTGAACCCCAAAACAGTTTTTTAATAGTAAGATGGCTCTAAAGATGCAAGACTTAGAATGTAGCCTGTAACCTTTCAAATGAGACAATTTCCTATTGTCTATAGAAGTTTTTTTTTGCAGAATGCTTTGACACAGCCTTTACACTTTTATGGCACTTTTCCACTGCATGGTACGGCTAGATCTGGCACTTTTAAGGCTTGGTATGGCTCACTTTTTAACGCTGCATGTTGCAGCTTGGTACGGTTTGATTAAAGGGATAGTTCACCCAAAAAATTAAATTTAATGTTTATCTGCTTACCCCAGGGCATCCAATATACAGATGGCTTTTTTTCTTCAATAGAACACAAATGAAGATGTTTAATTCCAACCGTTGCAGTCTGTCAGTCGTATAATGCATGTGAATGGTAACACATGAGAGTACTATGAGGGTAAAAAAACATTCACATAAAAAAACATATTAAACCCTGAGACTCGTGACGACACATTGATGTCTTAAGACATGAAATGATCATTTTGTGCGAGAAACTGAACAATATTTATATCGTCCATGTCCAACAGCCGAGAGATCACTTCCGGCGCTTGCGTAAACTACGTCATATCGTGTACATTAACCTCACATCAGGAAATGATTGCACACTGAAGGCTGTTGGACGTAGTGGGGTATTAGAGGTAAATAAATATATATAAATACTGTTTTTAATAAATACTGTTTTTACTGTTTTACCCTTTAAATTAGCCCAGACAACTTCTGGCAAATTAAGATTTGCTCTGCAAGTAGTCTGGCAAAGAGCCCATTCAAGCCCATTTCTAATCCGTAGGAATCGCGGCACCAATCAGAAACGTTGGAGCGGACTTTACACGATGACAGTGCAGCGACAGTGAAGCAGATTTTGCACATTATAAAGATGGATGTCACCGTGGAACATTACTTGAATCAGCTATTGCGTCTGTTTTAAGCAATTTAAACTTTTCCTTTTCGTTAAAAGATGTGGATTACACTGTCTACTTTGATGAGGAGGATTGGGAGTGTGATCATGGGCTAAGACCACACAGCAGCTCTGGATCTGGCCTTTCTGTGCTTATTTCCTCACACTAGATCTGGTAATCATGTAAAAATAATTAAATAAATAACTAGCGTAACTATGCTCAAGTGTGAAAATGTTGAAATCTGAAATGACAATTTTAATTACGTTTGTAAGACACCATTTTCCAAAGACTCCTCAATATTATTTTATTTTCAAAATATTCCAAATCTTGTTCTAATCGCAATACAAATGCCTTACAACGGGGACAAATGTGATCAGCGCTTGATGTTTTCTGTTTGACCGTCAATCTGAGATGTTTCACTCAGTCTGAGATGGTATTAGGTTTTCCAAATTTTGCAAAAATGTTGATGGAGTGGCGGTGGCCACCAGCTATCATCATATTTCTTTTACAACTCTGGCAAAAGTCGTCAAAAGCCAAGTCAACATCTTCCTCGAAATCAAAAACAGAGAATTGCTGTCTCAGCTCTTCGTCGTTCTGTATACGTTATCGTCCGTTGGTGACGCCCCTTTGGAAATGATTTGCCTATGAAGCTTTGCCAGATCATAACTCAGTTACTACTGAGAATGGTCTGGTTTTAACCAGGCTACCTTTAATAGTAGCACCTTGGTGGAGCTTTCAAGCGTGCCATACCTATACTAAAATGTGACGTGTAAACACTGCAGATCACTGATTAGTCTGGGAAAATCGTCACTAACAGCTACCCCTGCCGTCACTACCACACTGTAAAAAATAATGTAGAAAAAAAGTTACCTTAAAAGTTACTTAAAATTTTGAGTTCATTTATATTAAAATTGAGTTAATACAATGACATTTTTTTGAGATTCGACAACCTTTATTAAAATATTATTAAAAGATTTTGTAAGCATATTGGGTAATTGTGTGTGTTTTATTTCTGATGATGCCGTGAAACATGCCAAATAGTGCTATTTTCATGATTTATCAATTTTTTTGTGTGGTTCAGATACAATAATATTTTGAGTTTCTATTTATTAAACTAATTTCCTTCATTGTATCAACTCAAAGTTTTTAATTTCAAAACACTTAACTTACTTTTTTTAAGTTAGACCAACAAAAACCAACTTTACAGTGCATATGCTTTTATGACAGTGATATAGCAATTGAGATCCTAAACACATTGCTAAATGCAAGATTAGCTTACCCTTGTGCGCCGTCGAGCAAACCAAGTGATGCCGTCTGTGCTTTATTGTACGAGTTCCCTGTCTCCTGTTTTTTGTAGCAGTATTTTTTTTGCTGGCATCAGCCTCCTTTGAAACAAACTTCTTGCACTTAGAAGCATCCACATGCAACTATAGTTAGAGGCTCTAAGAACCATTAGAGGCGGCGCAACTATACAGATCGTTCTATAATCCCTTTTTGAAGCCGTACCATAGAGTGGAAAAGCGCCCTTAGCCTCTCAATTTAACAGCAACTGCCCACCTAGCGCTCCTTATGTAACACAAAGGAGACGTGATTTTCAGTAGAGTTCAAGTCATTTAACTTTAATAAGCATAAAATACACAAACACACAGAAATTGGGTGAAATATATTTTTTAAAAATCATTCAAAAGTTTGGGGTAGCCATTTTTTATGATCTTATTAAGCAAGAATGCATACATCAAAAGTGAAAGTGAAGACATTTTAAATGTTACAAATATTAAATAAATAAATAATGCTGTTCTGTTTCACATCTGTTCTATTTCCAGGAATCACTGTTATATTTCAGCTTTGCTTTCAAAGAAATGAATTGCATTTTAAAATATATTATAATGCAAATATGTAAATGCAGTCTAGACTCAAAAATATATAACATTTTAACTACCCCACACTTTTAAACAATAATATATAGTCTGCAGTTCTTTTGTCTTGGATGAGGCTATTTTTTCCACAGTTTTACCATTGTACACCTGTGCAGGGTACATGGAATGCTGCCTTATCTGACCAAAATGAGGCTTTTGAAGGCAGCATAATGTTGCCGCTCAACTTTTCAAACAGCTTTCACATCCAAAGTGCACCTCTGATGCCTTAAATGCTATCTGGGTAGACAACTTAGAAGGTTTTGGATCAGAGCTAAATGAAGCAATGTTTGTCTCTCTTCTTGTTTACCTCTTCTCTCTCTCTCTCTCTCTCTGCTCTCTCTCTCTCTCTCTCTCTCTCTCTCTCTCTCTCTCTCTCTCTCTCTTTCTCTCTCTCTCTTTAAAGAGGACCTATTAAAGCTCTTTTCATAAAATGTAAGTCTCTCTAAAATTAGTGCTAATAGGGAAGATCTTCACCGGCTGTGGGTGGGGCTTCTCCCTACAATTACGTGATTGTAGGGGAGAATCTAAATCAGCTTGTTTGAAGAGACTGCTTTTTGATTTATGTCAATTACACACGACAAAAAATGAATGAGTGGATTTTTACCATTATAGGCTGGTTGTTCTCACACAATCCGTGTTCAAACACCTTATAAAAGTGAATTTTGCATAATAGGTTCCCTTTAAAGTCTATTAATGAATAGATTCGCTAGTGTGTTTAGACCGGTTGGTTGCCTGGGTAATTGAAGCGATGGCTGTTTTGAAGTGCTGGTGTGCAATCTTCTCTGCCTACTTCAGCTCTACTGTTGAATTTTATACACAGAGCGGCTTATTTCCTTGTCTCATCCTACCATATTCAGTCACACACTTCTACCCTGGGCTCTCCAACTACTATTGTTTGAAGAAGAGGCAGGGTTAGTTCTGGACTTTATCTGACCTCTAGATCTTTCGTAATTCAATAATGCAATTCAATTTCCTCTTACTCGCACCAATATCTCAATGAATCTCAGAATCAGTTTATCAGCTGCTGTTATTTTGGTCCATGGAAAATTGATCAATGTTTTGACAAATTCAAGCACTCAAGGTTTTTTATTAATTGACCACAGGAATATATATGAGATGAAGGATATCTCTTTTTCATAATTTCAGACACTAGATTTTCTTGCCAACCCTAACCCTACTCTATCAACATCCCCGGATATAAACATGGATTACTATAATGATGTTCAACCATTCTCTCCGCAATGCTTTTTTTTAACAAGTCTTTAATAGCCACTCAAAAGGTTTCACAGCTGTTAAACATCTATTCTTGGCAAGCTTTGTCCCTCAAATAAACATTGAGTTTAAAGGCCCGTCGAGTTTAAAAACCACAAAAACCTGGGAAATGTGAAGTGCATTAATGCTGTCCATACTAAGTCGGTCCTGGTAAGGATAGTATCTTCTAGTTCAATACTAAAATCTCAACATTATTTACATAGAAAAGTAATTCAATCTGGGGTTTTTTTGTAAAGTGAAGGATGGGGTGAAGGTAATGGATGAATAGAGAGGGAATGAAGGGCGGTGTGAAGACTGACACTCCACATAATACAAGTCATTGAGGACAAGCAAAGCAAAAAGACCTCCTCGGGTGAGTGGTGACAAGCTGGTCTCAGCAGCCGGTCTGGTCTGGGATGTCACTGTGAGATTTGGCCAGCCGGAGCACAGAGGAGAAAGGGAGAAGCCACTTTTAGGAATGAACCAAAACAGTTTAAGAGCTGGCCAAAGGCTCTCAATCTAAAAAGAAGCATTTCCAGAGGAAATCAAATATTCGAAAGGCTTGTCAATTCTGTTTCAGTGGCCTGCGGAGGGATGAGGGGTTCAGAATGAAAAAGAAAAGAAAGGTGCTTTGTTGGTGAATCCTATTCCCTGCAGACTACCCTACTTCCTGTCTCCACGGGCAGCCCGAATGAGCATGAATGCTGTGATGTTGACTATAAGCCATTACCACCTTCCTTTTGGTGCTGTCTGTTGGCATTTGAAGTTCCTACCACTTTGTTGATTCAACTTACAAGCCAACACAATAAAGCATAAGGGTGGAATCCATTCCAAATGTAGACTGTCATTCAGACTTGCCTGCAATGGACTCATTTTCCCTATGGAGACGCCTCAGGAGTCCGTTCTTTCTTTCTCATCATCTGCATTCATGAATTCAAGTATATACTTGAATGTCCAGTATACCTCTTTTATGTCCACTCTAAGGTTATTAATGTATATATATATATATATATATATATATATATATATATATATATATATATATATATATATATATATATATATATATATATATATATATATATATTATAAAACATTTTTTTTTATTTTTTTATTTTTTTATTAAATGTTCCATTCTTGAATTCTCCATATTGTTTATCCTCTGTAGGGTCAAAGGTTAGGGTTGTTTCTTGGTGTCACGCACTAATTTGAATTGACCTAATAAAAGAGTCTCATTGCAAAAGCAAGAGTGTGTCTCTTGATCATGATCCCTCCCCTTTTTCCCTTGGGATTGCCAATTACATTCATATACGTAATAAAGCACCAGGGTGACATGGATGTTTCTTTTATCAGTTTGTAAAGTGTTTAAATTATTTGTACAGTGGCTTGGACGTTTATGTGTATGACAGCTCATTGAATGTATTCAACATTACAGCACGGTTCTTGTTTTGTTCAAAGAAGCAGACATTGGATCCTGACAAGAATCAATGATATTTGTAGAGCTGAGATGTTTTGTCTCCTGCTGTTTTGATATCTCTCTCTCTCTCTCTCTCTCTCTCTCTCTCTCTCTCTCTCTCTCTCTCTCTCTCTCTCTCTCTCTCTCTCTCTCTCTCTCTCTCTCTCTCTCTCTCTCTCTCTCTCTCTCTCTCTCTCTCTCTCTCTCTCTCTCTCTCTCTCTCTCTCTCTCTCTCTCTCTCTGAAGGAACGCAACTAATCCCTAATCACAGATTAAAATGTGCTGTTTCGTAACTACTACTTAGAGGCAAATCCGGCCTCCAAGAACTATGTGAGGAGGAGAATGTGGACAGGCTTCTGGATATCAAAGGGCTGTCATGGATATGACATGAACTTTGCAGTAGGGTTTAACACAGACGCCAGTCATACATGGAGAACAATCTCCATTTGCAGTGATAAATCTGTCAGACATATCCCTACAAGACAAAAGCTGATTTAATTAGCCGGTTTTGTGTTTATTGACTGGTTTGATTTAAAGCTGAACTAGCAGGCATTCATCTTTCCACAATATGAAGCATTTAGGTTTTTCAATGTTAACTCAACTTTGACAGGGAGTTCACTGAATGCTATTGTTGTCAGAGAGAGAGAGAGAGAGATACGGCTCTGTATCTGAAGGACTGACTTATGACTTTCTACTTAGCTCTGTGTAAAAAGCCACAATAATGAACACATGCCTTAGCTAATCCGTACATACTCACTCTCTAAGGCTTCTCTGATGTCTTTTTGCATAGAAACATGCTCAAGAGGAATTTTAAAGCAGCTGGGAGAAGAAAGACTTAAAATAGCCTTAAATGGTAATTGAGGTTGTGAATGTGTGGAAACTACAAAAAAAGCTGAGGACAGTTCTTTTGCTCAAACCATCAGTCAGACAGAAATAAAAATGTATAGTGAGCAGCCCACATCCTGCAGGCCACTCTTCCCTCTCTAAATTATAGGTGTTAGGTGCACATTTAGAAAGTGCAGATGGGCCAGGCAGTGGCTGAGCCTTTCTAATGCAGTCACACACCAGCAAACATGCATTAGTATGGCTGCTCTTCCATCTTTTTCTGCTCTCCAGCACAGTGCAAACTCGTTTCTGACATGTTACCGAATTACACTATGTTGCAGTTTTCCTGCCTTTGTATGAATATCATTATTCAGGTTTCTTTGAACTTCTCCAGACTCCTCGATCTGGACGTGGCTGTGAAAGTAAAGACGGCCTGTTGAACCACCACACATCCGTCATGCTCAGCTTTGGTGTAATGCTTGGCCAGGCTAAGCCATGAAGTGAGTTCATGTGCACTTTATGACTAGCCTTACACCAAGACTGTGCATGATGGATGTGCGGTGGTGCACAGTTCTGAAAATTTGAATTAAATGGTTATCCTCAGATAGGAACTCATATAACTCAAATATTTAAACTTTCATTGTGTATTAAAGGGTTAGTTCACACAAAAATGAAAATGTCATTAATTACTCAGCCTCATGTCGTTCGACACCCGTGAGATCTTCGAAACACAAATGAAGATGTTGTTGAAATCCGATGGCTCAGAAAGGCCTCCATTGACACCAATGTCATTTCCTCTCTCAAGACCCATAAAAGGTACTAAAGACGTCGTCACAAAGCCCATCTCACCACAATGGCTCAACAATAATTTTATGAAGCGACTAAAATAGTTTTTTGTGCGCAAAAATTATTAAATAACGACTTGTATAGTAATGAGTTACTTGAAAATTTTCAATTGGAGACCTGCATTTTTTTTTACAGTATGTGTGACGACCTCATTCTCAATAAAATTCAAATTCAGTAAATTTTTGTAGATATTTTTGTTTATTTTGTACAGTAAACAATCGTGGTTCTGTTTCGAGTCACCACTTGGCATGTTCAGTGTAAAATATGGTCCTGAAGCGGAATCACTGGAATATACCAGAGGAAGAACTTTCTCTAATTCCCTGTTTATGTTCGTGTTTAGTTAGATGAATAAATCTTGTATTGCAATGCTCAGAGGTGTGGTTTATGAAAATAAGTGTAGAGGAACACACTTACACACACACACGCGAGCGGTCACATCCCGGGAGTAGCATACAGTGATTCGTAGGCCCACCGGCATGATTTGGAAATTCAGACATGAGGAACCTAATTATCCACTCCCTGCTATCACTCCGCATGTTTCTAATCTAACTGGGTATTCTCAAAATTGTGTTGGAGGAACTGACCCTGAATCAGCAAGAAGGAGCTTCTTCTTTTGATTTTCTGACCTCAAGTCACGTTTAATGAAAGACTACTTGATTGCAATGCCTTAGATTGGGGTGCTGCTATCAAGAAGCCAAGCGTCCATCAGGCTATTGGCTTTTTTAGGCAGTTTGTCTATTGAACTGCTCAATGTATCTGTGAAAGTGGAGTGTCTTTGATTTTCTGTCTCTATTTATTTGTCGTGATAATCATGCATTTGTCCTACCCTGTTATTTTGTCCACTTATCATTTCGCCAGGTACATCACAACACTGACAGAAGGAAATGTAATCAATTTTTACCACCCCATAGCTAATCTATGTGTGTGTCTATGTTCAACTATGTTTACCAGAGTTTTATATGTTATTCTGTTGTGTGCCTGTCGTGTACGTGTGCAGGTTTTGAGTTACTGTATCAGCCGGAGGTGGTCCGACTCTACCTGTCTCTGCTGACAGAAAGCCAGAACTATAACACGCTAGAAGCAGCAGCCGGGGCTCTACAGAACCTCAGCGCTGGACAGTGGACAGTGAGTGTCTTCTCATAACCTTCCTGATATGAGTATAAAATTCTGGATAGTGTGTTCTAATGCTTATAAAGAGTGAAAAATATTAATAAAATATAGCAATAAAAATAAAAGAATCAGAGCTGTTGTCATGGATGACATCATGCATCTCATCTGTGCATGTAAGTCTTTTGAAAACCTTTGAAAATATAATTTATTTATTCTGTCCAAACATACCTTTTTGTGTTGTTCACTGCAGTTTGGGGTTGATAAGATTTTTTTTACGTATTTGAAGGAAGTCTCTTTGCACCAAGACTGCGTTTATTTAATAATAATAAAAAATATTTTATGAACTATATGTTTTTTGTGATTTTAAATGTAATTTATTCCTGTGATAGCTAAGCTGAATTTTCAGCAGCCATTAATTTAGTCTTCGGTGTCACAAGTTCATTCAGAAATCATTCTAATGTTGATTTGTAGCTCAATAAACTTAAAATCATGCTGCTTAAAGGGTAGTTCACCCAAAAAAAAAAAAAATTAAGTAATACTTTACTCACCCTGCTGCTGTTCTGTTGCAGTAAGCCATAGTTTGTTTTTGGACCACAAAAGGAGAATTTTTTTTTCATCCTTATAATGGCAGTGAACTGTGACCAGCGTCAAGCTTTTTAAAAAAAAAAAGAAGCAAAACTATCATAGAATGATTTAATGCAGCATGTGTTGTACAGTATATTTCAAGTGTTCTGCAGGCATACAATATACAGAAAAAACAAACCAACATTTAATATATTAAAAAATGAAAATCCTGACCTTGGCCATCAGACTTCCGTGCTTGGTTGCCCATTCAGTAGAAACATTGCCGTTCACACGACTCTCCCAGAAAAGGCACACAAGCTGTCAGTTTTCTTCACTGAGCTGAATATCCGGACCTGAATGACATTTGACAGGAGTGAACGTAATAACTTCTTGTTACTAGAAACAGACTACTACTGTTCACCTCAGAGAATACGGTACATGGATTGTATTTGGAACATTTAAAGGGGTGATAAATAGAGAAATCAACTTTCTCTTGAGCCTATAAAAGGTCATGGTAATATAAGAATATCCTGTAAGTTTCAGAGCTAAAAACTTCCTTGTTAGTAAAAGAAAAGCTTTTATAGATACCAGGCCCAGAAAACGAGGCTCTCAAATCAATGACGTATTAGAAGGGTGAAACGCCGCCTCTATGTGTACGCCTGCTTCTGTAGCACTGCCCACAGACTCGTGGAGCTAAACTGATCATGATGTTACAGAGCAATAAACACACCGAAGATACCAAGGTTATCATTTGTAAACAAGTATCAGATTGAAACTGGATTTGCAGAAATATTGAGATTAAAACACAATGCTGTGCCTTCTATATTGGATATATGAGGAATGGTGCAGCACACTTATGTGAGTAAAACATGTCTTTTATATGCAAAAGTAGTTATTGCATTGTTACAGATCGTACTGATTATGTGAACGTGATGTGTCTAACAAAGCATACCAGCATGCTGTCACACCAGGCTGGAGAATCCCTTATTTGTTGGTTCATTGCAATTCAGGTTCAGACTCCCAGGGTTCGCAAATCCCAACCTTCCGGGCTGGGGCTATGTGTTTTCCAGAAGGGCTACCAAAACGTAAGCACTATGGCAAGTAGTGAAAAGTAGTGAAATAACATTAATTTCTTGATCTCTGCTGTGTTTAAAGAGCGCGCAAGCGATCGGGCGAATTCTCCTTTTGTGGTCCACAAATGAAAGAAAAGCATTTGGTATTAAAACACAACCAGGGTGAGTAAATAATTATTAAACTTAAATTTCCTTTAATGTTTGAAACCATGACTTTTTTCACGGTTCTTTGATTAATAGAAGATAACAATATAGAAGTCTTTACTCTCACTTTTGATCGATTTAATGCATCCTTGCTGAAAAGTGTTGATTTATTTAAAATGAAGTCTTACTCACCCCAAACTTTTTTTCAGTCTATTTCTGATTTATTACTATTCTGCTGAAATATGAAGTGGCCTTGGTTTTCTCTGTTGTTTTCTGCAAATCCTTAATGCAAATCCATAAACCTTAATTTGGGATGTTTTGTTTCTGTCTGCTTGAAATGGACCTTGAACACATTTTCTAATCAATACCTAATTACAGGTATGACGGGTCTGTACCACAGTGTCATGTGTGGTGCTCTGTTGTCTCTTGTGGCAGAAGTCAAGAGGAAATGCCCCTAATAAACACGTCCCCCTACACCTAATGCAAGAGTAAATCCTATTAAACTGCACTGCCCTGACCCTGGTTCCTTCTCCAAATTGGACCTGAAGTGCAGCCATGAATAAGCTCACAGCTTTTCTGTGTGATTACACCGCTTCAGACCTGCCTCATCTCTATGCCTGGTGACACACACGTGCTTGTGAACCCAGAGTCCCAAGCGCATCACAAACCCCTGCTGTTGGGAGACAGACCTGTCATGTCTGTCGTATATAAGAGGATTTGAGAGCTTTTATTTATTAATTTATTCTTTTCCCTACTTTTCTTTGGGTGTGTTTCTAGGCTCACTACTATCTCCTAGTGGCCATGGTGTGGTTTTGCAACAACTTAATTACTATCTCAGGGGCACTGTTTGAGAGATTTCTTGTGTCACATAAAGGTTTTGTGATTCATGGTGTTGGAGTGAAAAATGCACACAAGTCTAGCAGGGACAAATGGCTATTTACTGGATTGCAGTTTCCCAGAATGTTTTTCTTGCACACACATTCTCAAATTATTTTCCATGTTATGAAAGATTTGCAGAGCTGCTTGTCTGGCTGAGCATAAGTTGACCTGACTTAATGAAATGAGTGCAGCAGAAAAATGTCTGAACCACTGGCTTCATACAGTATGTATGATCCTCTCATTTCTACAGTGGTCAAACTATATCCGGGCGACGGTGCGTAAGGAGAAGGGGCTGCCAATCCTTGTGGAGCTCTTGCGCTCGGACTCAGACAAAGTGGTGCGAGCCGTGGCCATCGCTCTGAGGAACCTGTCCATCGATCGCCGCAACAAAGACCTGATAGGCAAGAGCAGCATTTCCTGATCATTTCCATCTTTTGTTTAAAACATAGATTTACACATATATGTATTATTATATTTGTATAATACTTTGTTAAATACTTTTAATTTAATTGTAAAAAACTGTTCAAAAGAACAGATAGATAGATAGATAGATAGATAGATAGATAGATAGATAGATAGATAGATAGATAGATAGATAGATAGATAGATAGATAGATAGATAGATAGATAGATAGATAGATAGATAGATAGACAGACAGACAGACAGATAGATAGCTTTTAATCATTTTAATGCATCTTTGTGGAATAAAAGTATTAATTTATATAAAAAATAAATAATAATATTACTGTCCCCAAACTTTTGAATCAATAGTGTAGCTTGAAAAATGTATTATGGCTGACTGGTAAACAGCAACATTGGTAAAACAAAATGTTTTATTAAAATTGAACTGTTACTCAGTGCAGATTTTTACCCAGAAGGCAACAGTTAATGTTAATGAACTTGATATGTAGAAGACTGAATGCTAATCAGTGTTAACGATGTGGCCGTAGCATTCTGCTTCTGGGTTTCTGCTATTTGTTTTGCTCTTTTCCAGAGCCTCTTTTACATTTTAAAATAAATGTGGAAACCTCTTTTACATTCTTTTGTATCATCCTCAGGGAGTTATGCCATGAGGGACTTGGTCAGCAACCTTCCCAGCGGACAGCAGCGGCCAGCCAAGAACTTAGAGGAGGACACAGTGGTGGCCATCCTCAACACCATCCATGAAATCATCACTGACAGCTCTGAGAACGCCCGCTCTCTCATTACTGCTCAAGCAATCGACAAACTTGTGGCCATAAACAGGACCAGGTAAGAAGTGAATGGAGCAAGTTTTAATTATTACACAGTATGGTGTCCTTTTAATTCACATTTAAGCTCTATTCACACTGCAAACTTAATTCTGATTTCTGCTTGTTATTTTATGAAACTAGAATATCAAATATTATGAAAAACCTTTAACATTTTGATCTCTGTTTTCACTTTTTAGACCTAATTTGCATGGTACATCATTTAAACATGCTTTCTGTGCAATTATATATCAAGCCAACTATCTAAAGTACATCCTCTTCAGCCAATTATGACTTCTTAAGGCTCCCTTAGTGCAGTATGTACACCAACAACAGGTTTTTGATCTGTGCAAACATCTTCCATTAGATTGGGTCCTCCTCAACTCACAAAGAAAAACAGCAACAAGAGTTGCTGCTCTTTGAAGTGTCTTATTTTTATCACCACACATGTCATCTTTAATATATGCGTGTGAAAAACTGAATATTAAGTGGTGTAGTGCTTTAGATATCAAAAGAGAACTCCGGAGAGTAAGCCATATGTTAAACAAACCTCCTCCCTCCTTTCCACATATGACCTCATTTAAAACTTCACATCATTTGTACCGTTTCTGCCTGAGCAAGATTTTATCCAAAACTAAATATTGATTGTGAGAGATTAACTTTTTAAAGAGTACATGTTTGACTGGAGAGCAGCTACACGGTCTCTCTCCTTCTCTTTCTGACTCTGGAGATGTGGCTTTGAAGTCGGAGACTCCTGGTAATTAAGTGAGGATCACAGGAAAAGCTAATGAAGTGAAAAGAGAGAAATCTGTGGCCACAGGGTTTGGAGATTGGTGCCGTAGTGACTTCACAATACTGGGAGGGGAATAGACGACTTTGAATTTGAGAGTTATTCCAGCGGGCTCTGGATTCCTCATAACTCTCTCTCCCTGCATGTTTACCCATTGCAGCCAGTCAGCAAGGGAGACCAAAGCTGCTTCCCACGTACTACAGACAGTTTGGAGCTATAAGGATCTGAGAAACGCCCTGACCAAGGATGGCTGGAATAAAACACACTTCCAGGTAGAGTGGAACAAAAACACACACAAACACTCTGATTTCTCACTTATTCTAATATGAAATGGTAACGGGTAAATGTAAATGTAATGAATAAGGTGTAAATGTAATGTATAAATGTCTGGTTCATGTTTCAATCTGAACAAGATTTTTTAAATTTTAATTGTATTAAAGATTACATAAATAATTATTATACTTATAAAAAAATATGCTATGTGCCATTATGCATACTTACATAAATGCACTGATTTAAATGTCTCAGCTATTTGTCACATTAGTATTTTTTGTTGTTTTATTTTTCACATGAGAAGTAAAATGTGCTTTAATTCCGTGCCTAATTGCCAGGAAATGTATTTAATGCAAAAAAAAAAAAATGTAATGGTTCTAAAAGATTTTTTTTAAAAACTAAACTGTACATATGCCAATCTGTTTGTTAATCTTTTTTAACGTTAGGTAATAAAATACAGCTGTTCATGGTTTGTTCATGCTAGTTCACACTGCATTATCTAATGTTAACAAGATTTTAATAATATTAATATTAGTTAATGTTGAAATTAACATTAACAAAGATAAATAAATGCTTTATAAGTGCAGTTCATTATTAGTTCTTGTTAACTAATGTAGTTAACTAATGTGAACCGTATTGTAAAGTGTTACCGATTTCGTTTTCTTTCGTTAAGTAACAGTTTTCTTAAGGAAGTTAAATATGAACATTACAATTCTTGACAGTTTTTGCAAGATTCACTTCTTTCTGTCGTAACTATCCTTTGAATTCCTTATCTTTGTATTTTATGAAAAAAGCCCTATTTTGACTGAATCCAAGTGTTTTTTTGTTTTTTTTTTAGTTGAAGCTTTGTCACTTTCCTTTATTTCTGAAACATTCTCCTCTTGATCCTTCTCAGCCGTTAGCAACTGGCACCCCCAAAGGATCCAAGAGCTGCAAGCCTGGCTACGACGACACTACACTTCCCTTGATGGAGAAGAATCAAGGTTAGCGTAAGAACCCAAACAGAGACTTTACACACTGTGGATAACAGCAAATCTGGGTGCTCAGGGGAGTTCTAGAGGTTCAGGTGCACCTGAGCGAGCATACCCTCTGAACTCTTTTGTGTTTTAACATGTGACAGAATGCTTGATCTTTCACCCTCACTGCTCAGCTGGTTTGTGCAGCTGCCGCATCTCTTGTGCTTTAATCGGTCATTTGAGCAGTTCATATGATATAGAGTGATTTATGAGGATCAGACTGCAGATTAATGGGCCTCAGTATTGGAGCTCATTATTCATTCACTCTCAAGTAAAATGATGGTAAATTACCGAGCACCATCCATCTACCCGAGCACATCTCATTGAGAAAGGAGTTAGCATGACAGCTTGGGCTTTTTTTCCTGATTTTATTACTGCTGTTAGCATAGATGCTCATGACAGTGATACATTTGATCACATCCATCAGTCCCACACCATTCCCTGCTTGCCTTAATGTGGAGAGTTGAGCACAACAGTGACCGCACAGCTTTTCAGCAGCCTTTGTTTCAGCAGTATTTTTCTCATTCATTTTCTCCATAACTGAAAAAAAAATGC
Source organism: Pseudorasbora parva (assembly GCF_024679245.1). Taxonomy (NCBI): domain Eukaryota; kingdom Metazoa; phylum Chordata; class Actinopteri; order Cypriniformes; family Gobionidae; genus Pseudorasbora; species Pseudorasbora parva. Next base: position 43,023,515 of record NC_090174.1, read on the forward strand.
AAAAACCATCCAGCTCTGAGACAAGCTACTCATCTATGAAGTTACAAATTATGTTATCAAATCAGCAACAGCAATGAAATATGAAACTGTTAACTTAAAATAATTGTTAGTGAGTATAATATACAGTACTTTAGAATCCAAAAATGATAGTCAGTAAGATGTTTTTGAAAAGTATCTTATGTGGACCAAAGCTGCATTTATTTGATTAAAAATACAGTAAAAACAGTAATAGTATGAAATATTATTACAAATTAAAATAGTTTTCTATAATAATATATTTTAATGACATGTATTCCTCTGATGGCAAAGCTTCAGTCACATGATCCTTCAGAAATCATTTAATATGCTGATTTGGTGCTCAAGAAACATTTATTTTCTGCTGCTAAATATTTATTGTGGAATTTCATCCAAAAATAAATCTCACTGACCTCAATTTCTTAACGGTAGTGTATACATAGCTATACAAGTTCACTGCAAGTGTACAGTGAATCATTTGATTGTCATTTATATGCTTTATGGGAGTGGGCAGTCACTGTTGAGTCATATTGCTGCCATTTTCACTTCCTGTGTCTCCTCTGCTTGGTGGCTCTCGCTTCAGAATCGTGTGTAGTGAAGTATTTCACAGACAATTATATAATTAAAGTATATTTTCGACATTAAGACTTGTAAAACAGATTCTCAATAATTCAAATGAATGAGATTTTACTCTATAAACATTGAAAGCTAGAGATTTTATACTTAAATTGATGATCTAAAAGTGAGCATGATGTTAGTGCCGTGAAAAATCCAGCCTTTAAAATGCTTTGCAGGCAACAGAGGGTGTAGCGGTGGGGATATGATACCTATGGACGAACTCGGTCCAGGTAAGACGATTTCGGCATGCCTTAAAGACTAATTTGGTTTTGTGAGAATTCAAAACCATAGTCCCTTTTAATTTGCGATTAGTTTGAAAAGAAATTAAATTCTAACTGCATCTTCTGTTTCCCTGAAGAGTTTCATTCCAATGCTGTCTGCAAAACCCCTCTTTTAATAAGATGTTTTTACTGTTGTGGTGTTTGGGCCAATGGAAAATTGAACAGAAGCACTATTGCTTGTTCACTACAGAGTACCACCTCTTCATTACGGTGCTGTCTCTCTGATCTTCTCTACTGAAGCAGCATCCTCTCCAAGCCTGACTGACAATAATTGGACAGAGGCTGATGATGGGGTGCTGCTTGAGTGGCTGGAAGGAAGCGAAGAAATACACACAGCCTGCATGCACACAAACGCATACACAAACCCACAGTAATCACACACATCACGCACTCAGCTGCGAGCATGAGAACATCTGTGAACGCAGCACGTGAGGGATGCTCCCGGCTGAAGGTTGAGGGATCTATCGCTGCTTGTTTGAAGAGCCATGCTGAGGGTGCTGACACACCGATCACGATAACAGAGCTTCTCTGCTTTCTTTCCCTCTCATTAGATGGCTATTCAACAATTGACCAGCGAGACAAAGACTCCAAGTACAAAAGCGGCGATGGCTCGTCGGATCTGCAGGAGCGGGAGCCGTTAAAGGTCAGAGCAGAAGTGTCAGAAGTGAGACATGTTTCTACATCTGTTTAATCTGAGAAGGCTCTCTGTGACAGTGCCGCCTGTGGTAGTGTAGTAATATTTAGTTAGTAATGAATTAGTGGCTTCAGGCACCAACACTGGAATTTTTCATAGGAAAGAGAAATTATATATTAATTTGTGTCGGCGCCATGGTGTAGCAGTTAACTAGACAGCATCATAACAGTGTTTCCAGATCCGTAGAACATTAAGCCATCTGGTCTAAGAGAAAATAAGCAATTTGGTTCACCAAAACAAGCCAAAATGGTTTTCACGCATTGGAGCTGAGCTGCATACTGTAGGGGGCCTAATGAAAAAAAGCCTAAAGTCAGTGTGGTTATGGCAACACTGGTGTTAAGGCATCACATACATCCCCAGTGCAATGGTAGCTGAAGACAACAGGCAGAAGTATTATGCAAAATATCAGACACAGTCAAGAGAATTGTTGATTATACTTCTTTCTATTTTAAAACACTGGGTTATAAAAGTCTGAGATCACATTGATATCCTGAGTCCCAAAAAAACGAAAATGATCCTATAATTTACTCACACTCAAGCAATCCTTAGTTTATATATTTAAGAGATATTTGCATGTACGGTACTGTGCAAAAGTCTTAGGCTCGTTAGTATTTTCACCCCCCTAAAATGTTTTTAAGCCAGTTATTTATATATTTTGCAATAGTGTGTCAGAAGGTAATATCAGTTTACATTTTCAAACATTTATTTTGCCATTAATTGTAATAATCCATTCCAGTGGAGTCTGAAAACAGCTGTTTGATCCACACGGAGATCTAATCTCACCATCATCGAGTCTGTCTTTGATTACATGAAGAAACTGAGACAAAATCCACAAGAACTGCGACAACATCTCTAAGATGTTTGGAGAAACCCTCCTGCAAAGCTACAGTTCTGTGAACAGTTTTAGACACTTGTGTAAAAAAAGGCTGTGAAGTGAGAATGCTTTCAAAAATAATGTCATAAATAGATTTTGTTTATCAATTAACTCCTAATAATTAAATCAAATCAGTGTTTAGTGTGACCACCCTTTGCATTTTAAACAGCTTTTGTCCTGGTACACTTTCTCATAGCTTTTCAGGGAGCTTTGCAGGAGGGTTTCTTCAAGCGTCTTGGAGTCGTTGTCGCAGTTCTTGTGGATTTTGTCTCAGTTTCTTCATGCAATCAAAGATGGACTCGATAATGGTGAGATTAGATCTCCGTGTGGATCAAACAGCTGTTTTCAGACTCCACTGAAATGGATTATTATAGTTAATGGCAAAATAAATGTTTGGGGGGAAAAAATGGGGGGGGGGGGGGGGGGGCTGAAAATACTAATGTGCCTAAGACTTTGCACAGGATATATATAATTTATATTATATATAAATATTTTATATATAAATATAACACTTAAATATATACATGAATGTGTGTATTTATATATAATAGTTGTGCACATTACACAAATATTATTTAAACACAAACTTTTATTTTGGATGCGATCGCGATGAATCGATTTAAAAGCACTAATATATATGAAAATCATATAATTACATTATTACATTTCCTCTAGTGCTCTCAGAAATTTGCATTGCACTGTCCATATGTTTATATGTGAGATCACAAACTGTTGTTAGCCCCATGTCAGGCTTAAATAGATAATTAAACTTCAGCTTTGTGATACTTCAGTCATTAATGTAGAGATGATTAAGAAACTGTCTGGTGCTGCTATATCCCCCTCTGACTGGCATCTGTACGAGAGGTTGACTTGCATATCAATTGCGTCTGCATCAGTAGATTGAGTTCTCTTACTCCCTCTTGACTTTATATGGAGTCATCTCATATTATGAGTGTTATCAAAGCCCAGCGTGAGAGTGATTTGCTTTACTGTGTGTCTGCATTTGAAAGAGGCCTCATTGTGCTCATAGATGAGCGTGTTCATGCACACACTGCATTATTGACGACTACATTTCTGCACCATCTGTAGTCCGTCTCAGCATTGTGACAGGGCTTTGTAGCTCAACAGATGCCTGCCATATTTCTTTGTTAGGCTTTCCAAACGCTTTAATATACGTCATGGCAAATTCTGATTTCTGTTGCTGTGACTGTCAGAGTTCTGTCACGCTGTCAGACTCTTTTTCATTGTCGGAATATTGGGCAGACAGTAAGGAGTTATTTTCCTACTAATGCAATAAAGTTGCTCCCTCTAGGGGTCCTTTTCGGCACAACATGCTTTTATACCTAAATGTCACGTTGACCTAAGTTTTGTTGTTTGCGGAATGGTTCTTTATTCAGTTCTGCATGCTTTCTCTAAAATGACCTTTCTCTTCTATCCTTTCTAACTGTTTATTTTCCCCTTGAGCTTCCCCGTTGCAAGGACTAACTCTGCCTTTCTCTGACTGTGTGTTTATACTGTTGGTTTTGCTGACTTGAACCCCTCTCCCACTGCTGCAGAATGACACAAATAGGAAACACTATATCAGGAGCAACAGGCCGACTGTCAGTCTGGTGGATGCTTGTGATGTTAAACCTCAGCCTGTTGACTCCTGGGTCTAAATGCATGCATGGTAGGTCTCGTGTTTGATTTGGATGTTTTGCTGTCCTCGTTCATTCTGTTTATGAAATAACACCCACCCTTTATCATTTGCTCTGTCTAACCCAGAGGAGTGCATTGGCTGACGGGTGCATGTTCAGATTTTCTCTGCGTGACACTAGCACTAGATGAGACTGCTTAAACGCATACTGGAGAATATAAGATTTTTTTTTTTTTTTTTTTTAAGAAGTAGAGCATGAAAAAGTCTTTCATGTGCACTACAATTTAAATTTTGGGGTCATTTAAGATTTTGTTTTTTTCTTCTTCTTTATTTCAAACAAATGACAAAGAAAGGAAAAACTAATTTCAAAGAACGGACAAGGAACAATGTATTGTATATACCTATAAATCAATAATTTACAATAACTTAGCTGGACGTTAACTTTATTCTAGAGCTGATGTACATCCAAAACAAATTCCTTTCCATTAATTTCCCATAATCACTATAAAGTTGTTTTGAAACCATCTATATTGTAAAAAAGCGTTATAAAAAAAATAATTGGCTTGACCTGCATATGTACATACTCATACTTGCATAAAGAGTGCACATTGTTCTATACAGCATATAAACACGTATAGACATACAACGGTCACCAGGTGCAACATATATGACATTCATTAGTATTTGTCCCAGTTACGTTAAGATTTTTAAAAAATATATATACATTTTAAAGTAGGATGCAAGTTTTTATATTGTAGAATATTTCACATAAAAAATCTCTTTTAATATATTTTAAAATGTCAGTGTAATGGGGTTTGTTGATATGAGGAGGAGGCGGCGGGAACCGGCGAACATTTAAGACTTTAATAAATAAACACAAGATGAAAGTAAAACGCAGGCAGCTTCTCACGGACGACTGCCGTGCACACACACACAGTAATAAAACATAAACAAAACATAACATAACATAAAATCCAGGCCTTGTCCTCTCTGGTCCTTCTGGTTGTCGTTCCTACACGAGACCGGTTCTCATGGACCCTCGGCCTCGCTGCTTGCTACAGTCATTTATTATTGTGATGGCAAAGCTGAATTTTCATCAGCCAGTCTTCAGTGTAACATGATCCTTCATTCTGATATATGATTTGGTGTTCAAGAAGCATTTCTTATTTTTATCAATGTTGAAAACAGTTATACTGCTTAAAGGGTTAGTTCACCCAAAAATGAAAATTCTGTCATCAATTCCTCACCCTCATGTCGTTCGACACCCGTGAGACCTCCGTTCATCTTTGGAACACAAATGAAGATATTTTTGTTGAAATCCGATGGCTCAGAAAGGCCTCCATTGACACCAATGTCATTTCCTCTCTCAAGACGCATAAAAGGCACTTAAGACGTCGTTACAAAACCCATCTCACTACAGTGGCTCTACAATAATTTTATGAAGCGACGAGAATAGTTTTTGCCAAAAAATATATATACTGATGGCCGATTTCAAAACACTTCTTCCTGATGCTTCAGATTTTAATGAATCAGCATATTGATTCAGGATTCGGGAAACTGTTGAAATCACGTGACTTTGGCGATCTGAACCACTGATTCGATACAATGATTCATAACGTTTCGAAGCTTTACGAAGCAGTGTTTTGTAATCGGCCATCACTATATAAGTCGTTATTTTGTTTTTCAGTACAAGAGGTTTCTATTTCAGATAAATTCTGTTCTTTTGAACTTTCTGTTCATCAAATAATCCTAAAAACATTATTCACACAACTGCTTTCAACATTGATAATAATCATAAATGTTTCTTTAGCAGCTAGAATGATTTCTGAAAGATCACGTGACACTGAAGACTGGAGTAGTGATGCTCAAAATTCAGCCTTGTCATCACAAGAATAAAAGCATTAAAATATATTCAGATAGAACACAGTTGTTTTACATTATTATTATTTTATTATTTATTAATAAGAGACATTATTAATTTATTTACATTATTTACAGTCTTTACAATCAGTTTTGCTGAATAAACTGACCCCAATATTTAATTTCGTAGTGTATTTTTATTTTTTATTTTTTTACTGTGAAAAGTTGACTTCATTGACCAAAATACACTGCATCATACGTGTACTCGTGGGCAGTGCTGCCTTCTCTGGGTTAGGATCACCATCATCTGTTTATTTTCACTCTCATGCTTGGCAAATATCTACTCATCATTCACAAATTCTTCATCCCATATCCCATCTGTCTAGCAGAAAACTATTATCAGTTCAATCCTTGCCTTGGAAACATGTAGAATTTGATAATGTCTAGAGGATCTTATTATTTTGTCATTTATGAAAACAAATCTGGTTACATAATATCATATTTGCTTTTGTAACGTTGGCTAGACCAGGTAAGTTATGTAGAGAAAACATCCTAGAAATCATCCATCATTCAACATTCTCACTTTCATTTTGCAAACATTATGCATGTCTAATGTAATCAGGTGTTTGTTCTTTGGCCATAATAGAAATATCGCTCATTAGAATACACATTTTCATTTAGTCTGATGATGTCATGTGATATCTGTGGCTGTCCTGCCCTCTCCGCTGCAGGCTTAGCTCGCGACAGCTCTACATCTTACCACACGTGGATTTCACGAGTCACCACTGCCATTAACCGCAGAGCTCACCGTGATGTGGACCCATCTGAAGACTTTTGCCTAAAAGAGCGAGAGATACAAACTTTCATTCAACAGCCAGTATTTTGAGATTTCTCAACAAGTGAAAAGGGAAGAGAAAAAAAACTGTTAAAAAAAAGAAAAAAAATACCACTTCTCATATGTACATTCCCACTGGACGTAGTGTACCCAGAATTGAGGATTTGCTGGAATGATGGATGGATTGAGTGTACAGGAAGTGCTGTCATGGACGTGGACGTGTATTGGAAAGAATTGGATTGAGGGGAAAGAGGAAATAAGAAAAAACTATTTTTTTTGTCAAAACAAAAAATCTAATTTTGCCTATATTATTTTTGCTGTATGTTTCTGCCTGATTACTGTATGCTTTGTGGATTTGTTTTCCTCAGAAGTGCAGTGAATTGTGACATTTTTTGTTTGTTTTCATTTTGTAGAGTTTTAATGAAAGTTGCGCTAAAATAGTTTAAGGACACTTGTGAAGGAGGAAAAGGAAAGGGTTTTTTGTTGTTGTTGTTGTTGTCGTCGTCCATTACACCGGTGTGGGGACACATACAATGTCCGGGGGATCTATATTGAAATGCACGCTTTGCGATTTCTGTGTGCTGGCTTCATAAAGCAACTTTAAAGACATATTATCACTGTGTTTGTTTCTTCTCACTGAGAACACTGACATCTGCTCGTAGCGGAGCTGAAGGGAGGAGAGCTGCTGCGCTTTCGGTCGGTTTGGTCTGCTGATCCTGTATTCCCCTTGACATGTCAAGCTGCAGAGGCATGCTGGGTAACACTGTCACTTTCCAGCTTTTGCTTTGGTTTATTTAATGAGGGGTAAAGAGGAAATCAAATCTATTTGTTAATATGTAGATTGTGGTATGAGGGATAGTAGGAGGATTCACTTGCTCCTGTTGTCATAAAAGTAGATTTTAAAAGCATTTTATATTTTTGTTGTTTTATAAATGTATATTAGGTTACAAAAAAATCACAACAATGTCTTTATAACATTGATAGATGTGAATCCATAACAGTTTGTTCAGAGCACATTCAGTATTCCGTACATAAAGCATGGCCATGTTTGTATAAAAATTAATAATAATATAATAAAAAGATCGCTTTAGTTAAATGTTTATCAAAAGCCTGTAGAGTCATTCTCGTTGTCTATTTATATTTTATATTTTTTACATCTTGCTTTGTTAAATGGAAGCATTTATGTTCAGTGTTCTTTTTTTTTCAATTGGAAAACATGTTTAAAATGCTCTGATTGGTCGACAGAATTTAAATGTTCATCAGAAAAGACAAGGAATAACAGAAGAGGAATCAGGGATAGGCACTACCTTTCATTTCAGCTCTTATGCAAGCCAAAATACTTTTACATAAAAATATATCTCTTGAGTATAACAAAAAAAAGCATGACAAAGAATAATGTTGTTTTCATTTGTTTAGTTTTATGTATTTGTAAATTGGATATTACAATCTGGACACTCAGATTGAAAAAAGCAAATGCTGTAAATGTCCCACCTGGCAATGTAAAGAAATTCTGTGTTATAATTTTACTCATAAACACATACAAAAAAGACAAGCACTGACATACCAAGTAGGATGACAAAACATGTTTCCATGTAATGTGAGGCAAGCAACACGTGTCTGCTTTATCATCTGGTTTCTGTCATGTGACTCTATATAACTCTATAGCAAGGATTTTTTCATAGTGTTTTAACAGAGACTCCTAATAACAAAATAACTGTGTAATAATTTTCACTTTTGAAGATGAAATGTTGTGTACATTCACATCAAGATCTTTAGCCTTGTGTAGGTTCGTTATTAATATGTGACTGTCTGTTCCTGACTGCCTTTTTGCAGAATACAACCAAAGGATTTTGGTACCATGTAGTACGAGAGGTTCCCGGAGTGTGAATTTGCATCAGATTGTATATTTCTAGAAAAAAATGGATGTTGACATGGATTTAAGAGAAAACTACTATTGTAGATATCATTAATTCTGAGCATCAAAATTCAGTATATGTACAACTTGGTAGCAAATGTGTTTGTAACTATCATGTGCCTTAACCTTTTTCCATGTTAGATGAAAAAGATAAGTGTGTTTTATATGTTTTATTGGTCCCTGACTGCTCTTTCTCTCTCACACACTCTCTCTCTCTCTCTCTCTCTCTCTCTCTCTCTCTCTCTCTCTCTCTCTCTCTCTCTCTCTCTCTCTCTCTCTCTCTCTCTCTCTCTCTCTCTCTCTCTCTCTCTCTCTCTCTCTCTCTCTCTCTCTCTCTCTATCTCCGTCTCTTTTACATACACACACACCCTCTCTCTGGCTCCTCCCACTTTCACTCACTCTGTGTTTTCAATATAGTCTAGACTGGTGGTGGGTTATGCCTTGTATTACATTGTATTATAAACTTTTAAAAGATAGAGACATTAAAAGGGTTTGATTATATAGCTGTTAATGCTTTCCTAGCACTCAAGAACAATGCCACAGTGACCGAATGTATTGTTAATTTTACTAATACCCAGAAGAGAGAATTGCTCTTGTTAAAGAAAAATCCAGGTTTGTAGAGTATCACTTTGGTGTGTTTTCAATAAATCATGCCTGAAAAGAGTGCATTCTGTGTGCTTTTTCCTCCCCTCCTAATCTAATTTCATTTTCTTAGTTCTTTTGTTGTTTTTGGACTCCATTGACATTCAATGTATGGATAAAAACAGATGTTGAAAATGTTCCACAAGAAAAAGTAAGGCATACAGTTTTTTTTGGTGAACTATCCCTTTAATACACAAAAACTTTCAGTCTTCATTTCAGGCCCATTATATTTTTACTACAAACAACTTGTCAAACGTTTTTGTTTCAGTGCACTAGGAATCTACTGGGAGGGGAAGTTCGGAGTTCTCCTATTTTTGTACTTGATTTAAAGAGTGATACTCCCTTTGTACACCCTCTGACAGGGGAAATACTCATTTCAAATGTCTAAGAATTTGGCAAAATCAGTCAAATATTTCTCCCTTTCAAGAAGTTTCCTTTGTGGAAATGTTAAAGTCTGAGGTTCGGCACGCATTAAATCACATCATCCAGTGTGTGTGCGGCTCCTGCGATGGCCTGTGTGACGATGGATAAGTGTTTATGAGCCTGATTCCAGTCTTCCTTCAGGTCAGTGCTCTCAGCCTTCTCCACTGCATCTGCCAGGCCTGGGAAGGTGGGCTCACTCGATGACCTCAACGCCCATATCACATGCCTGTGAGGTGCCAGAGAGCGTTAGAAGTGATTGCGAACAGGTGTGACATCAGCATGAACAAATGGAGGGTGGTCAGTGGGATGCTAATTATTATTCATAAGGGACTGGTCATTAGCAGGGTGTTTTAATAATGCTGCTTCATACCTGAAACCATATTGTTCTGGGAATGCTAACGGGTCAAGGAAAGCCCTGTCCAGCAGCATGAGCTGGTCATTAATTCTGCGAGCCTTCAGGGGCCTGTTGTGAAGACAGAAGGAATATTTATTCTGGTATGTACTCTTGACACCAGAGCAGACTTCTTTTTTGCTTAACTTTAACCCAGTGACACCCCCCCCCCACACACACACACACACACACACACAAAAAGATCATCTTACTAAGATATATAGAATGTTACAACATATGAATGTTTTTTTAAATGTATACAAAAAAATGTATACAGGTCCTTCTCAAAAAATGTGCATTTTGTGATAAAGTTCATTATTTTCCATAATGTAATGATTAAAAATTAAACTTTCATATATTTTAGATTCATTGCACTCCAACTGAAATATTTCAGGTCTTTTATTGTTTTAATACTGATGATTTTGGCATACAGCTCAAGAAAATCCAAAATTGTCAAAAAATTAGCGTATTTCATCCGACCAATAAAAGAAAAGTGTTTTTAATACAAAAAAAGTCAACCTTTAAATAATTATGTTCAGTTACGCACTCAATACTTGGTCGGGAATCCTTTTGCAGAAATGACTGCTTCAATGCGGCGTGGCATGGAGGCGATCAGCCTGTGGCACTGCTGAGGTGTTATGGAGGCCAAGGATGCTTCGACGGCCTTAAGCTCATCCAGAGTGTTGGGTCTTGCGTCTCTCAACTTTCTCTTCACAATATCCCACAGATTCTCTATGGGGTTTAGGTCAGGAGAGTTGGAAGGCTAATTGAGCACAGTAATACCATGGTCAGTAAACCATTTACCAGTGGTTTTGGCACTGTGAGCAGGTGCCAGGTCGTGCTGAAAAACCAAATCTTCATCTCCATAAAGCTTTTCAGCAGATGAAAGCATGAAGTGCTCCAAAATCTCCTGATAGCTAGCTGCATTGACCCTGCCCTTGATAAAACACAGTGGACCAACACCAGCAGCTGACATGGCACCCCAGACCATCACTGACTGTGGGTACTTGACACTGGACTTCAGGCATTTTGGCATTTCCTTCTCCCCAGTCTTCCTCCAGACTCTGGCACCTTGATTTCCGAATGACATGCAAAATTTGCTTTCATCCGAAAAAAGTACTTTGGACCACTGAGCAACAGTCCAGTGCTTCTTCTCTGTAGCCCAAAGTGGCTTGACCTGGGGAATGCGGCACCTGTAGCCCATTTCCTGCACACGCCTGTGCACGGTCGCTCTGGATGTTTCTACTCCAGACTCAGTCCACTGCTTCCGCAGGTCCCCCAAGGTCTGGAATCGGTCCTTCTCCTCAGGGTCTGGTCACCTCTTCTCGTTGTGCAGCGTTTTTTGCCAAACTTTTTCCTTCCCACAGACTTCCCACTGAGGTTCCTTGATACAGCACTCTGGGAACAGCCTATTTGTTCAGAAATGTCTTCCTGTGTCTTACCCTCTCGCTTGAGGGTGTCAATGATGGCCTTCTGGACAGGGCCGGGTCGGCAGTCTTACCCATAATTGCGGTTTTGAGTAATGAACCAGGCTGGGAGTTTTTAAAAGCCTCAGGAATCTTTTGCAGGTGTTTAGAGTTAATTAGTTGATTCAGATGATTAGGTTAATAGCTCGTTTAGAGAACCTTTTCATGATATGCTAATTTTTTTGAGATATGAATTTGGGGTTTTTATGAGCTGTATGCCAAAATCATCAGTATTAAAACAATAAAAAAAACTGAAATATTTCAGTTGGAGTGCAATGAATCTAAAAGATATATATAAAAGTTTAATTTTTATCATTACATTATGGAAAATAATGAACTTTATCACTATATGCAAATTTTTTAGAAGGACCTGTTTATAGTATTATTTCATATGTCAGGCTTTCCAGTGCTAACTTACGTTTCTTTTGCAAGATCTGAGTCCCTGATCAAATTATCCAGTTTGGTGGCTGTCTCACGGAATAACTGCACAGCTTTCTTCAAGGATTCTGGGATGGGGAAAAGTTATTCTTACCTTGTATTAACTTTTATGGTTGACAAAATTCAATTACGATTAGGAAAAATGAAGCATTTCCCTCGTCCAAAGCAGTTCAAATCTAGTTAGCTCACCCATAGAGATTCCTTTAGCCCCTAGTTTTTCCTCAAAGGCTGAAACCGCCCGACTGAGGTACTGCTCCAGACTTTCTGCATAGTCACTGCAGTTAAAAGGCAACAGAAGACTGTCAGCCAATCGCACCAGCACATTCCCTGCTGTCCTGGCTACTGCCTGGTGACTTGTGAAACCTTCATAATGGCAGAACCGATGGATAAATATGTTTTAGTATTAAAAGAGGGTTCATAGTAATTATAGAGTGCCTCATTTGAGAACCTTGGTATTCATTTCACCTGGATCAATGAACGTAGATGCGTAGTCAAAAGTGTCATAAGCCGTGTGGTAGGCTGGGTAGATGCGCGCTCTTGTTTTGCTCTGGAAAGAATGTGATCAAGAATGTTGTTATTATTAATCAACTTGTTTTAATGCCAAGTGGTTGACTGCATTAGCACTGACCACATACCCGGTCATAATAATAGGAAATGTCCATAGAAGTTATTCCAAGGTAGTGCATAAAAGCAGCGTAATCACTTCCTGCCCCTGTCAAGAAGCCCACACTGCAAATACAATTAACAAGATTGAGAATTAAAACATTACCTTGTGAACCATGAGGTAATATTGTGAAATAAAAAGAGCATACTTTGGTATAATCCCATAATTTGGGCTGGTTCTGTTGGAATATTGTATCCAGTTCTCATAGACTGATTTGGTTGTTCCAGGTGCATTTACCTGAAAGCACATGACTCATAAAAGTCTTATGAAGGACATGAAAGTCACACTTCAGGAAAGGTTATAGATATAAGGCTTGTTTCTGACCTGTTTGGAGGCTGTAAAAATCACACTCTGTGCTGCTGGAGAAGCTGAGGCCCTGAGAGTGGCATTAGCTGTGGTGGACATGACGCATTTCGGTGGAACACGGGATGAAATTAATAATGAAAATAGTGAAAGAGGAAAAACATCAACTCATACCGAACACTGAGATGTCCACGTTGATGTACGCCACAGTGCGTTCACTCAGCTTACTGAAATACTCCTGAGAATGGACAATGCTTTCAACACTAAAACGGTACAATCTTTCATGCTCTAATTTCAGTTTTTAGTAATGCTACCGATGTCTTCGTTAACAAACCTCGGTGTACTCTGCAGATCCAATAAGGCCAAATTCTTCAGCTCCCCAACTGCCAAAGATAATGGACCGCCGAGGTCGCCATTTCCCTTTGAGGTATAGAGAATTATGGTTTGATTTTCTTTCAGCTTGTAACTAACACTAGAATTTGATGAATCGCTAATCCCCTGGTTTCACAGACAAGGCTAAGACTAAAATGCATGTTTGAGCTATTTTAACTGAAAGCAAATTGGGCTGACAAATCTTAAAATATGTCAGTGCCATTATTTTGTTTTAAGATACACAACAGTAATGTATTTTTCTAAGGGATATTTAAAAAAGCTTCTTAAATGCCCTAATTGAACTAAGGCTTAATCCTGGCTTAACCTATGTGGTGTCTGTGAAGCCAGGCCTATGTGTTCTATTTTTCCTCTTAATTACAATTTACCGTTGCTTTCATTAAACCTCTAGACCACCTTGTCTCATAGCAAAGTACTTCATTTGTGTCACTACAACCAGCCCTACACTGTAAAAGCTATTGTTGGTTTAACTTAAAGTAAATTAATTGGGTGCCTTAAAATTTTGAGCTCATTGAAATTAAAAACTGTTTTATCTGAATCACAATAATTTTTTACAGTATACAGTCACATTTGATGACAATTTTAGCTGTTGTCTGGATGTCATGAGGTCTCACCTTCCTTCACCATCTTCCCCAGCACTCTGGTGATCTCTAGCATCACTGCTGTGCCGCTGCTGGGGTCGATGGCTCCGTGCACCCAGCTGTCCCTGTGGTTCCCATAGATCACATACCTGTCTGAACAACACATACAAAAATACAGTTTATTAGTTCACAAATACAGTGCCTTAAATAACAAAATGCTTCACTGAGGCTGCAAGCCTTAATTGGTCAAAATAAGGGACTGTGTATATTAGGACAACAGGTATTTTGTGCTTGTTAAAACTGACAAATATGACTTACCTGGCTCCACACTACCTCGGATTACTCCCATAACATTCGCTGAATATTCTAGCCTCTCAGTGTTATAAATGTCCAAGTGTACTTCACTGACAGACAAAACAAAACATTATTTTCATTCTATCCTCCTGTAACACTTTAGTTTAGGGTCCAGTTCTCTTTATGAACTAGTTGCTTATTAACATGCATATTACTAGGATATTGGCAGTTTATTAGTACTTATAAAGCACCGGGACTTTTATTATGACGGGAAGGGACACAGTCGCCGGGCGCCTGCACTGATCCGCTCTTCCGGTTATGATTATGAGGTAATGCAGCTGTTTATCATTTTAGATACATTTAAGTGTGTTAAAAATGATGTTATGACGTTATTCCGTGCGTTCACTTGTTCACACTGCTAAGAGTAAATCGCTTCTGCCAAATAAAACCCGAAACCGTGGGTAGCGCAGATATGACGCAATTGACAGGCCTCAAACGCTATGCTAAAACCCTAATAGTCCTTAGTTAAAATAGCAATTTTCTCACAATTTACAAAAAGTTGGAAACATTTGGGATATTGTAGGTACTCAACTGAACAAAATATATAACACCGGCCTGGTGGTTTTTGGATATTTTACTGCAAAAATACTACATAGTGCACCTTTAATAGTGAGAATTGGACCCTAAAGTAAAGTGTGGCCTATCCTTCCAGCATACTTATTCAAACATTGGAAGAATATATTGGGTAGAAATATTTACCTGTTGTTTAAGGGAGATGTGGGTTTGAACCCTGGCCCACCAAGTTTGTATGTACAGTTGAGTGAGCCTTGCCATTCCTTAGGAGCATCGTCCCCATCAAGCTCACTGTCACAGATAATTCAGACACAATTAGAAGGATTCAGTCTGAAAAGAAAAAAATCATTCTAAAAAGAAAAAGTAAGTTTAACGCTTACCAGATTAATCTTTCAGCATCCTCAAATCCTATTGGCTGTGCTGGAATTGGTGGAATACCTGTTATGTCTTCTTTTGGTCTTCTATATGTATCATCTACAAATTAAACCATGTACACAAGGTGTTGTTAACGTATCATACGCAACATAATGTATGTTTTTGTGTTAAAAATCATTTGTTACCTTTTGCAGCTAGATAAGGTGTTAACAAGTCTCCAAAGTCAATGTTGTATGAGCCTCGCTCTACGCCAGAGGGTGGCAGATACCAGGAGTGAGGGTAGGTTTCACTTTCTGACACCAGGCCATCGTTAATGTCATACGGGTCAGTATAGACCAGCACCCCAACAATGCCAAACTTGGCTGCATTTATAGCCTGTTTTGTTCATGTCACAGGAGAGTAAACATGTTTTAATGCATGGAAGTCTTCTACAACTCTGGAAAATATGAAGAGACCACTTAAAGCTACACTGTGTGATATTTCCCCTATCTAGCGGTGTAAAGGTATATGACCATCCAGTGAATATTAGTTTCTGTTCCTCTCAATTCCGATTTCGTTTTAACTCCTACGGTGGCCGATTTAGTCCTAGATTAACATGGCAATCCCCCTCTTCACATTCGACACGGTGCCATCGAGTGTTAAAACACGAAAGGCGAAGTTTGAATTTACGGGTATGTCCCTCTTTGGCTAATGTACTTTCAAGATGGAGGAGCTGGCGACCGGCATTCGAACCCCTCACCTGTATGTATTTTCAATGGCATATTATAAACTTATGAGAATACTTTATTACTTGAAAGAAGTAAATATACATTAATGAGCACATATATTTTTGAAAAAACTAAGTGTTTTTAGCTAAGAATAAACTAAAAAAGTTACACAGTGTAGCTTTAACCTCGACAAATCAATGTTAAGTGGTCTCTTCATTTTTTCCAAAGCTGTTTAATGATACCTCATGCTAAATTTCCATTTCTTTATAAATGTTTGTAATGTCTTTGATCGTTTTAACTAGTGTTTTCTCACTTTTTTCGATCTCCCTTCTCCTCCATATCTGGTGATGGCGATGGTTCCTCTCAGATCCAGTGTTCTGTTTAACAGCTCATAGTCACTCATTTTACCTTGGTTTCCATAGACAAGTTTTCCCTGCAAATAAAAAACAGATGAGTCAATATATTGGACCATATCACAATTTGATTCAGACATAAATTTCACTTCCATAATATACAATTACCCAATCATATCATATGTTGATAAAGTTAGTGATAACAAGATATGCTTACAATAAACTCCTGTGTAAAAAAAGTCATTATAGTGGAACTGTAAGAACAAATAAATAGCTATCAGTCGATGACTTTACTACAGTGACGTGGTGTGTGATAGCCCCAAAGGTCATTACACACAAAGACTGTCTTCTCTTGCTCAGGTATGTCATAAGTTATGGCTGTCATTATGTCACAAGATAATAGGCTTTATGTCACGATAACATCTCCATCAGAAGAGGAGTTTAAAAAAATTTAAAAAACGAATTAGAGGCAAGGAAAAGTATTAATTGAAAATAAAAAAGTAATATAATAAATGTACGCTGCGTTTCAAAAGTCTGCAACATTTGTAATGTTTTTCAAATAAGTCTGCCAAGACTGCATTTATTTGATCAAAAAGTATAATATTGTAAAATACTATTGCAGTTTAAATTATATATTTTAAAATGTGATTTATTCCTGCGATGCCAGTGTCACATTATCCTTCAGAAATGATTCTAATATGCTGAGTTAGTGCTCAAGAAACTTTTCTTATTATTATCAGTGATGAAAACTTTTTTTTTTAAATTATATATATATATATATATATATATATATATATATATATATATATATAATGATCAAAAGTACAGCATTTATTTGATATTATAAATGTCTTTACTGTCACTTTCGATTCATTTAATGTCCTTGGTGAACAAAAGTATTAATTTATTTTAAAAAAACATTCTTACTGACCCCTAAACTTTGGAACAGTAGTGTACACTTTATACTACTACCTTGCGAAAACAGATGTCAGTACAAACAGTGTTTATTTAAAGTATAATATAAAAGCATTCATGAACTGAAGCACATTGAGGCAGTGAAGGCTGCACACCTTGACATTTCCTGCAGGGGAATATGCTGCGTACGGCTGGACCACCTCTGGGTCCTCCTGTTCTGGTCTGTACGCTTTCTCTTTCTCTCTTGCCGTAAACAGGATTTGGTTTTCTGGATCAACTAAATAAAATACACGTTTTTTTATTCTTAAATTTCCTATACATCATTCAACATTTTTGGATAATATATGATCTTGATCACATTCATTGTGTTAAATTAAATCAGAAAAATGTCCCAAACTAGAAGCTGTTGTTTTTATTGTCGATGGGGTGTTGAATATGCTTTCTTACCAACAGAGACTTTGTTGGGGTTTGTTTTATTAGGGAATGACAGATACACCTTGTAGTTCTCTCTCCATGCACTGTCCAAGCCTGTTTTAGGGTCCTGCCATCTCTTCAGCATAAACTCTACGGTTGCTTCATCTCCAGCGGTGGTGGCCATGTGGGGAACCTTAGTCAGCTCCCTTTGGATAAAGAAGACAAGTAAATTCTCAAATCAGCTGAAACACACATCTTCATGAGGATTTATGCTCTAGAAAGTTTTAGAATCTCATACTCATGTGCTTCAGAATAAATATGTCACCTGAGGTTCTCTTTAATTTCATTGGTGTCCAGTTCTGCAAGAAATTTCTCAATGATACTTTCATCCACATCATGATATGCATCCCGGACCCACTCTGGCACCGAACTGCCTTTGTCAATGGCGAAGTGTCCCAGCAGAATTCCTATAGTAAAAACCACTGCCCCTGCAAGGAGACCCAACAACACCTTCTTAAGCATAATGTTTGTATATCAGATCCCTAAATGCACCTTCTGAATGTCCAACCAGCCGTATCCTCCTCTAATAAAGCCTGCCCCGAGAGTGATGGGATAGTGGGTGTGAAATAACTGTTATAATCAGTGTCAAGATCATATGAATGAACTTATGTTTGTCCTTCCAAACTGTGATTCCAAAATCCCTATTCCTGATAAGAGGGATTCAACTAGACCATAAAGTTTACTCATTAATGGGTTTTTGTGTGAAATGTCATGTTGGACTTTATCTCCTAGCACAACTGTAAAACTATATGTTTTAGTCATAAATTTATGAATGCACACTGCGTTTATAAGCATCAACAGTCCCACTTTATGACCACCATACACAAAACTAATATTCTCCACATTACTGAAACAAATGTAAAAGCTAAGAAGTTTGTATGGTGCTCAAGGTCTAATTTTTCCAGTGTAACCAAAATGTATACGGACAATATGCACATATGGACTAATGACAACTACCAACATGACATTACTAATCTAAATCTAATACTTTGGTTTGTTTTTCAAAATCTGAGTATTTATATAATCTTTTGCAGGTTCAGTTTCACAGAGTGGGGAACTGAGGGAGAGGATCTGGCAACAGTGTCTGCATGGTTACACGTTGTAACTTAACATATAGGCTACTGGTTGTATAATTTTTTGTGTTACCTTAAATGGTCCTCTTTAATATTACTGTTACTCAGTTAGTGCAGCGCCTTTAATTAGGGGGGAAATGCTTCCCATGATGCAAATGTTGAAGATTTGTATTTTCACTTTCACATTCATTGATTCGATGTGCTTAGCTAAACCATAGCTGGGTTCTTTTTTAAAAAACAGGATCGAGGATTTTAACTAAAAAAAGCGTAGTTTGTAATCGTAAGTATTCTGTGATATAATATAGCTACTTGAACGGTATCTCTTTGTAGGCTATTACCTATGACGTTGGGTTATATCATGTTGCACGCGCTATCGTTTCAGTTTACATTGTAGGCTACATGTGTTGTGTAAAGAAGCCCATACCGAATGTAAAATAGCATTTACAGCGAATTCATTAAAAAAAATATATATATTTCCCACACATTTAACTTAGTGCATTCGCCGTGTCCGTTCTTTTGATTTGGATCATTTCAATTAATTGGTTCACAAAGCAACAATTCAGTAACGTAACCGAAACTAGAACAGTCTCTTTCAGACGTGTTAAAAGGTTAAAAATGCTGAGCTGATGAGCATTACAAACATGAAACATTTACGACTTGACACCATTTTTAACCCGGAGTAGCCCAGTTAAGTTCGAAACGTTCAAATTAACCATAGATAGTACAATGAACAGGTGTTGTCTTTTATGATCTAACATGTTAGAAATGTAGTTTTGTGTTTCATGACCCAATAATAGCGTTGATTTTAACAAAAAGTAGCCTACTAAAACTTACAACAACAAAAAAAAGTTTTTGTGATGTCTGCAACTAACAGAAATTAGATATGTGAGATACAATAAAAATAAATAGACATGAGAGATACAATAAAAATAAATAAACTGTTGGGGAAGATCGCTTTTTTTTATTTTTTGCATCTTTTAGGGCCTCAATGATGTTTAAGTTCAATTTTAGATATAATGTTAGGTTTATTATTTGTCCATTTCTGTGTATGGTATTATCCATACATAATTATTAAGTTAACCACCAATTCTGCTCCAAATTCTTATTTTTGTATAACAAGAAAATATCTTTACCAAATAGTATCTTACATTTTGTGAATTTAAATATCAAATATTCAACATCAATCTAAAACAATTGGTAAATACACATTCAAAAAATAAGTGTTTTATGGAATCTTCTTCTGTGTTACAAAAGATGCATTCTGTCTTAATGTCCCTAAAAAAACTTGTTTCACTAGATATATCAAATGATGAATAGCTTTATATATAATTTCTTTGATTTTATTGGTCGAGGCCGTATTTACTGGGTAAACTCCAGACTGATTATGTCATGATGCAACTATTAAAAAAAAAAAAAGCGATTCACGAATTTGAGACTTTCCGGGGGATTCACGGAAAAAACAGAACTCAGTCTTTTTGTTGAGCTCATGGGCTTGTTTTGTGTTTATCAGAGTTTTTATAATACGTTTTTCCCTTTACCTTTTACAGAATTTCCAAGTAGTGCTAGACATGAGTCGCTTTGCTCTGCTTGTGAATCTTATAGCTCTACCCATCATTCACCTTTGGGCTGCAGTCACTCCAGAGCCCCCACATCTATTCCCCACATCAAGCAATGGAGAACCATTCCCATGGAACAAAATGAGACTTCCAGACACAGTATCTCCCCTTCAATACCATCTCCTTATCCACCCCAACCTCACAAGTTTAGACTTTTCTGGATTGGTGCAGATCCAAATTGAGGTGCATCAAGACACCAAGTCTATAATCCTGCACAGCAAGGATCTTCATATCTCCAATGCAAGGTTGCTAAATTCAGATATGACTCAGCTTCAGACCTTACAGGTCCTAGAGTACCCATACTTCCAGCAGATTGCACTTATATCTGATAATGTGTTGCTGAGGAGAGGTCATGTATATTCAATTCAACTGGAGTTTGCTGCCAACCTCTCTGAGAGCTTTCATGGATTTTACAAAAGCACATACCGTACCAACAATGGAGAAGTCAGGTGAGAAACCTTACATAAACACTCAAGATTTTTAGACAGTATCTCTCCAAGTGGCTTTTTGTGTGTGTGTGTGTGGAAATAATGTTATCGTGTCATTCACATTCTCAGGGTTGTGGCTTCTACACAGTTTGAGCCGACTAGTGCCCGAGCAGCCTTTCCCTGTTTTGATGAACCTGCCTTCAAAGCAAACTTTTCAGTGCAGATTCGCAGAGAAGCAAAGCATATTGCCCTCTCAAACATGCCCAAGGTGCTGTGATATCTATAGAACCTCTGTTGATCAATCCTTCTGTATTCAGTCTAAAACCTGAATAAATCATACTGCGACATGAACTATTAATCTGCCACGGGGAAGACTCTTGAATCTTCTGTTAAGCATTCTCTTTTTGTTTTCTTTACTCCAGCTGAGAACATTAGAGTTGCCAGACGGCCTGTTTGAGGACCAGTTTGATGTGAGTGTAAAGATGAGCACATACCTGGTGGCCTTCATTGTCTCTGACTTTCTCTCTATCAGCAAGACCAGTCAGCATGGAGTCCAGGTGAGAAGATGATCCATCTCAGGTCATTAAAACGATTATAAAGTTAATGATAAAGCTCTGATTTACTGTAAGATCTCACCTCCATCATTTATCATGTTTTGTGATCCTGCTCATAACATGTATATGATGTGAATTCAGATTTCAGTGTATGCTGTGCCAGAGAAGATCGACCAAGCAGAGTTTGCTCTGGACGCTGCAGTAAGGCTGCTTGACTTCTATGATGACTACTTCGACATTCCTTACCCTCTTCCCAAACAGGGTCAGCTGTAAATTTGTGTCTACTGCTTAGCTTATCATGCAAATACAGATATCTAGGTTCAACATTTATATTATCTGCTACGTAGATCTTGCCGCTATCCCAGACTTCCAGTCTGGAGCGATGGAGAATTGGGGTCTGACCACCTATCGAGAATCAGGCCTTCTTTTTGACCCCCACAAGTCTTCTGCTTCTGATAAACTGGGCATCACAATGATCATCGCTCACGAACTGGCCCATCAGGTGGACTTATGACATTAATTCACTTTATTGTGTGTGCAATGTATAGTAATGATTCTAGCAAGTGACCTTTTGCTGACGTTAATCCGTGAATGTTTTCTTCTGTTCTTGTCAGTGGTTTGGTAACCTTGTGACCATGCAGTGGTGGAATGATCTGTGGCTGAACGAAGGTTTTGCCAAGTTCATGGAGTTTGTGTCTGTTAACATCACCAATCCTGAACTGCAAGTTGTACGTTTTTATAAAAATGGTGGCTCTTGTTGAAGGACTGCTCCCTTTTTATTTCCAAGTACTCAGTAAGAGATTTGGAGATATGTGCTAAAATCAATTCCAATCATCTTTGTGCAACAGGAGGATTATTTCCTGGGGAAGTGTTTTGAGGCCATGGAGGTGGACTCCTTAAGCTCCTCTCACCCCGTGTCCACGCCGGTGGAGAACCCTGCTCAGATTCAGGAAATGTTTGATGATGTTTCCTATGACAAGGTGCATTAAAAAACTAGGGAAAACTGTTTTTCAAGTTTTGTTAACGCATGTTACAGTTGTGAATGTCATTTCAGGGGGCTTGTATTCTAAACATGCTGAGAGAGTTTCTGACCCCAGAGGACTTTAAATTGGGGATTGTGAGATACCTGAAACGCTACAGTTACCAGAACACAGTCAATAGTAACTTGTGGGAAAGTCTGACCAATGTGAGTACAAGCTGCATGCGTAATGCAAATGCATACATCTCTGCAGTAAACAATGTGAGCTAATTCATTAGGTGCGGTCACATTTACTGCTGTTAGGCAAATTTTCGCAAAAGATTTCTCCTCTGAGGTTTCACGTAGAGCTCAAACGCACCTTAATAGTGTACATGATTAAAATGTCTTATGATGTGTAGTGAGAGTAAACAGGTTTTCAATATCTCTGTTATAGGTTTGTGACTCTGATGGTCTGGACGAGGGCAGGCTGAAGGGCGATAAGTCTTGTCGGCGCTCAGTCTCACATTCTGGAGCTTCTGTGAGTTAAAACCACAATATGTCATTTTTCGTTTCTAGAGGTCGCTTATTCAAAACAAAGGCTTTTTTTATTATGCCGCAGACGACCACTTTCGCCTGTTTTATCATATTAGACACATTTGAGTGTGTTGAAAGTTATGTTATAGTGCTACTCTGTGTACTGCAGTAAGCTATATCGATATTAGGCATGGTAAAACAGGGTACTTGCAATAAATCATGAAAATGAGATTTAAACAAAAGACTTATTTTAAAACTTAGATTAGTTTTCTGCCAATTAATGTATCCAGACAGTTGCTCACTTGTCTAATAAAACACATAATATATTAAAGCGTCTTTGGTGTTTCCATGGAAATCGAGGGTAACGCGGGTATAATGTCATTGATAGGCGATGCACGAACACAATACGTGTCCTGATTAAAATTGCTTATTTCTCTGGATTTAAATATTCTTGGGAACATTGGGATATGTTGTGATGTATTTCTGTGGTATTGTATCTCTCAGAAATGGCACTCTGAGGATGAGCTGGATGTTAAGGCTATGATGGAGACATGGACGTTGCAGGAGGGCTTTCCACTCATTACAGTGGAGGTCAAAGGTCGCGAAGTAAGACTGAGTCAAGAGCGTTACCTCAAGAGTGATGACCTCTCACAAACATCCAGGTTATTATTGTCAAGTATCTATATGTTTTTTTTCTTAATTTTCAAGCCTTTTTAAAGACCCAGTGAACCGGAAGTAACAAGTGAGTTTTCGTCAGTGCTGTGACATATTTCCAAGTAAAATGGAATATTGAATAGAGGGCAGGGTTTGACTTCAGCGCTCCTCCTCTCCATCTCTCGCTCATAGCAGACTAACGGCTGGAGGGGAGTGGTTACAAATTTTCAAACCTAAGCCGTTAAACTGCCGTCATCTGAGAAGGAACGCCGTTTCCAGACTGGAAGTAACTTTTCAGATTTTGATTAAAGATTACCACAGAAGACAACACCTGCTGATTTGAATGTTTGGAACTTATATGCGCTATTTCGTCTTCCAGTAACAAACTATTTTTTGTGTGTATTAACTTGCATATATTAATTGTTCACCCTTAGACCTTTAATATGTGCTAAAAAAGTAAATAGGGTCAATTTTATTATCATGAGGAATTTAAACTATAAGGGATTGTATTTTTATGTTTTATTTAGGGTTTATATTTTTAAAAATATGATCACAATTGAGATGTATTGCAGGTTAAGATAAGATGTCATTCTCTTCTGACAAGCAAGCTGATAAAACACTGAGACAGTGGTGAATAATACATCATATCATGAACAAGATGAATGATTATCAATGCATGAATCCATGTCACTCAGAATGTTGACAATTTTTTCCACATTTTTCCACACATCATTTTTTTAAATGATATCCTTGTATGTGGGCAAATATAAATAATTTACAAAGTGAAGTTGCTCACAGTAACGCAACTGCCTCTCTGTTAGGAAGGATATACGACAACAGTATCTCACAGGAGACACATTGAATCTGTACTTATGGGCATAAAGTGAAGCTTTTCTCAGCTTGGATACTGCCACATTGCATCACCATTGGCCACTTTCACCGTTACCACAAAATGTGAATTCTTACGGAAAATATAACTTATATTTGCTTTGTCACAGGAAGTGAGATTTTTTCCGGACTTGTTTTTTTTTTTTTTTACACTTGATTGTAAGTTTGGCTTAAGCTTTTGCTTGTTACAGCTTCCTGTGGCACGTTCCATTGACTTACATTACCAGTGGCTCAACAACAGTACACCGCTTCCTGCTTAACACCAAAACAGGTATTTGTTTGAATCCCATTATTTGACAATATTATTAATTTTGTGATAATATGATTTAGTAATATTATATATTGTTTCATAATAACTTTATTACATGATTTTGTAAAGGTTTTTAAATGTCATGCTTAGAGAAAAAAGGACTTCACGTCTCTAAACTACACAAGCACTGAAGTATATGTGTGAGACAGATTACCATAAAACACTGTACACTCTAAAAAATACGGTTCTTTACTGGCATCTGTGGTTCACCACACAACCGTAAACATTTATGTAAACTTTCCTTTGCACAAAAGGTCCTATATAGTGAAAGAAGTTCTCCACACCAAGAAAAAAAAACGGTTCTTCACTGAAAGGTTCTTTGTGGAATCCAGAATGTTTCTTTAATAGGATTGCTTTGAGAAAAAAACGTATTTATCGTGCTGAATTCTGACCGATCTGTTGTATATGTCATCATAGACGTGCTGTATCTGCCAGAGGAGGTGGACTGGATCAAGTTTAATGTGGACATGAGTGGATATTACATCGTGCACTATGAGGGCTCTGGCTGGGATGACCTCATCAGGCTGCTCAAACACAATCACACGGCACTCAGCAGCAACGACCGGGCCAGCCTCATTAACAACGCCTTCCAGCTGGTCAGGTCAGTCCACAGCCACCTGTGTGTGTTCTTATTGGTCAGTGAGAAGGAAATATATGAAGAGTATGAAAAGTATTGTAGATCAGACAATAAAAGTGTGCCAAGTAAGCGGGGTCTGGTTGACTGAAAAATATCCCTCCCTCTTGTGTTTTTGGACAGTGTTGGTAAACTTCCTCTGGATAAGGCTTTAGACCTGACTCTGTATCTAAGCAAAGAAACTGAGATTATGCCAGTCACGCAGGGCTTCAGTGAGCTTGTGCCTCTGTACAAACTGATGGAGAAAAGAGACATGGTGGAGCTGGAAAACCAGATGAAGGTCAGTGAGTGGTCATTTATATTTGATCTTCTAGCTTGAGGATTAATTCATTCATGATTAAGGCTTGAAATCCTCTTCATTTCATGTGAGCAATTTTGAGCGTCAGTTATAATTCATTTTGACATTTTAATGATTCACGTAATTAAAGGGATAGTCCACCCAAAAATAAATCATTCTGCCATCATTTACTCAGCCTCAAGTTGTTCCAAACCTGTATGAGTTTGTTTGTTCTGCTGGGGGATATTTTAAAGAGGATATTTTGTAGAATATAGATAATAAAACAGTTGATGGGCCCCACTGACTAAAAATACTATGGAAATTAATAGAGCCCATCAACTGTTTGGTTTCCCATATTCTTCAAAATATCTTTATTATATTGAACGAACGAACAAACTAATACAGGTTTGGAACAACTTGAGGCTGAGTAAATGATGACAGAATTACAATTTTGGGGTGAACGATCCCTTAAATTGGATGTCATTTAGGACAATCCCAGTGCTGTCAAATCGAGCGGGTTTTTTTAATGAAAAGGGATTTTTTTTTAAATGTTTGTAAAATATGTCTTTTATGCTCACCAAAGCATTTATTTTATCAAAAAAGCAAAGCTACATTTTCATCATAATTTCTCCAGTCCTCAGTGTCACATGATTCTGTGTCACAGAAATCATTCTAATATTCTAATTTGGTGCTGAATAAATATTTCTTATTATTATCAATGTTGAAAACAATTGTGCTGCTTTATATTTCTGTGCAAACTGTAATGCATTTCTTTGATGAACAGAAAGTTCAAAAGAAAAGTGTTTATTTGAAATATAAATATTTTATATCTGTCAATTTGTAATCAATTAAATGCTTTTTTGCTGAATAAAAGTATTAATTTCTAACTGGCCCCAAACTTCTAAACGATTGTGAATATTATAAAATCTGGTATACACTAGATTCCCAGGTTTGTGGGAAATCTGGAGAAATTATTTCAGGCCTAAAATAGTTCTCAAAGTTAAAAAGAAATAAAGGAAAGTGGTGGGAAAGTCATGGACAATCTGTAGTAAATATATTTTTTTTAGTTATGCTAAACTGTAAAAAATGTAATGGCTAGAAATTGTATGCAAAAGCCCATGTTTTGATAGTTTTTTAACACTTATTTTTGTAAAGCACTTTAAATGACCATTTGTTTATGAAATGCCATGCTGTGCATGTGTAACAGATGTTGATTCTCTCTGTGGTCTAGGGCTACATACTGCAGCTGTTCAGGAAGCTCATAGACCAGCAGTCGTGGACTGATGATGGCTCTGTGTCTCAGAGGATGCTGCGGAGCTACCTCCTCCTGTTCGGCTGTGTGCGGGGTCATCCACCCTGCGTCAGCACCGCCACCCAGCTCTTCAACAGGTGGAGGGACTCAGATGGGAATATGAGGTCAGAGGCCATCTTTGTCTTTCCCTTCTGAAAATGATTTTTAAACACTGAACAATTTACACTCTTACCATTAAGAAGATAAAGAATACATTTCACTTTTTTGTCCGTCCATACACTAGTCTTCCCAATGATGTTACAATGGCTGTATTTTCTGTTGGCGCCCAGACTGAAGATGGCTGGGAGTTCCTATTTGAGAAGTACAAAGAGTCCATGTACGTCTCGATCAAGAGCAGGATCAAGATGGCCCTCACAACCAGCCCTCTTGATCACAAGTTAAAATGGTAAGGCTTTTATATATTTATATACATGGCATTTTCACTCTCACACAAGAGTGAAAAAATAATATCACTTGGTATTTTTATCATTTAAAATGCAGTAAATGGTTAAACATTTCTTTGTCTTACATGGACCTGTTGAAAACTGCTGTGTTATTAGATTTGTGTTTTTATGTGCCAAATCTCAAAATTGTCCTATGGTGTGACTGTCTGAAGCATGGTTCAATAAATTGCAACTTTTATCAATTGAAAAGAAAAGCATTATAATATTAATAAATAGATCAGGCATAATCACTGGTTTCCCACTGAAGCTAAGCAGGGTTGAGCATGGTCAGTACCTGGATGGGAGACCTCTAAGGAAAACTGGGTTGCTGCAGGAAGAGGTGTTAGTTAGGCCAGCAGCCTTTTTTTTACTGCCTATATGTCATTCTCTATATATCCTTCTCTATTTGTTAGGATGATGGAGCAGAGTCTGGTGGGAGAGGTGATGAAGACTCAGGATCTGCCTTATGTTGTAACTTCAGTCAGTAAAAATCCTAAAGCCTACAAACACGCATGGGACTTTTTACAAGCTAACTGGGACTCCCTGATTAAGAAGTGAGATTCTGATTTAATCAGACACAGTAGTGGTGTATTGTGAGCCCTTTCATAACTTCAAATATTTGTTTATAGGTTTGATCTTGGCTCACACTCCATAGCGCACATGGTAGTCGGAGTGACCAACCAGTATTCCACCAGAAAAATGCTAGCTGAGGTAGGCGCTATTGTTTATTGAAGTAATTAGGACCTTTCATCAGTTTGTGATCAGAAAAATCTATTGTATTACATAGAGCATGTTTCTCTGCTCCATCAGGTTCGTAGTTTCTTCAGTTCCTTGCGGGCTGAGACTGGAGCAGAACTGAGATGTATTCAGCAGGCCCTGGAGAACATAGAAGAGAACATTCGCTGGATGGACAAGAACCTCCCACTACTGAAGGCCTGGCTGCACAGACAATATGACCAGCACAAAAAATCTGAGCTTTGAAGCACTTGCACTGTAAATGTCTCAATTCATAGGTGTATACATTTTTTTATTATAATGTAAGAATTTTGGTGTGCTAAAGTGTGTGATTCTGAATTTGTGAATACGGGGTGAATATTTTTGAACCACTGTACCATTTCTTATAAAGGTACAATTAAACATTTTTCATCTCTCCCCAACCTGTACTATTTAAATTAAAAGTGTATGGATTGGATTACCTTTGTAATGTTTTATTTTGTCATGAATAGTTTTAACCTGCAAAAGCATAACTTTAGGCTCCAACACTTTAAATGTATATACCAGCAATCATTCATACAGTTTGCAAAAAATAAGCCATGCAAGTCAGAGGCTGTTTTAGTTTTTTTTTTATTGCTTTGTTGCATTTTTCACAAGCCTTACATTTTCAAAACTATTAGTACCAATATCAACACAGATCACCAAAAGTGCACTTTTTTCAAAAACTTCAGCATGTTTTCAATTGTGTTAAACAGTACACAAAATCATAAAGTATCCCTTTTACAAAACAAGCGTTTCAAAACATTTCATTCACAGTAACTGCCTCTCCAGTTTAATACAGTTTTCTATTATGTAATCCAACCGATCTTAATGGTTAATCAATGAATCATTTGGCACATCTATTGAATTCAATACATAGATATAATTTCTACTTGTTTCCAGTTTCTGATAGATAACCAAATGGAATTAATTATTTTTACATTATAATCAATTTATCTTAAATGATAACTACATTACTGTAACTCAGCCTTATAACGGCCAACAAGATCAGATATGGAATAGTGAGAACATTTACTGTATTGGCACTAATTCTGTTCTAGAAAACTTAATGACTGTCACAGTTGTGTTTCAGTGATTAAACCAAAAGTTCTTGGTACATATTACAATAATCCTGCGGACTGAAAATGTGTATAACTGTAATGAAAGCATAGTATCAGATTTTGAAAGAAAGACTAGCTGTCTATTATTTTTATTTTTTTTACAAAAAGTATGTACACCTTACTTGCGAAAATAGCACCAAAGCGAATAAAAAAAAAAACTAAATGAAAAGTTGTAATTCGTTTAAACAGATAGTCTAAACTGGTTCCGCACAAGTTTGATCATAATTTAATGAGCATAGGCAAGTACATTAACATGTGAGGTACAAAATACAGCTGTCATGTTAAGTCTATTACAGAAAAAAAGCACAAAAATGTTTTTCTCAATTGTTTCATTTGGTCCTGTGAGACTCTTTTCCCCATAAGGGGGCGCTCCTACATAAAGTTACAGCTTGAGCGTAAACTATGCTGCAGTGATGTAAACAGAAACCCAAAGTAACATGATGCCAAAGAACTGACAATTGTAGGCTTTCATTAGCTTAACCCACAAAAACGGAGAATCTAAACCTGTGGCTGATGACTTCCTCTTTTTTTCCTTCTCCATCTCAATCTCTCAGTTTCTATTTGTATTATTTAAGTTCACAGATGTTCTGTAGTCAGGCCACCCCGCATCAGGATGTCCCATCAGTCTGCATGCAGCCAGGACAGCAGTGCAATGTGTCATGTATGAAGAGATCACACTCCACACAGAACACTTTTTTACACGCTAGACAGGTGAACACCTGCAAAGAGGAGAAACAACAAGGTGGTATGTTACTTTAAACATCAAACCTATTAACCCCCAGTTTCACAGACAAGGTTTAAACCTAGTCCCAGACTTAAATGCATGTTTGAGCTGTTTTAACTTTAAGTAACTTGCACTGATATATCTCAAAATATGTAAGTGCATATATTTTGTCTCAAAATGCATAAAAGTAATATCCTGAAAAGCCAGACCCACATCAATATTAGATTTGCTGCCGCTAGGGTGCTTCTAGATTTCTAGACTTTACAAGTAATGTTTTTTTTCTAAGGCAAATTTATAAAAGCCACTTAAATGCCCTAATTGAACTAAGGCCTAATTCTGGCTTAAATCTAAATCCTGTCTGTAAAACCAGGCCTTTATGTTCACATACAAAAGATCTGAAAATGAAAAAACCTACACTTTTCTCTTTCAACTCTCCTTGGCAAGCTTCACAGAACCTGAAAAGACAGATTAACACTATGAAACAGGCTGAAACAAAACAGTCCAACCACAAAGTGAGCGTGGAGCGCACCTCTCTCCCTTATACTCCTCCAGTGGGGTCTCCTGGAAGGCCTCCAGGGGGAAGAGATGGTGGAAGGAACGGGCCAAGTGAGGAGCGGAAACTAAAGTCAGACCTGCACCAGAGAGAAGACAGACTGACAACTGAACATATCGATACTTTCTGAAGATTACTGTAAAGACATGCTGAGGACTTACCACACACTTTACACTCCACTGGCAGCTCTGTGTATTTAGCTCTGCACTGTGGGCAGTAGTAGCCGCCGAGAGTGAGTACTGGCTCACCAGTGCTCTCCAGATGCCTAAAATATTACAACATAATATTTAAACATTTAAAATGATAATTAAATATAATTTAACATAAAATCTGCAAAACTACATACAAACACAACCGCTCTATTTCAAATAAATGCTATTCTTTTGAACATTCTATTCATCAACAAATCCCGGAAAAAATGGATCATGGTTTCAACAAAAAAAGCTTCACAACGATTTGTTGAAATGTTTCTTGAGCACCAAATCAGCATATTGTTTTGATTTCTGAAGGATTATGTGACACTGAAGATGATTATTGATGCTGTAAATTCAGCTTTGACATCACAGGAAACAAAATACATTAAAACTGTAAATAAACTGTACTGAAATAGTGAAATAGACAACAGTTATTTTGAATTATAATATTTACTGTTCTCAGATTTGGTGAGCATAAGAAACTTATTTCAAACACATTAAAACAATCTTAACTTTTTAACAGTACTGTATATACTATTAATCAGATTTAATATTACGCTATGGTAAAACAAATTTAACATAGAAACAGATCCTATTAAAAAAAGAACAAGAAATATACAATTAAAATGATTTTTAAAAATGTGTTAAAGAACATGATCATCTTTAATCTGTACTCACGACATGCTGAACGAGGGTTTGGCATCCTGATCAGACATGGAGGCTATGACATGCTGGGGGAAACCTAAGCAAATTATTATGTGCATTAAGAATAAGAATACACATTATATATAGTAGCTTACACTAATACATCATTTATCATCATTTACATCAGAAATTAATCAGGACTTACAGTGTCTTCACTCTTTAAAATAAATTAGATAAAATGACAAATTTCAGCAGAGCAATCACAAAATTCTACACATTCTTTAAAGGTTAGTTCACCTAGAAATAAAATTTGTCATTAATTACTCACCCTCATGTCGTTCTAAACCTGTAAGACCGAACACAAGATATTTTTGATGAAATACGAGAGCTCTCTGAACCATCCATAGACAGCAATTAAATTAACACTTTCAAGTCCAAGAAAGGCAGTAAAGAGATCGTTAAAATAGTCCATGTGACTCCAGTTGTTCAACCTTAATTTTATGAAGTGACGAGGATCCTTTTGTGTGCAAAAATCAAACAAAACAATGACTTTATTCAACAATTTCTTCACGTCTGTTTCTGTCTCCTATGCAGTTAAGTTGGCCAGCTCCTGCGTAAGCATCACAAGTATGGGTTGTGTTACTCGCGTAAATAGCATCGGCCAATTATAAGCCAGCATTCTGGCTTGGCTCAGTCTAATGTAACTTGGAAGAGCTGCACTGTATCAAGAGTGTGACTACATCAACAGTGTAGGAAACTGACACAGACTAGAGGAAATTGTTGAATAAAGTCGTTATTTTTGCAGAAAAAGTATTCACGTCATTTAATAAAATCAAGATTTAACGACTGGCGTCATATAGACGATTGTAACTAATCATTTTTTCTACCTTTCTGGGCCTTGAAAGTGTTCATTACATTTCTGTTTATGGAGGGGCCTGAGAGCTCTTGGATTTCATCAAAAATATCTTCATTTGTCTTACGGGTTGGGAACGACATGAAGGTGTGTAATTAATGACAGAATTTTAATTTTTGCTGAACTAACCCTTTAAATACTTAGGCTACTTTGATTACACTTTCAGCTACCAGCAATAAGATTGTTATACTTTTAACTCAGTGTTTAAAATGACTTTAAAAGTGTTTAAAAGGGATTACCCATGCGAATGAGAGAGCACTCGGAGGAGGAGCTGGCAGGAGGCGGCTTCACATGCTGCATCAGCAACTCTTTAAAATGACTCTCATCCAGTATCACATTATAAGTTCCTGTTGGGCCAATTCAAAAGAAATAAAACACTAGACAAGTGAAAAACTGTAACGGCATATAAAAGTATGACTACCAACCTCCGGTTTCTCTTGTGAGAATGGTACACACTCGGACCTCTGCTGACAGGCCGATCACAGACACTCTGATTTTCAAACCATTCAGAGTCTGTTGATATATTAAAACACATTCAACATAACTTGCAAACCGTTACAGTCCGCAGCCATTAAAGTCATTCAAACTCACTTTGATAAGCTCATAGATGTTGGCTGGGTCACAAGTAGTGAGACTGCTGAAAATAACCAGGATTTCTTTGCTTGTATGAGCAGGCATGTGTCTGCATGAAAATAGAGATAAGAGTTATCACTGTAGATGATGAAGACAATGTGTGTATGGTGTTTGTACAACTTTCAAGCATACAGCTGTGGGTGCAAATCCAGTTCTACAACTAAACTGTAAACACATAGAAACAGGTGGATGGTAATGCCAGGATGCACTTAAGTTCTAAAAATGCCCATTAAAAAACTATGAGCTCAATTGAGGCCGATCTTTTTCTTGTCCTACAAGAAGACATGGGCATAAACTATGATGGATTGGAAGCACAAATTCCTGAATAAATCCCTCCATACGCAACAAAATAAGGAATTTTGCCCCAAGAGTGGATGAGATCATAGGTCATTCTGAAATGTCTATTATACTGAGTGTATTATCAAAATGGTTCGTATAATTACCTCCCCAAAAAAACGTCTTAGACGATTATGTTCCATAACCACAGACATCCAAATGCAAGATAACATGACAGCATTTATTGCGTTTCATCTGCATGATTTGAGCTGCAAGTCATTTATGATGTATGAAAAAAGAGGGTTTTTTTTTTTTAACAGGATGAAACCAGAGCTTTGTTCACAAAGGTTTTATGTGATTTTTATGTGTGCACACAAGTTAAAAGATAAAGTATGTAACTTTTTTGTGTTCAAAATGTATATAATGAGCAAGTACATCATAAATCCATCTTCCAAACCATTTTTGGTCTTATCCTGAATTACAATGGTATGCCTATAATAAATGTTTATATTCAGACTATTTTGACAACTAGTACCCCAGTACCGGCGTGACTCATCAGCTCCAGCTACAATGTTCTTCTGCAAGATGCATGCGGTTTTGTTTATTAACTGCTAGAGTGCCAAAAGTTACACAGTGTACCTTTAAATTCACAAATTTAGATGGAAACACAGTTAACACTGAACCCTCTAACCTCTCTGCTGACATGTGCCTTACTTCAGAGTCTGCATAGCCATGTTGAGAGAGTTGTAAAGGGACGGTTCCCCAACACATGTGGAGTCCACAGCTTTCTTCAGAGCTGCTATATGCTTCTTAGGGTTCCCTAGCAAGAGTAAAATAACGTGAAGTTATGATAATATACAACACTTCTCATAACTTGCAAACATAATACTGTAATGATGCATCAACCTGCAAGATCAGTGAGCTTCTCTGCCCTTTTGTTCTTGGTGGCAATGATCCCTATCTGTGACGATATGGTACAGTTAACAGAAGCTGCACACTCTGTAAACACTCACAGACAGAAGCAGAGTCAAGAGCATTACCTGACTGATTGGATTCTGGTCAAAGTATTCCTCCACAAAATACTCCATCAGCTGAAGAATGAATGCAAAAGATACATTTGGACAGATTTCATATAATGTTAGCCTTCCATTCTCCACTGTAAATGCAGTGCTACTAACCTTCAAGGTGGAGGTCAGCCTGTTGGGCTTCAGGTCCTGATCTTCCATTGATCTAGAGGAGTCAATGATCACAAAGAGGTGCCGCATCTGGGTTTGGAGGAATTGTATGTGGTTTTATGATGAGTTGTCGATCAGAAAACAAAATACATAAATAAAACAATCCTATTACTATGGAGGATACAGCTTACCATCCCAAGTCGAACTTGTCCATGACTCTCAAACACTCTGCAATGTGATAGACAGAATGCAAATGAGTAACAAACAAGAAACAATGAGCTCAAAATGATGTTTATATTCTGCATTTGAGTGCTGCACCTTTTCCTCTTTGCCTGGAAAAGAATGTCCTCCACAGTAGCTTTAAGAGATCCAGACTCATCCTCCTTCAGCACCTCCCTGACAGACACACGTCAACTGGTCATTACAGCATATGTACTTTAATAAATGCCAGTAGGTGACAGTCTTGTGATGCCCTTCAAGATTTTAAAATATCAGTTACTACAGAAATTAAATTTAATGTGAGATCTTTAAAAGTTGTAAGCTTTTGGAACATGTTATTTTTAAATAACATTTTAAATTATTACATAGATGGCAGTATAAGTAATGTTTTATGTTTATAGTATTAATAAAACGTTTCTGGTGACAATTTGAGGGAAACACTGTATCTTTAAATATATAATTTTAATTAAAGCACGTATAAAGCACAACTTTCAACTTCTCTCACCAAGTTCGTTCGTATCCTCCTTCCCAGCGTTTTGTTCTCTCTGGTTCTTCATCCATGATGTATATATTTTTTTCAGACTGTCAGCTTTCTTTGGTGGAGAATGTTGTCAGAACTATTCTTCTAAAACTCTCTCTTACGTTATATAGATTTTCGAATTGAACCTTATAACAGCAGATCAAAATGTCTACAAACTGGATTTTTGTATTAACGTCATAAGTAATTTGCTCAGTAAATTATAAAAACAACAGTACAGTACAGTAACAGGTCTCTACTTTAGTACAACCCTTGTGTGTCGATTTGTTATGTCCCCTGGTACAACATGCGAAAAGTAGTTCCGTGTTGTAAGAGGTCCTAAGTGTTCCACATTTAGATTCATAAAACATGTTGATTGTTATGGCTAGCATTTAGTTGCCCCTTTTATAAATTTAATAAGCGGAAATAAATAAGACATTTCCTTTAATTGAATAGCTTTATTTTCTGTAAAAATGTACAGCAGGCTGCATTCAACAACATCATTGACTTCCACATTAAAATTGCTCCACTCTCAACAATCATCTACAGATTTGATATAATAGTCTGAAAGAGGCTAATTATATTCATTATATAATTGCAATTTAATTCACACTAATTCTCTACTTAAATTATTTTTGTTGTTGTTGGAAAAAACAATATAATGTTATTTTGGTGACAGATTAATCTAGAAGTTAAAACAAAAAAGAAAAGAAAATCCAATGAAACATTATAACAAACAAACACGTATTAGAATGTTTTTACTTGGAGATCCCCAAAACTACAACAAAAAGTGATCACAGTCTTGCTCATATTTAAAACACACAAACTTTGGCTTGACTAAAATTGCTACACCAAAAGATAAAAGGTTTAAGAAACATCTAGCTTAAAAAAATAATAAAAAATACTTCATAGATACCACAATATTTTGATCAAGTTTAGATTGGCTCAAAAGCAAAAACCTGTCTATATAAAACAGCAGCCATACATTTTCTTAATACATTGGTACAGATTTTTTTATACAGAAATACATTAAGTCCCAAAACAAAAACCATCATGTGACAAAGCGCCTTGCTGGGTTTTCAGTGCCAGTTTTTTTATTGTCTGTGGTCATAGTCGCTGACCCTTCTTTTGATGAGGGAGAGTTTACTCTTCAGCTGTCTACACCTTTTCTTTTTCATCTGATAGTCTTGAGACTGCGGAAAAAGAAAACAGGTCAGTATTTATATTTGCACCTATACATATATCATAACTATTGTTTACAAAGTTCCAGATATGATTATTTTAAAAGCTGTGACAAATCATGCAATTATTCGATCAATATTCTAATCAGAAAGTTTATTAAAGATATAATACCAAAATATTTTACCTTCTTCAAACTTTTGAGCCTGTTGTATTGATCTATGGCATCCTTTTTAGGAAATAAAAGCAGGAGTAATATATATTAATGGACATATTTGAATAAAAATAACAAGAGAGATAATTTAAATTTAAGTTTTTTGTTGTTTATAAAGGTGGAAGATATTGTGAAAAATCCAATGGATTAGTTCCCTTCAGAATTAAAATTCCCTGATAATTTATTCATCCCCATGTCATCCAATGATGTTTACGTCTTTCTTCAGTCGAAAAGAAATTCAGTTTTTTGAGGAAAACATTCCAGAATTTCTCTCCAAATAGTGGACTTCAACAGCAACACTGGGTTAAAGGTCTAAATTGCATTTTCAACGCGGTATCAAAGAGCTCAACCGGATCACCAGCCAAGGAATAAGGGTCTTGTGTAGCGAAACGATCTGTCATTTTCTTAAAAAACAAAAACAAAACTATATACTTTTTAATCACAAATTCTCATCTTGCACTGCCCTGTGCTGCAGTGTAAAGGTCACTCAAGGTAGGTGGAAATACCAACCCAATGCCAAAAAACTCCTTTAACTTCAAAATCGCCTAACATCATTGTTTTACCTTTTATTTATTTTTTTTGTCTTTGCACGTTTGTTTTGTTGACACTGGGTCAGTACTTCCTGGAATGTTCTCTTCAAAAAACTTAATTTCTTTTCAACTGAAGAAAGACATGAACATCTTGGATGACATGGGGGTGAATAAATCAGGACTTAGGATTTTTTTTTTAGAAAACTAAATCTTTTACGTAAGACTTGTCACTCCTATCCTTAAGATACAAACTTTAGGAGAACTGTTTTCACTTTATAGATTGCATACCAGGAACTGTGGGCTGCCTTCCTGTAATCTGTCCAGCTCTCGATCTGCATCTGCCAAGCCCTGATTAATATCATCTAGCTCAGCCTGAAGACGCTTGTACTCCATGTGATCTCGGTCAAACTCTCTTTTGTACTCAAGCCTCTCCTGCTCATTAATGATGGGAGGATACTCACTGAGAGCATGACAGCATAGAATAGAGGTGAGGAAAAATGTGACATGTGATACTGATTAGTCAGAAATGCAAAAAAAATGCTCTAAAACTACCATATATAACTTAAAGATTCTCTCACATTTCAGCTGTATCCAGCTCATCTCCAGATTCTCCAGCATCATAGTCTCTTAGTTTGCCCTTCAGTCCACTCAAAGAGCTTGTCAAATCAGAACCACTACTAGAAAAAAAGAAAATGTGCACAAAAAGCAAAATATATCAATAGAACTTCTGATTGCAACAAAAAGAGGGAACACAGTTTTCTGATAACAATAGTTTCAGCCAGTTCACAGTGGTGAAACTGGTTATTCATGTTCACAACAAAACAAAACCCACCGGGTCCCATTCATTCAGGGACAAGATTTCCTGGATTCCTTTGCTCTGTAACACCTAGTCTTGTGACAGACTAAAACTGACCTAGGCCAATCATTGTGCTCGGTTCGCTTATTAACAGAGATGGCCATTTGTCTACAACATGTGACTGTGTACATTTTTGTGCTACTATTAAATTGCATGCATTTGGATTGTCATCACAACCATCGACCACTATTAATAATTAATATCTACAGTTTATAACCAATCATATTCTAAAATGTTCAAGCCCTATACAGACAAAAAAAAAATATTTGAACAAAGTCTTCTCTTCACCGAGAACCTACCTTGGAAGGTAAATTGGTTTCTGGCTGTAAACCATTGGCTGTGCAACACCGATTTGGTCATTCGGGGCATTGACAAAAGCCTCTGGATCTCCAGACACATTATTAACCTGAAGAAAAACAGTCTGAGTTCATATCTGGACATTTTTAAAGAAATTTTACTGTAGGCAATAACAGTACAATAAATATTTAAGAAGAATTCAGTTCACCCTTGTTCACCCAGTATTTGTATACATTTCATTTTGTTCCAGCTTAGAAACATTGTGCTTTTTTTTTTAAAGCCAGCATTTTCCATCTTAAAATATTTTCACCCATCACTGTAACTAAGTGTTGCTATATGCCTTTTGCCCCTTTTTTTACTTCAGCTTCTCTGTTTCCTAATGCAGTCAGCCTTTCTGTATGGTAAACAGTCTGGACAAACATTAAAGGCAGGCAGAACCGGTTCCACCACTTCCACAAATACCATCATGACATAAAGGATGAAACTACCACTGCTTACATGATGAATTGTGGAAGAACAAAGCCAATGCACTGACCTAATGCTAGAGACTTGGTCTCTCTTTTTTTGGTCCAACAAATTGCCACCTAGCAATTCTTAGACTTTTAAGGTCACTGTTAAGTGTTCCATGCATTTCATTATGAAATTTTGATTCAATCACGTTTTCCATCAAGTGAAAGTGCATAAGAGGACCCACCCAGAAACTAAACATGAAAAAAAATCTTTGTGGAAATCATCCTCTGAAACTTCTCTTCTTGGAAGAGTCTTAATAGCAATACTTGAATCTAGCCCAACGATTCTTCTAAAAAGGTGGCGGAATTATAGACACCACAAACAAGACAACATGCATTAACAAGCATTCTGGGCTATTTATAGTACAACCCAAGCACTACAAAAAGTATTACATTTCATGACCTTGTGAAACCATGTTATACTGAAGGATTAAAAACACAAGCTACATTGTACAGGCAATGAAACATCTTTCTCTGACAGAATTAGCTAGAGAACATTCTTACCCATTCCCCGATTCCTTGAGAAGTGAGGCCATCAGTGATGGTCTTCACATCATACCACAGAACGCGTTCCCTGCCGTATCTCCTCATCTCCCCTCGGGTCTTCACCGCAAACACAAGTAGAATGATCAACCCAACCACCACTAGAAACCCAAGAACAACAGCAATGACCTTGCAGAAAAGAGAAAGAAATAACACTTTAAATAGCGCCAAAATTAGATTACAATATAGAGGACAATATGGCAGATATATTTTATATTTGCATAACAAAAAAAAAGGTGAATCTTAAAGGTGTCAATAAAAAACTGGCTTTTTAAAAAAAAATTATACTGTTATCTGAGGTCAACTAATGACGTTTGTGTGGTTTTTACATTCAAAAACATAGGCTATTTTCTACACTGGTTTTGAGGCTCTCTCCTAAACGTTGGGTTTTAATGGGCGTGCAGCACTGGAGACTTGGAAGTAAACGCCCACAGCCAGGACTGGATAAGATTTACATATTTAATGAGCTTCAGCTCCCCTGTCAGTTCAGGGAGAGGAGAGATTGAGGGAGAAGCGGCAACTAGAATGATTTTCTCACAGGGGTCAAAAATGTCTTTATCAAACAAACACAATGATTTATTTCCAATCCACCTGTGATTGATTGGACTATTATTTTTATATTAAACATAGCCCGCAAGATCTGACGATATAAGTGCAAACCACGCACACAGCACACACATACACGTGCACGCATGTGTGCCGCCCATCAAATGGCAACTCGAGACTGGGAATAGCACAGATCAAGAACGGAATATAATGAGATTCATCGGCCTGCCGGGCTTTGCGAGCGATGGCCCATACCTGTCTGAGTCCAGTGTAATAAAGGTATGCTCTGTTAGACAATGCAGTACTATTACATATAAAAACATGTTTTACTCATACAAGTGTGTTGCACCATTCCTGTCAGATCCAAATCCAGCATAGACCGGAGATTTGTTTACAAACGATTCCGCAGTGAACTGAAGTGAACATGTCTGTGTATATATTAGGATCCGAAGGAAGCTTATGCAGCGACTGTGTTCTTCCACAACCAGTAATAGCGCAATATCTTGCGATCTTGCTCGGCATGTTTATTGTTGTTGGCCAGCTAGCACGAGCCCTCCATGAGTCGGTGGGCAGGGCTACTGGATTAGACGTGCTGTAGAGGCGGTGTTTCGTCGCGCTATGACGTAAGTATGAAGCATAAGACCGTTTGCTGAGCCTGGTGTGGTGTCTATAAAAGTTTTTCTTTGACTAACAAGGAAGTTTTCAGCTCTGAAACTTACAGGATAATCTTATATTACCATGACCTCATATATATTAAAAGCTCGCATTTCTGCATAATAGAAAGGTATTCAGTTGCATCTAATAATAATCTACTTGAAATTGTTCGATTATTAAGACTACCCATGCTTACCTCTTCAGGCTCCATTACACAGTAGTGGTATAAATATTGATTGAGGAATATCCCAGAGGCCTGATCTTGGTTCTGGTATTGTGCACACAGCTGCACTATCTGATTATACATCATGGATCCAGACGTCTGTGAAGTGGGGTTAACAGCGACCAGGTATACGATGGTGGCGATGAGCATGAGTAAAGCCAGGATGGCACAAATAATGATGGAGGCCAGATAGAATGAAGGAGACTGTGAAGTTTTCTGCCTCGACACCACTAGGATGAAGATGATCAGCACAGTGATAAAGGTGATTGCGGCAATCGCAATGATGAAGCCCTTGCCAGATTTCGGATCCATGTACGTGCCTCCTCCATAGCCTCCGAGACCTCCTCCATAGCCTCCCATACCCCCACTGTAACTTCCTCCATATCCACCGCCATACCCTCCACCGGCAGAGCTGCCTCCATAGCCCGTCCCAAGACCACCAAGCCCCATATTGCTTGCATCATAGTCCCATGCCAGCGTGGCGGCCACGCAGGCAAACACAGCCACACACATAATGATGATGATGATGCACAAAATCTTCATCACGCCTGGGGGTGATGTCCAGCGGTAAAAGTGAAGCATTTCATCAGGGTGGTAAGAAGTTGTGCGACGGGAGGTTCTGTGGTGACTGAAAGGACAAAGCGAAACAACATGGATAAGTAAACCGAAAACATTAACTGATGAAAAAATACAGATCATAATACCATCAGTAAGGAGTGTTTGAAGAAAACTTGTCTACTGAAATTTGTCGATTACAAACTCTCTAAAATGCAACTTACTGTCTGCCACTGTATGGGGGAGGGCGACTTGATTTTTTCGGCATGATGTCGACAAAACTGGACAGACTTCACAGGGGGACCTGAGCGAGACAGAAGACAGAGCGAGACAGAGACCTTTGATGCAGAGGTGACACTGCAAGAAAGCAAAGTAAATGAACCCAAGTGTTAATGGCATACACATGTCAATATACAATTGTTACTAGTCACTGATCACCATAACACATTCAAGACTCTATATCCATACATGTCACTGAAACCAAAGCATCATCTTATGACTCATTACTGGCACATGATGATTAAACTCAAAGGAAAGATTTAAATGAAAGCATGGGCCACTAAAAAAGACAAGCTCAGGCTTTGTGTAATTTTATAAATATTTACATGGCAGCCTAGCCTACAAGAATAAGGCTCAGACTATGTTTTGCTGTATATCTGGCAGTCCACTTACAGTAAAAATGTCTATCCCAAAGGTTTTCCAGTCATGTTTGTAAAAAGCATTCTGTTTGTTGACTTTGGTTAGGATATGTATCACTGCTCACGCAGCTCACTCTGTTAGCGTGTTTGGTCAGACTTATCATACTGGTTGTGTGCTTGGCTTGCTTTAAACTGTGACTTGAAAAAAGTTTCACACTCTAGTTGTAGTAATCGCACAACACAGGAGAATCCAAACAAACACTTCATTATTAATCTACAAAGATTTCCACAGGTGATCACAGGAGAAGAAAAAAAACAACACAACCACATGAAATAAAGGTTATACAAGAAAATGAACTGCGGTAACTAAGGGCTTAAATACACAGGAAGGCATAATGATTGACAGCTGCATGTAATTTGTAACCAAGGAAACAAACTAATTAATAAATACTGAATTGAACCACCAGAAACAAATACAAGGGAACAAAAAGACAACTAAATGTAATCTTGGCAAGAAGAGCATCTGGGGCCTAAACCATGAACTTTGTTTATGTAGATATCCAGGTATGTTTCAGTTAAGTCGCTCAGCTTTTAGCAGTGTTCACCACAGTAACTTACACTCCATGGCTAACCAGATTATGTTGTAGGTGATATAGATCTTTCGAACCGAAATTGGACCAATCGGCTATGAGCAAAGTGACACAAAGACACTCCCCCATTTACTCTTGGTCCAAATTGAAGGTCACTACATAAAAGATTTTCAAATACAAAACTTTTAGCAATGATTATTATAATTAGTTTGTATGATTTATATAGTTATTATACCCCTAATCCATTACACAGGAGCAATTTTAGTTTACTATTATTAAACATTGAGTTTAAATGAACATTATATAAGGAATTAAGGATATGTAATATAAATAAGATTTGGAATCAGCAGATGACTATATGTGCGCTTGCATGTCTGAGTCTCTGTACACAACGAAGTGAATCATAGTTTTGAGGCATGTTACTCGAGAGAAGAGTAACACTGTTCGCTGTTCACTACTGATGGCACGTTCTCATGTGCATGTGCTCCATGAACTTGGGATCAAAACCTGAGTTGACAGAGAATGTTGATGATCAGCATCACAGTACCAAAAAAGCCTGACTGAACTGGTTTGGTTGTCAACTTATCCTGTAACCCTGAGTCTGTTCAACTACCATCATGGTACAAACCCCTGGTCTCAAGAGTTCCACGGTGTGAAAAGAAAATAGGTTTAGTGTTTCTTAAAAACGTAAAGATATATTTTTACTCTCACGTGTATACCAAGCAACGCAGTCCAAAAAACTAATGAATACAAAATTATTAATGTCAAACATGTTGACCACTTTACATCAACTTTCTTCTTTTTTCCAAGGTATAAACTTTTTAAGTCTTTTTTGTAATGACTATAGACTTGAGAATATTGCAACTTTGCAATGTAGAAATTAGGGTTTAATTTTTCTGTGAACAACTGTGCGTGTTCCATTTTGTTTTTAACACATTAGTTTCTCACATCTTTAATTCTAATTTTATAATTACATAATAATAAATAAATATACACACTGATTATGCATAATATGACCACCTTTAAGACCACCAGTCAACACCTCTAACTTGTTGTTGTGCTCTTCAAACCATTTCTGAACCATTTTTCTTTGTGGCAGGGCGCATTATCCTCCTGAAAGAGGCCACAGCCACCAGGGAATACCGCTTCCATGAAAGGATGTACAATACATGGTCTGCAACAATTATTAGGAAGGTGGTACGTGTCAAGAAGTTCTGACAACTTTTTATCAGATCAAGCATTAACTTGCACAGTTTGGAACAACATTCCTCACCCTATCCCTAAATCTAACCCTACCCATAACTTAGCCTATGCCTAAAACTAGAGGGTAATTGCTGATGTAGAAGCACCTGGTTGTAAACCTAAACTTGGTATAAACTGCAAACTTTTCCCTCAAATCTGATTGGTTGATTGGA
Organism: Pseudorasbora parva; assembly: GCF_024679245.1. Lineage (NCBI taxonomy): Eukaryota > Metazoa > Chordata > Actinopteri > Cypriniformes > Gobionidae > Pseudorasbora > Pseudorasbora parva. Next base: position 43,067,364 of record NC_090174.1, read on the forward strand.
ATATTTTTCCAGCATCAACAAAGATGTTGATCCAAGAATGTTGTACTTGGTGAAATCCCGTTCACCTCACACCCTGATAATGTAGGTTGTAGCAACAACACTGTGAATATTGCTGTATTTTTAATTAATATGAATAAGTAGTAGATTTCTAAAATGCTTTAATTTGTATCAAAGAAATATGAGAATAGTATATCGATCAACGTTTGAGATCTAGTAAATAAAAAATATTCATTTAGCCTACAGACTCAGCAAAGTTTGTTACACTTTATAGCCTATTCGGTAGCCTATGCAGTTTAAGTGCAGATTTGTAAAAGGATCTGAACATATTTTTAGAATTTATTAAACCAATAACACACACACACAACACGCACACACACACACACACACACACACACACACACACACACACACACACACACACACAAATGCTAAAAATACATGTATTCTTGCCAAAGAAACCAAATAACATGACAGAAGTCGCTTTACCGTTGGCTACAATTGTTTCCATTTCTCGGCTACCACTGAACACATTGTGCATATCAGTAAAACACATTAAACAAACCTACAAGAGGCTACAAGTCATGCATGGGGCTATTTAACAAAGAAAGTAAAAATGCGTTTACAGATAAAATTATGCGTATCAAGGAAACAACTCACCTGGTGAAGAAGCGCTTCTTCCTTTCGAAAGTAGTCAACGCTGGAAAATATTTTTGTAATTCTTCCACGCTCTTTACAGACGGAGTAGGGCAGGTTATTTCTCTGAATGCGCTCAGCCTCCTTCAGGTAACGCCCGCTGACTGTTGGGAGTTTAATTGGCTTGCCGTCTCTCTAACAACACATCACTGAAACCACAGTTCACCCCGCCCTGAACGACAGATCTACGAGACTACCCAGTTTCATTTGCATAGTGATTTTCACAACGTACAGGATACTAGGTTTATTTTATTTAACTTAAATACGAATTTAGACAACACAAACATGGGAATTCGGTCTCTAATGCTTTATGACATGGGTTTTCAAACTTTCAAACTGGGCCACAAGGAAGTGCTAGGGGGTCCGTGGAAAAGTTTAGAGAAAACCTGTAGGCTATAGTCAACAAATAAATAAAATAAATAGCATTGAAATAGGCTAGATAAACTAAAGTCGAACCGTACACTAGGCAGCCTTTATAATAAAACAATATTGTAAATATATGTCGTTATTTTATTTATTTATTTTTTCAAAATAATAACATATTTATCATGTTTTAACAGTATATTGGGTCTTTTATACCAGCAACTATATAAATGTATTTAGCCTAATGATATTCGATTTGGGGGTCCGTAACATATATATAAAACTCTAAAGTGTACCACATTTGTAGAATAATTACAGTAATTTAAATAATAAAATGCTTGAAAATTAAGAATCATGGCATTCGGGGAGTTTCTGCTCCGTTTTGAAAACAAATCTACTACGTCATGAGTTGGAAGTGATAGAAGAGCAACTGGATTTTTGACTGCCTATATAAACCTATAAATCTTGGACTACAATGCACTAGTCAGCTTTAACAATAAATACATTTAATTAGATTATTGCTAACTGTCTGAGTCTGTCTTTTTGTTCAAAGCCGAATTTTTCTATATTTTTACACAATTATTCTATAGATCATTGGATATTACACACCATTTTCATTATTTATGAGGCATAAGGTGTGCACAACAAGGTATATGAGCACCTTTTCCTGGAGTCCATTGCAGCGTGTAACCTGACCCCTTTAGAGCTGTCAAGCCAATGTTGATTCCTTTACTGCAGTTCAACTCAGATCTATACTCACAACGCTCTAAGCCATATTGTCTACTGTGCAGACACAAGAAAGGTGATATGCAGTGTTGAGTGTAACTAGTTATTAGTTACTGTAACTTACTTTCCCCTTGTAAAGTAAGGAATTACTCTCTTTTTTTCCAATAATTTAATTATTTATCTCTGAAGTACATTGAACTCAATTCTGTGTATGGAATGAAGAACAATTATATATAATACAATAGAGAAATTCAAATAAAAATTTAGTCTAACTTTAAAATGCTTTTTTTTATATGTATACTTCTCATATTTGTAATACTTTGACCAGTTAATAAGAATAATTTATGTAGTTTTATATTATTTAATTGAACTTATTAGGAGCCGTTTCGTGTCTCTCCTTGAATCACTTAACTAGTTGAGGTTGATATAGGATTTAGAAAGTAATTAGTAATAAGTAATTTAATACTTTTTGGAGTAATTTGTACAGTAATGAGTAACTTACCCAACACACAACTAGTAGTTCAAAAAAAGAAAAAAAAGAAAAAAGAAACCTTTGCAATTTCAATGTGGAGACAGGCATTTATTTTTATCTACTTTCAAAATCAGTGAAAATATGCTGTAATTTGAAGGTAAACTGACACTGAATTTTTTACATAAAACAAAAATGACTGTATAAAATACACAAAACTATTAATAAAAAAGATTATACCAAGCAATCCAGAATCATTATAAAGACAATGATATTTCAAAAAATACCACTTTAAGGGCTATTTACATTATACTCTCGACTTAACAGCAGGAAGCTCAACATTCCAGTGATTTTCAAGTTCTAATATATATACACACACACACATACACACAACTGATTTCAATGTTGTTCCACATGACATGTCAGTAACTTTCATTTGATGGATTTATGTAACTGCTCACTACTTTTCTTTAAGTTGATGTCCTTCATTATACTCCTTTGCTCTATTGATTTCAATATGAAATTATTTCAGTACCAACCTAGATTAAAACAAACACTCTGATAATTCCTGAAGATATAGACATGGACACCTTTGTTTCTGCCAATCACTTCTTTTCTGGGAACCTTTGTGAAGTTCATGATAAACTTATATTGGAAGTACATTGGAGTTCTGTCTAGCTGTAACCATCATTCCAGTCCATGACTTTGTCATACTCCTGAATTTTCTGCTTTATGTGAGCAAGTTTGTTCTTCAGATATTCACATCTCTCTCTTTTCTCCAGGTATGTCGGATCCTAAAACAGAAACAGTGAAAGTAATATTTGCCGAGCACTCTCACACCAACAGGAAGTATGTAAACATGTCGATAGCTCCATTTACAACCCCCTAACATTTCCAGTGTTTTTAAAGAATGTAGAAAGGCAACAGGCAGATAATGAAGGGTTTAAAGGGTAAGTTCACCCAAAAATGAAATTTATGTCATTAATGACTCCTTCCACAACCCGTAAGACCTCTTCATCTTCAGAACACAGTTTAAGATATTTTATTATTATTTAATCCGACAGCGTATCTAAGTGTAGGCACACTATACTGTCCATGTCCAGTAAGGGAATAAAAAACATCATCAAAGTAGTCCATATGTGACATCAGTTGGCTAATTACAATCTCTTGAAGCATCGAAAATACATTTTACAGAATACAATTACAAAATACAGTCCAAAAATGACAAAGACTACAACTTTATTCAGCATTGTCTTCTCTTCTGTGTTTGTTTTCAAACCTCAAAGAGAGATTCAAACAGTTATGAATCAGCGGATTGATTCATGATTCGGATCACCAATGTCATGTGATTTCAGTAGTTTGACACGCGATCCAAATCATGAATCAATACGCTGATTCATGACCGTTTACATCTTTATTTGATGTTTGAAAACAAACGCAGAAGTTTGTTGATATAATGCTGAATAAAGTCGTAGTTCTTGTTATTTTTGGACCAAAATGTATTTTCGATGCTTCAAGAGATTCTAATTAACTAACTGATGTCACATATGGACTACTTTGATGATGTTTTTATTCCCTTTCTGGACATGGACAGTATAGTGTGCATACACTTAGATACGCTGTCGGACTAAATATAAAATATCTTAAACTGTGTTCTGAAGATGAACGGTGGTCTTACGGGTGAGGAACAACATTAGGGTGAGTCATTAATGACATCAATTTCATTTTAGGGTGAACTAACCCTTTAAAATGGGTCAAAGCAACTTGTGGTCATAATGAATCTTCTTTGGGGGGAAAAAACACCCCTACAATTTATTCTGTTTATCATTTTTAAACAGATAGTAGAATATATTAATAATAATAATACTTACAGCCTTTTTTCTCTTATACTCTTGAATTATGCTATTGATTCTCTCTTGCTCCTGTGGGAGGGGAAAAAAAGAATTTCTAAAATATCCATTCAAATAAACAACAAGATTTTGGGTTATATATAATGTATACAAATATTCCATGTATTTACTCAATTAATATGAGCTCATAAAAACTGTGTGTATAATAATTGTGAACGTTTGCAAAATGCTGTTTAAACCATTAGCTACCATTTGGCTAGAAGACTGTTGTGGTAGATTCCTCATCAGATTATCCATTTCATCAAACTTCTGCGTTAAGACCTGAACCTCAGCATGAAGCTCTTTATACTCTGCATACTGATCATTAAACACAGCCTTGTATCGCTCCCTCTCCTCGTCAGAGCGGATTGTGGGATATTTCCTTTGAGGAGAAAAAAAGACAGAACACATCAGATATAGTCATTAAAAAAAGTGATGGATAAAAAGAAAAGCATAAGGCAACAATTACAAAACACACATGCTAGTTTCCAAACATTAATAAAGTTTGCAATTTTTATATTGCATTAAATGTCAATACTAAATCAGTAATATTACTTAATATAAGTATTATTTGAAACTCACGCCACATAGTCTGCAATGACCACAGGTTTGGGGATGTGGCCTGCAGGGATATGGCCCCTCAATACCTCTGGTTCCATCATAACTGGAGGGACTAATGGGCCATCAAATGACTCTGGATTTGCCATTACTGGAGCAGTTTGGATGGGCACAGAGACACTTGAGCCAGCCTCAATCTGAGATTAAAATGGCAAATTACAACAACAGTTTCAAAATCTGAAATTGTTCTTCTTTAAAATTCAACTGCTTACCATATTGAGCGGTAGCGCTGCTGATTTCATCTAAATACAAATAAGAAAATAAAAGCAAGAAAATTACACTTTATCAGTTTGAGGGCCATTTACTGCAATTACTGAAATATGATAAATTAGCATTATGTTTCATTTTATTTTATTTTATTTATTTTATTAATTAACTTCAAAGAACAAATTAAACTTTACATCTTGCCCCATTCTTTCTCTGCGCATCCTTGCAGCTTCATGTCTCCACAGCTTTAAACACACGCCTGCTCCCACAAAATACAGCAGCATGTTAAAAAAGAGGAATATGATGGCAGCGTTCTGCCCAGCCTCCGTACGGCAAAACCCTGCATTGGGCCCAGCGTTGAAGTGTGGATAATAGCAGAGACCTCCACGGAGTGTATCTCGCACATACACAATCGCACCTGTCATGTAGAACAATCCTAATGCCAAGTTTATCACACACTCCGTGATTGGCCACCAGCTGGAGTCAAGTAGAATGGTACGATAATACATTGTCACTCCTAACACAACTAGAATGACAGTCACTATCCAGGCCACTCCAGCCACCACGATGACAAAAGGAGTCAAGGGTCCCGAGTAGGAAATCCCAGTACCTCCTCCATACATCCCCCCCATTGATGTTCCTCCATACACTCCCCCATACATCTGATGCATCGAATAACCAAACATATTAAACCACTCATTATCCTTGTGCACATAAGCACAGACACAAGCAAAAACAGCAGCTCCCAAAAGCAACTCCACGCATCCTAAAATGCGTAAAAGTCCGGCCCAGGACTTCATGTATGCGTATCTCTGATTGTAGTCCTCCACCTTCTCACTATAAGTCATAGCCGTCTGCAAAGAGCGTCCAGAAACCGATTCCAGCGGCTCCCCTAATAACATGGCCTGCTCCTTCCTTGAATTGTAGCTGCCTCCAGACCCCCCATAAGGGTCTAGGTAAGAGCTGGGGGCTGTGGGGGATGGTGGAGGGGAGCACGGGACACCTTCGGAAGTTGTGTTTACGTCAGGTGGTGGTGGAGGAAAGGTCCATTTCTTGCTGCCTTGGTTGCCACTAGCTCTGAAGAAGTTTTTCACAGAGTCAGGAATAAAGCGTCGGATGGGTTTGATGTCCATGGCATCATCCACCTGGTCTTCAACATCACTCGGATAGAACTCTGGGCCAACAGGGGGGTTTTCGGGGAGTGGAGGCGGTGGTAAACTGTCATAGCTTGATGCTGCCACTTCACCCCCAAGAGGATAAGGAACTTGTTGACCCCATGGCATTGAGCCTATGGGCACCTGATCATAGTGAGGCATATCTCTGACCCGATCAAAGCGGGATGCTGACCCGTTTCCAGCTGACATGTGGGTGATCCTAACAGCTGAGTGAACTGAGGGTCAGAAAGTTAATTAACATATTAGTCACATACTGACATAATCTTTTACAAACACAAAAGTAAGGATTCACCGATATTAAATATCTGGCTAACACTAAGCAGCTGTAAGTTTTATAACCAAAACATCATTATATAATATATAATAATATATAAAAGTCCATGTAGACATTAAAGTTATGATGTACAGTATGAAAAGGCACAAATATATCGTTCATTAAGACAAAACATTAAGATAAAGACCCATTGCATTGGCTATAACAAAACTGAAATAAATGACTGTCTTACCTCGGTACAGTAGTTACATTGCCTCACAGGGTGAATTAAATCCGTGTTTTTTAACCTCACGAATCTCCCTGATCAAAGATAGACACACTTATGTTACACACTTGCGAACAGGGCTCAAATGTCGAGAAATAAAATTTAGTAAAAATGACTTAATGGCGACGATAGCAAATCCTCTGATCTTAGAGCGGTTTGAAACCTGCCGGTCAACAAAGAAAATGTAAGAAATGAAACGGAACAAACGCAGGCTACACCGCTCTAAAGTCATCAAAAATAAGCATAAAGAAATACAAAAGTTCGTAATGCGAGTGAATATAATGGTCTATATTAAATTTATGAGACTATAGGCTACATATTTTTGCCTAAGATACATATTTAAAAAAAATAAAAAAAACATCAGTCTCATACCCGGTATCGATACTTCACCTGTCTTCCGTCAGTGGTGCTGCAGGTGTAGTAGAGGGATCGATCACGTGACTCGTCCAGCACCAATGTGTGATGTCATGACAGAAACCAGTTTGACAAGAAACCATTGGATGAAACAGTCTATTATGTTCTCTCACATTCACACACATACAAACAAAAACAAGTTGATCTTTCGACAAATTGTGTTGTTGTTGTTTTTTTGCAGGATGCCACTGTATATGTGCACAAGATCATTAGTTACAACGGTAACTCACTCTACTCGTAAAAAAGTACGAATGCATAAAGAACAAAACAGCTTTTTTATTTTATTTTGGAATGAACTAAATAACTAACTAAAATATGTAAAATATGTTATAACTAACTAAAATATGTTGCTAAACATGCTGTAGTTTGTGAAACACAACAGCCCAACATGATTTCAGAACTTCACATTCCTTGTGAAATTACTAATTGTTCACTGCCTTATTCTAGTTACAACCTAATTAGTAAAAAAAAATTAAAAACATTTTTTAGCAGTCATTTAAATTTCCATTTCATTTTTTACAATCTACTGATACAATTAATGAAATCCAACTTGAAACATAAAAACTTTCAGCCATCTATTGCAACAGCACTGGACTGTAGCAACATAAATCTTTTCCTCATTCTTCTGTTTTATTATTACTATTATTGCACTTGACAATGTGCCAGAGGAACCGGGAATAGTGGGAATTTTAGAAGTAGATATGATGGTTTGATTATTGACACAGAACATGGGGGGGACATAAGTGAGGAATAAAAGAACAAATACACATTAGGAGTGACCATGTATTATCATACAATTCTACTTGACTCCAGCTGGTAGCCAATCACGGAGTGTGTGATAAACTTGGCATTAGGATTGCTCTACATGACAGGTGCGATTGTGTATGTTCTTGAGACCCATCAAGGCATGGAATCCACTAGACCCCCTAAGATGTGGGTCCTCCATAGATCTGACTTTTTTTGTTCCGCACATCCCACAAATGCTAGATTGGATTGAGATCTAGGAGATTTGGAGGCCAAGTCAACACCTGGTCTGCAACAATGCTTAGGTAGGTGTAAAAGTAACATCCACATGGATGACAGGACCTAAGGTTTCCCAGCAGAACATTGCCCAAAGCATCACACTGCCAGCTTGCCTTCTTCCAATAGTGCATCCCGCTACCATGGGTTCCCCAGGTAAGTGACACACACCCACACAGCCATCCACGTGATGTCAAAGAAACGTGATTCATCAGACCATCCTTCTTCCATTGCTACGTGGTCCAGTTTTGATGCTCACGTGCCCACTGTTGCTGCTTTCGGCAGGGGTCAGCATGGGCACCCTGACTGGCCTGCATTTATGCAGCCCCATATGCAACAAATTGCGACGCACTGTTTATTCTGACACCTTTCATTCATAACCAGAGCTACAGTAGCTTGTCTGTTTGATGGGACCACAAGGGCCAGCCTTCGCTCCCCACATGCATCAATGAGCCATGACCCTGTCGCCAGTTCACCACTGTTCCTTCCTTGGACCACTTTTGATAGATACTGCAGACTGACGTTTTGGAGATGCTCTGACCCAGTTTTATAAACAATTTCCCAATGAATATAATTGTATTAAGTATAAACTAATTATGTAATTATGAACCTCGTGATCATCTTTTGAGGAGAAACACCCATGCAATTTAGCATTATTTTTGTGAATTATATTTGATCCTACCAATTACTAACAGATGTAAAATGTTACTGGTATTTGGTGGAAGCTAAACAATAATAAAAACAAAAATAATTCATCTTTGATAATTTATCAAATAATACAAAAGACAAATAAAATACCCAATATAAAATATTTATTTCTTCCATTCATTTTGGAACTGTGTTTAACTTACTTCAAATAGAGTAATTATTACCAGCCTCACACATGTTTAGTGCTTAGTAAATAGAACTATACTCTGTCTAGGGCTACAATAACTATGAAATGTGATGTCTGTCTACTTTGACATGAACTCAAAAGTGCTTGAGCCTTTTACATATAATGTCCCATGTCAATTGTTGTCTTTCATCCATTGTTCAATCCACTGAACGATTTGTTCTAGATTCCTCTCCAGGTCCTCAGGAGTATTACTGGGGAGCTGGTGGACTATCTCCTCCTTGTAAGCCTCCATGGCTTCCTCATAGATAGTCTGGAAAATCTCACACTGCACATTGTCCTGGAGCTTCTTTCCTATGTACCCTCTGCATATGAGAGATATGAAGTTAAATCACTGCAACAGGAAGTATACATCCACACAGTATTTAACAGATTTTGCAAATGTACATTAGCCTTTTAATCAAAAAGACTGAATATGCTATATGGGTGATTCTTCAATTAGGAGAACCTTTCTGCTCTCTAGGATGATTCAAAATGCTTTTACTCATTTATAGTGATAAAATGTCATTTTTCCCCTCTTCGTTACAAATTTAAAGTAATCAAAAGGACCCCCAAGTTAAAGTATTACATGTTATAGAGGTAATTATTAACCGTTTTAAACACAAACCTGCTTTCAAGACGATTGTAGAGATTGGTGTTGTCTGTGCGGAGGACAAAAACAATGTGAAACCAGCGTTCAGGAAAGAAATCACACCCATGGTAATCAATTATGATGCCTCCATCTCCCATTTTGTCCTCCAGTTCATCCACAACCTAGAATAGTGAAATTGTCTTTACATTGGTATATTATGTGCAGCATGTTGCTTATCTCAATTAAATAAAAATCTATCAACTGTATCTAGTTCAATATGGATTGCATTATATTCTGTGAATATGAATCATCAAAATAAAGGGGGAATATTGCAAACATGCCAATTAGATCCATTACAATGGTACATACCCTGTCTTCATCCAATATAGGACACTGGTATTCTTCATCAAATCCATCAAACAACTGACCTGCAGAGATGACACACATTTCAAAACTAGCAAAAATAAAATCCAGTTTGTAAATACGAAAGACTTTAGAAATCTTACTGCAATGAACAGTGACTTACCCTCCTGTGCCAAATCACCAACATTGACATAGGTTAGTCCTGTTCTCTGAGCCAACTCTTTGCCTAGCGTGGTCTTTCCTACCCCAGGGGTTCCTGTCAATTCAATGAGGAAACATGTCAGTGTTTAACATTATATTATTAATTAGGCTGTAACAATACTTCATGTCGCGATTCGATACATATCACGATACTGAACTCACAATACAATATTATTGCAATACTCCAAGTCATATGGTTAAAGGTAAACAAAAAATGTACAGTTGATTAAAATGCTAACTTGGGTATTACATTGGTAGTGGAAATTAATAGGCTTGAACTAGGTGCTGGTAACCCAATTCACAGGACAATGAGGACACCAGAATAAAAATATTAAAGGGATAGTTCACCCAAAAATGAAAATTCTGTTATCATTTACTCGCCATCATGTTGTTCCAACCCTGTATGAAATTCTTTGTTCTGCTAAACACAAAATAAGATATTTGGAAGAATGTGTGTAACCAAGCAGAGAGAACAACCATTGACTACCATAGTATTTTCCCTACTACGGTAGTCAATGGTTGCTCTCTCTGCTTGGTTACACACATTCTTCCAAATATCTTATTTTTTGTTCAGCAGAACAAAGAAACTCATACAGGTTTGGAACAACTTGAGGGTGAGTAAATGATGACAGAATTGTCGCTTTTGGGTGAACTATATGTAAAGCGCTTTGAGTACCCAGAAAAGCAAATATCTAAATATCACTAATTATTATTATTATTATTATCCCTTTAATGACCCTGAAGCTGAAATACGGAATTATTTTAGACAAATATTTTTTAACTCTATCACTGATTAGCTTTATTTTAAAATAATTTAGGCCACTTTTTACTGGTAACAAAACAAATTTGGCATTATCAGGACCGACAAATATTCCTGCATTATTTAAAATTATATTCAACAATAAAAAGAGCAGGTTAATGTAGTACTGAGTCTGACACTAAAACTCACAGTAATTTTCATTTTGTGAGAACTATAGACATTGCACAATATGTATTGTCACTAACCACTATACACGTTTTTATTGCGATATATTGTGACACTATATATTGTTACACCCCTATAATATTAATACTTTATTTTTTAAACCTACTAAATAAATACATTACTAAAACTACATTTTAATAACAGGGAACACATCATCAGCATAACACACAACTTGCATTTTATTTTATTATTTTGTTTATTAATAGCATACTTATATACTTGTATAATTGCCAAAATAAATGTTAAGACACACTACCTGTGAGAAGAATGTTTGGTCTCTTCATGATTCTCATTGCAATGTATCACACGTGAGAAAATATAGTTAGTAGCACAAGTCGTTTTATACAAATATCAACCTGATACTCAGTTACAGTAAACAAACAAAAACATGTGATTGTCAGTTATTGCGTTGGTCATATCTTGTTATGTAGCTAGCATAGAACAACATAAAAACGTGTTCGAAATGTTGGAGCGTAGTTGATGACGTAGTCAACATGCGCCAGCGGAGGGGCGGTTCGCCACAGCTTTAAAGGGATAGTTAGCGCGATGTTACTTGTTACTTGCAACAGCAAATAGTCGGCATTGTTATTCTACAAAAACGCCTATGTAGAAATGACCAGGGTGAGTTTGAACTTTACTGCCTAAACAGTGTTTTAGCTTCGATTCTGTTGATTTGGCCCGACAACTTGACAATGACTGCTAGCATTCGTAATGGAAAGCTAACTTAACGGTTAGAAGTGAACTTTCTGAACTTGACTAGTAAATGTAGCCAAAATGTCCAAAAAGCTTTTATTAAATATTCGTTGAGTAGTATGAGATTGTCTCACTATCAACATGTTTGATAATAAAGCTTACACAGGTAGCATGAAGCAATTTGTCTATTTGAATAGTGTTTTCTCTTTGCTCCACCTGAGTTTATACATAGATGAAAGTAAACATTTACGACGGTCATTCTCTCAGTTAACCCCACAGAGGTAAATCACATCAATTTGCAGTTTTATATTTTATGTGAATTATTTGTTTTCATCCCAGCGCAGTTTTGCATGGAATAACTGAATGGGACGTCAGAGTTGATAATGTCAAAGCTGTCTCTGGGAGGAAAGCACTCCTCTGGAAAAGTATGTGATGTCTATGAAACTACTCGATATCTTGGTTCTTAATATCCCAAAACGCAGAATGTTTCTCTATCATGTGTTCTTCTGCTTTGAATCTGCACACCAATAATTGATGTAGATGCTCTAAATCTACTGATATTGTGTGTATTATATGTATTCTGCTATTATTTCCTGTTAAGATAAACAACTGGGTTGAACCATCATTTGGTGAACTTTTCGGAGGAGTGAATAGGACACTGAAAAAGGGACCACTTTCAGGGGAAAGCAAAACTACCAAGTGGCCATCAACTGGGGACCAAACAGAGAAAAAAACACGGAAGAGAAAAGCAGATCCTCATGTGTCCAACAACCAGATCAGTGTGTCAAGTGAAGCATATAAACCAGATCAGGATGAGCCCTGGGTGGATCTGTATGCACCCCAATCACAGGTAAAGAATTTGTGCATCTCAGGGTTTGCTCAGTACAGCTTTTGGAAATCTGCCTTTCTGCTGTTTAGTTCCAACTCCGTTCTAAAACACCTAACTGTGTGTTTGAAGTAAAGGTAAACTTAATATAACTAGTTCAGGTGTGTTTCCAGATTAAACTGCAGCATATTTGATTTTTAAAGATGCATGTTGATCTGCTACTTCTACCTCATCTTCAAGCATTAAAATTAAAATGCTTCTTTCTCTCTGATAGGCCGAATTGGCAGTCCACAAAAAGAAAGTCGAAGAAGTTGAAAGCTGGTTGAGAGTTAATTTGGACAAATCAAAAAAGGTCTGACAAGTATGATGTATGTTGTGTGACGTATGTTTTAATCATCTGGGGCCTATTGCACCAAACTAGGATAAGAGATTAAGCGGGGATATCTTGGTGATCTTGTCATCTGTATGCAAAATTTAGTACACCGCTGTTGTGTAAACGTACCCTAAAGGCAAAGTCGCATCAAAAACAATAACGAAAGATAACTCTATATTAGCGGATAAATTGAGCCAGGCTCACCAAGATATACCTGCTTAATCACTTATCCTAGTTTTGTGCAATAGGCCCCTGGATATATTTCAATGTTGGGGTTTTTATGTTGTATTTTTGGTTATGTCTCCACAGGGTGGCGCCATTCTGTTGCTCACTGGCCCCTCAGGATGTGGGAAGACGGCTACTATTCGAGTACTTGCCAAGGATTTGGGTTTTCAGATCCAAGAATGGTCAAATCCCTCCACCACCTCTCAGTACAAAATGGAGGATTTGTTCACACTAAGCTTTGATCCAGGTAAGGAGTCTTTTCTTCTTACTAGTAGTGGCTAGTTTACATGAAGTGAAACCATGCATCATGTCTAGTAAATTGAAATTATTCAGCAACCCTATTTTTAACAAATACCAGTATCTTGTATAGATATTATATCTCGCTCTCTGTATTTTAAGAAATGTTTTTACTAGCTTGTTTACATGACCTTTTTATTCCAACAGATTCAAGGTTTAACCGTTTCCATGGCAGCTCACAAACAGGGTTATTCCAAGAGTTCCTGCTAAGAGCCAACAAATACAACCGTCTACAAATGAGCGGAGAGAAACTCACTGAAGACAGGAAAATAATTCTTATAGAGGTGATGCACAAATGTTGATGTTGAATATATAGCTTTGTTTGTTTGTGCACAATTTTAGAAAATAGAAAGCATGAAGTTAAAACACATTTTAGAAAATAGAAAGCACTTAGCAAGTAAAAACAACACATTTTACTTTCACAAGAATGATAAAATTAGCAAAAAAAGAATTTAGAGGCTGAATGACAATTTCTCATTGGTTCTTTTTTTTATTTTTTTTAGGAATTTCCAAACCAGTTCTATAGGCAACCAGGGTGCTTGCACGATATACTCAGGTGGGCACTAACACTATATTTTAAATTATTTTGAATGGCAAGATGTCACTGGTGTCTTGTATGCAATTTTCCTTGCTTTTTGCTTGCTCTTTCAGGCAATTTATTAAAACTGGCCGGTGTCCTCTGGTCCTGATTGTGTCCGATAGCCTCAGCGGGGACAAGATCTCCAGACTTCTCTTTAAGGATGTTATGCATGAACTTGAAATTCACAACATTAGGTATGAATTCAACCAATTACATTTTTTCATAAAGTATTCAAACCTGAGGTCATCAGATCCTCAGTATTTACTCTGAACCTTCAATAAGACTTCAAATATCAAATAAGCAATAGTGTCTTGTCCTGGGGTCTGTTTAGTGAATTATTTATCTCTTTCAGTTTTAACCCTGTGGCCCCCACCAGTATGATTAAGGTCCTCAGCCGTATTGTGACCATTGAGGTGGGAAAGGTAGGTTGTGTGGTTTGTTTTTCTATATATATGCCTGCTGAGCAGATATTTATGTCTCTGAGAATCCCCAGTTGTTCTCTCAGCACTTTCTTTCTCTAAACGGTCTTTGCAGAGTTCAGGTAGGATCTCTGTTCCTGATAAAACTGCTCTAGATCTTCTCTGCTCAGGAAGCTCAGGAGATATTCGCAGTGCCATCAACAGTTTGCAGTTTTCTTCATTTACTGGTGAGAAAAGCTTCACTGAACAAAACCTTTATAAGTATGTTTTTATGGTATTAGAATGATAAAATATAGTGTTTATTTTTCAGACAATTGTCTGGAGAGGAGGCTTTGGGCTTCTAAGAAAGGCAAGTCCTCTTCAGCAAAACCTGCTGTAAGGGCGAAGGGGAGGAGCAAGTCTTCGAAATCGACAGATATGCAGGATGAAAGTCCAGCTATTGGAGGGAAAGATGCTTCACTATTCCTTTTTAGAGCTTTAGGGAAAATCCTCTACTGCAAACGTTAGTCCTTTTTACTCCCTTTTTTAAAACTTCTTTTTGAAATGGTATTATGATGACTGTTATAATGTATATGATGAAATGCATGCAAATTGATTTATATTTATACAAATGGATGGGATGTGATTTCAGGTGAAAGCTATGATGACTCTCAAGCACCTAAGTTGCCTCCACATTTAGCTGCTCATCAGAGAGACAAATTGCTTGTTGATCCAGAAGTAAATATTAATACATGTTACATTTTATTTAAAACATATTTTTTTAAATTGCTTTAATGTTCTAACAATCTTCTTATTATAATATTTTCCTCAGCTTGTCATTGAGCGGTCTCATATGTCAGGTGAATTCTTCAACCTTTACCTGCATCAGAACTACCCTGACTTCTTTTCAGATGTGGAGGATATAGCACAGGCCAGCGAGTACCTCTCTGATGCTGACTTCCTGACAGCAGAGTGGAGCGTGAGTGCAAATGCTGTCAGACTTCCATAACAACACGCATAAGGATATGTTACTCTGGTTGTTCTGCAGATTTGGTCCCTGATGACTTTTATAACAACTTTGAGTTGTTCTGGTGTTCCTCTCTTCGCAGTCAAGGTCAACTATGTTGGCATACGGCTCATCGGTGGCCACTAGAGGACTTATGCACTCAAACTCTTCTCGAGCAAAAGCCAACAGCCAGTCCACTACCGGTTTCAGGCCTCTTCATAAACCACATTGGCTTCACATAAATAAGTCGGTATGTTTCTTTTTGACTTCATGGTACATTTACATTATTCAGCATTTTTAAACAATTGTTAAATTTATTATATATATTTTAACTTTTAATTTTCTGATAGTATCGGGAGAATTACCTGACCGCGCAGTCGCTCTTTTTAAATTTCTGCCTTACCCCTGTGAGCCTCCTGACAGAGCTGGTGCCTTACTTGGCAAAGCTCACCAACCCAATGAGAAATCAAGGTGAATCAGACTGCATACCATAATCTTTAAAGTTAAATATGTTTGCTATTTCCTGCCTCCTACACATGCATTCAAATTGTGGGGCTTTTCCTCCTCGTACTTAATTCAGCTTTTGTTTTTGTTTCTTTGTTCTGTAAGTGATTTTAATATATTTTTAATCTTTGTCATATCAGCTCAAATAGCCTTTATCCAGAATGTTGGCCATCTTTCTCAAAAGAAGGTTCCTGGAAGGTGAGAGAAACAAAACTTTGAAGTATATAAAAATTTCTAAAATATTATAGAAATGTTTTGAATAAATGACTTTATTTAAAGGTTGAGACTTGAAGCACTTGGTGACAAAGACCCAGGCGTTTTAGATGCTGACAGCGAAAATGAAGAATCCTCTGCTGCTCAGTGCCTTGAACCAGGTACTGAGCCAGGTACTACACCAGAACATGCCACAGCTGAGTCCAACTTGCCAAATAGCCAGGATCCTCCCGGAGAACTTTCTGCCAGCCAGCCCCAGCCCACAAGCACTGAAGCCCTTTTGGATGAGGAAGACCTCTTAATTGAAGAATATGACAGTGATTGACTGATCACATGTCATGGACTTATTTAATATCACTTACTGTCCTGATGCAATTGTTGAACGTTTAGATCATAGGTTTTTGTTTGTTTTTATTATGCTAATTATTTGTAGATATTTATGTGCTTCAACACAGTATGTTGCTGTTGAGAATTGTTCATATGTTCTTACTTTACTAAAATGTACCTGTTCTGTACATTGTTTCAGCAGGGTTTCTGAGGATATCAGTGAAAATATCTCTAAAAAATAAAACGGAGACAATTTACAGCCATAATTAAAGTTTTATGTTGTCACGGTCTTACAATGCTCTCGGACTGAGAAGTAGGCAATCTATACTTCAGTAGAGGATGTGACTGTAATAAAATCAATGTTTGCAAGTTTGATGGATGTTTTTGTTATTTATTTATTTGAGTTTATACATAGATGTATCCATATTAGCTACTGTAGAGCTGGGCTCTATAAAGATGCAGGAAGGCAATGGTATGTGTTCTATCTATTTATGTTTCAAATATTCTTGTATAAATGTAAATAATGTCATTTTTATTTTTAATTGTATATAAATATATATAGTGGAAGTGTATATATTTATATATGGTTATATTTATTTACATATGTGGTTATTTTTATATATATAATAATAGATTTTATTTATAATGCACTTTTCATTCCGAAGAATCTCAAAGTGCAAAAAGGGGGGGGGGGGGTGGGATAACCAAAAAAATGAATAACATGTAAAAATATAGAATACTACAAACAATATATATATAGTTATTGTCTCAGCCCTGGGACTGTTGAGCTTTAACATTTCATATGCTTTTGTAATAAATCACCTGTCGGTCAGCTACGCCCCTTTTAAGAAGTTTCACTTGGTCAAAGTAAACGGAAAGACTGAAGTGAAATTTTGCCCTTCTTGTCTGCGAAATACAAAAACATCTCTTCGCGGACGGTTTTCGTAAAGGTTTGTAACGGTTATGCATTCTAATAATTAACTTATTCTAACCTCTACTCTCAAGGAACGCTAAGTGTTTATTTTTACCGTAGGCTACATTAACCATACGCAGTAAGTTCAGAGCTCGATTTAACATTTCCATGTCTGCTGTTTTGACTATCGCACATTATTCAAATAGATTTCACCTTTAATGCATTTAAATATACGTAGTCAACATGCTTGATATACTTTTTTTGTATATCACTGTCTAGTGCGCTCACTCTTCTCATTTTTCAATAGTTTGTTGTGATGCAGGGTGAGGGTTCATGTCCTCAATGCCTCACGGAAGATGACATGACAGAGGGGGATCTGGGTGATGGCATGGGGGCCAGATCCAGAGGACATCATGAACATTTCCCACAAATCATGAGCAGGGGGAGGTTTCTGGACTTCTTGTCCCAGTCACGGCCAATCAAAGGGGGCAGCGAGAGAAGTAATGGACCCTTCTCTTGGACATCATGCAGAGCTATGTATGCTGTTTTTAGGGAAGAACTGGAAGCTGAACGAGTTGCACAGCGGGAGAAAAGACAGTCGGGTTAGTTTTAAGTCATTTAAATCTGTCAGACCTATTTGGTTCTTTAATGGACACAGAGCAGATTAATACTGTATAAACCACAAACTTGATATATTTAAAAGCTATTTTAAATAGGATAACTTCCCGGTAATGTACTCCAAACACTGTAGGGCGTTATGTACATGCTCTGTTGATTTGTGGTGTTTGGTGAAGTTAACACCTGCCATTTCTTATCAGGGAGTTGACTTTGTGTACTCCCTTGAACCATTCTTTACTTAAACAAATATTCAACAACAATAGTCGTTTGAGAACGTACTCGGTTACTTTCGTAACCTCGGTTCCCTGAGAGAGAGGAACGAGTATTACGTATGGGAAAAACTCCTTTTCTCGAGAATATGAAGCAAAACTTTAATAAAGGTATCCATGTAAAGCGCAGTGCCGCTGAACGGCCATAACTCAGCGCGAGGAGCGCTCTGATTGGCCGGGCCACGGCAACTGCATGAACCTATGGTGAGGCGGCTGAGAGGAACGAGCCAATGGGGGGCGTTCCAGAAGCCCGCCGAAAAAAGGTGCTTATATTTGCATACAGGAGGCTATATAAAGCCCTGATTTCGCCATAGGTGTCAGGTTTTTAGATCGACTGAAGCGATACCTGAGAGCATAAACACGGCACGGAACGTAATACTCGTTCCTCTCTCTCAGGGAACCGAGGTTACGAAAGTAACCGAGTACGTTCCCTTTCGAGAGAGGTTCCTCGTATTACGTATGGGAACACAATGTAAAGCGCCGTGTGTGCTGACTGACCCAGTATACCCAAGCACATGTAAATAACCCCCGAGACACCGAAGAGGCGGCTATAAGGGGGGATGAAGAACCGGAAGAGTCGGTTCATTTGAACGGCTGATCGGACAGAGTCGGTTCATTTGAACGGCTGATCGGACATAGTCGGATCTTATGATAAATGAAAGTGCTTAAGGACTGAAGTGTACAGGCCAAAACTAAAGGCAATCTGTTTACCAGGGTCAAGATAGAGCCTAAATGGAGAGAAGCCCTGCTTGTAGAGCTGGAACCTCCAATTTATAGAATCTGATAAAAGTGGACGGAGAGGCCCAGCCTGCCGCCGCACAGATATCTTCCAAAGAAATGCCACACGACCAAGCCCAAGATGAGGCCATGCCTCTAGTGGAGTGGGCTTTAACGCCTATAGGGCAAGTCAGGTTTTTAGACTCATATGCCAGCGAGATAGCGTCCACTATCCAGTGTGAGAGTCTTTGCTTCGTGACAGCACAACCTTTAGTGCGGCCGCCGAAGCAGACAAACAGCTGGTCCGACTGCCTGAAGGGGGAGGAGCGCTCCAGATACAGTCTCAGAGCTCTGACCGGGCAGAGCAGATTCGCGTCCTGTTCACCCTGAGATACGGGTAAAGGAAGCAGAGTAATAACCTGTGCTCTAAAAGGGGTAGAAAGCACTTTGGGTATAAAACCATGTCTCGGTTTAAGAACAACTTTGGAGTTGTTGGGCCCGAACTCGAGACAGGACGGACTCACTGAGAGTGCGTGTAAGTCACTCACACGTTTAACCGAGGCCAGAGCCAGCAGAAACGCAGTTTTGAATGATAAAAGCTTTATGGTCGCGGTCTGGAGAGGCTCGAAGGGGGGACCCTTCATAGCGTCTAGAACCACCGCGAGGTCCCAAATAGGGACCGAAGGGGGGCGAGGGGGGTTCAATCTCCTGGCCCCTTTAAGAAAACGTACAATGAGCTCACTTTTCCCTAGTGAATGTCCCGCGACCTGAGCGTGGTTAGCTGCTATGGCGGCGACATAAACTTTGAGCGTGGAGGGGGAACGACCCGCGTCCAGTAGCTCTTGGAGAAAAGCGAGCACTTCTGTTATCTCGCATGAGCGTGCGTCGATATTTCGGACGGCACACCAGTTAGAAAACACTGACCACTTCAGAGTATAGAGCCGCCTCGTCGAGGGGGCTCTAGCTTCCGCTATGGTGTTCATAACTCTGTCAGAGAGGTTTCCCGATACCAGTTGATGGGCCATACGTGGAGGGCCCATAGTTCGGGACTGGGATGCCAGATCCCCCCCTTCGCCTGCGTGAGGAGGTCTTTCCTCAGCGGAATGGGCCATGGGGCTGTGTCTGACAGCTGGATCAGATCGGAGAACCACGTTCGGTTCCTCCAGAGCGGGGCTATTAAAAGCACCGCGGATGCTGTCTCCCTGATTTTCTTGATGGTTTGTGGTAGCATCGCGATCGGGGGGAAAGCATACAGCGGGAGACTGGGCCAGACATGGGCCAGGGCATCCCTGCGTTTGGAGAAAAATATTGGGCAGTGAGTGTTGTCTTCTGAGGCGAAGAGATCCACTTTCGCTCTGCCGAAGGTGTTCCAAATTAAGAGAACCGTTTGCGGGTGAAGAGACCATTCCCCTGGGGGAATGGTTCTCCTGGATAACATATCCGGACCCACATTCAGAATACCTGGCACGTGAGCCGCCCTCAGGGAGCTCAGGTTGTGCTCTGCCCATAAAAGGAGATGCTTCGCCATGCGGTGAAGGGAATATGATCTCAGGCCACCCTGGCGGTTTATGTACGCTACCACCGACATGTTGTCTGAACGAACCAAGACGTGGTGGTTCTTTATATGTGGAAGGAAAGCTCTCAGCGATAAGGCGACCGCTTTCATCTCTAGACAGTTTATGTGCAGCCGCTTCTCTGTTTCCGCCCACAGGCCAGAGACCGGCTTGCCCTCGTGTAGGGCTCCCCACCCCCGAGTGGAGGCATCTGTCGAGACCACTTTCAACTTCGTGACTGTGCCCATAAGCACGCCCCTCCGATACCACTCTGTCCTCGTCCAAGGAGCCAAAGTTTTGACAACGCTGTGGCTCACTTTGACGGGAAAACGGCCCCATTTCCATGCATAAGGAGGGACACGGGCGCGTAGCCAACGCTGGAGGGGACGCATGTGTAGCAGTCCCAGCCTGAGCACTGACGATGCCGAGGCCATAAGGCCGAGCATTCTCTGAAAGTGTTTCAGGGGAACGCGAGTTCCGGCTTTGAATGAAGTCGCCATGTTCTGGACGGATAGCGCGCGCTGTGACGTCAGCCGCGCGTTCATGAGTCTCGAGTCTAGAACAAAGCCCAGAAAAGATATCTTTTGAGTGGGTGACATCGAGCTCTTGGCGATATTGATCCTGAGACCCAAACAGTCTAAATGGTTGAGGAGCCAGGATCTGTGTGTTAGTAGTTCTGCTCGAGACTGGGCTATCACTAGCCAGTCGTCGAGGTAGTTGAGCACCCGCATCCCTTTCAGCCTGAGCGGGGCTAATGCCGCGTCCATACATTTCGTAAACGTGCGGGGCGCCAGGGATAAGCCGAATGGCAGGACCGTGTACTGATAAGCCTGCCCCTCGAAGGCGAATCTCAAGAATGGCCTGTGGTGGGGGGCTACCTGCACATGAAAGTACGCATCTTTCAGATCTATCGTGAAAAACCAGTCCCCAGGGCGAATGTGCGCGAGGATCTGTTTCACCGTTAGCATTTTGAACGAGCGAGTCATTAGAGCTTTGTTCAAATGCCTTAGATCTAGGATGGGCCTGAGCTCTCCGTCCTTCTTCGGAACGAGAAAGTATCGGCTGTAGAAGCCCGACTCGCTTTTGGAAGGGGGAACGGGCTCCACCGCTCCCTTCTTTACCAGTTTCAAAATCTCGGTGCGAAGCACGTGACTGACGCTGCTTCTCACCGAGGTCTCGACCACGGCGCGAAAGCGCGGGGGCCTGCGAACGAACTGTAGCGAGTAGCCCCTTTTTACTATGTTCATAACCCAATTTGATACCCCGGGCATGGCTTGCCAGGCCTGAGCCCGACACGATAGCGGCTGGAGCCGGCGCGGATAAGGGTCGCCTACTAGAGGGAACTCGGTAGCGCTGCCATTTTGTGCTTGAGACATAGAGGGGGTAGTGCTTATGTGTGGCGGCGTGCACTGTGGAGTGGGCGCCGGGACATTTATAGCATGGGTGGGAGGGGTGAATGAGTGTAGGAGTGCAGACTGATGTGTGGGCACATTTACTACAGAGAAAAAGCTCTTTTTGAGATTTATTTGGGTCGCCGTGATAACGGCGTTTGTGTGCAGGCGAGTGCGTTTGACAACGGGCTCGTTGGCTGCTAAACTGAGGTCGGCAGTCACCTGGGTGCGGGGAACTGGGAGACCGGGAGGGAGAGATGGGGGTCCGGCCGAGGCGAGACCTGACCATCTCCTTTTTATCCCTGCGGCTAGGACGGCTTCGGAGGCTCGGGGTTCAACACAATCCTGGGTCGAGGTCCCCGGCGTTCAGGCCGACTGCTGCGGTTCGCGGAGCGGGAACGTTGGCGCGGTCCAGAAGAGGAGCGAGGCCGGGAAGGTGGCTCTGCCGGCTTAGCGGGTTGAGAAGGCGGGGGTCTACCTCGAGAGCGTCTCTGGTCTGAAGACGAGCTGGAGCGCTTAGGCAGGAAATGCCTCATAGCCTGTGAAGCCTTCTGCGCTTCGGTGAAGCGCTCCGCGAAACCCACGACTGACGGGCCGAAGAGACCGGTAGTGGAGATGGGGGCGTCCAAAAAGGAGGCTTTGTCCGCGTCCTTCATCTCGGTCAAATTCAGCCAAAGGTGCCTCTCTAAGACCGTCAGGTTAGCCATATTTTTCCCGATGGCTTGTGCAGTGGCTTTAGTGGCGCGAAGGGCCAAGTCCGTCGCGCTGCGGAGGTCCTTCAAAACATCGGAGTCGGGGACAGACTCATCCAAGGAGCGGAGAAGTCTGGCCTGGAACACCTGAAGGATAGCCATGGTGTGAAGGGCCGCGGAAGCCTGGCCAGCGGAGGCATATGCCCGGCCAGCGAGAGCAGAAGTGGTGCGGCAGGGCTTGGACGGGTGCTGAGCCCTGGACTGCCATCCTCTGGAGGAGGAGGGCGGGCAGAGGTGCGCGGCGACAGCCTCCTCGAGGGGTGGAAGAGACTCATAGCCTTTTTCCTTAGCGCCGTCGACAACGGAGAGCGCTGGGGAAAAAGCGGATCTGGCGCGAGCAGAGTAGGGCGACTTCCACGACTTCGTAAGCTCGTCGTGTACCTCAGGGAAGAAAGGCGCGGGCTTCTGAGGAGAAGAGAGGCGGCGGCTTTCCAGGAACCACTCGTCCAGTCTGCTGCGTGTTGGCTCATCGGGCTGGGACCACTCGAGCCCGAGGTCTTCCACGGCCCTGGAGAGCACGCGGATGAGTTCCGCGTCGACGTTAGTTTTGGCGCTCGTGGCGGTCTGCGTCGAAGCGGGGGGCTCCGAGACAGAAGTTGACCACTCGCTACCAGAAGCGGCTGTGGAGAGGCTGTCCTCATCATCCTCTGGCGGCGGGCCACCGAAGGAAACCGAACAGGCCGCTGCATGAGAGGGACGCTGTTCCTCCTGGGTGAAGGTGACCGGCGATGGCGAGGCACGCGGGGAGTCATCCGGCGTGCAGTCGCCAGACCGTTCCGGCAGCCTCTGGTCGCGGCGTTTCTTGCGGCGCGGCCCAGCGGCAGGAGGAGGGACCTGGTCGAAGGTGGCGAGGCGAGCCCGAAGGGTCTGCAGCGCCATCTCATCGCACTCGGGGCAGCCGCCCTGAGAGAGTGCGAGCTGCGCGTGGTCCCGTCCAAGGCATGCCACGCAGATGACGTGACGGTCGCCGCCAAGGAGAGGAGCTCTGCAAGAGCCGCAGGAAATGCGAGGCATTTGAAACAACGCCCCGCGCTCTTTTAGGAGAAGAGAGTATAAAAGGATACGATCGCCGGATGGCGTTGCTGGAACGGCAGAGAAGGCGGAGAGGGAGTCCGTCGTCCTCAGCTGCAGGTTCCGCTGGTGCCTTTTCGACGGCGGTTGCTTCTTCCGGAGGTCAGCGAAGGTATCGCTGAAGGAGATAAAATCTGACACCTATGGCGAAATCAGGGCTTTATATAGCCTCCTGTATGCAAATATAAGCACCTTTTTTCGGCGGGCTTCTGGAACGCCCCCCATTGGCTCGTTCCTCTCAGCCGCCTCACCATAGGTTCATGCAGTTGCCGTGGCCCGGCCAATCAGAGCGCTCCTCGCGCTGAGTTATGGCCGTTCAGCGGCACTGCGCTTTACATGGATACCTTTATTAAAGTTTTGCTTCATATTCTCGAGAAAAGGAGTTTTTCCCATACGTAATACGAGGAACCTCTCTCGAAAGGGAACCACACTACTACCAGGATATGATGTGTTGGCAATCCTAGAAAACCATGTCCAGGCAAGCAAAAAAAAGAGAAAAGTATCTTATTTTCTAAATGTAACTGCATTCTGTTGTAGAAAGCTCTTCTGAGGACACAAGTGAAGAGCTGCAGAGAAGACTACAGGAGGTAACAGAGGTAAACATCGCACTAATGAATGCAATAAAACAACAAACAAAATTATTTGCCTTGTCCCTCACAGTAGAGTTACAGAAAAGCGGCACCTTAATACGTTTTTTAAAGAAGTAAAGAAAAAAAAAGTATGTGTACGTATGAACATATCTCAGGTGTATGCAAATCTCACAATATCAGGAAGTGGAGCTGTTACGCACTGAACTGGAGGTCACTCATCGCCACCTAGAGGGAAAACACGAGGCTCTTAGGATCTTGCAAGGCCAGGTACTTAAAAATATGAGTTAATATAATTATTTACTTAAAGTTTAATTTATTAGTCTAAGTCATTTAGGAAGTGTGCTATATTTTGTCCTTGAAGGCAATCTTGGACAAAGCAACTTGTCATACTAAAATATTGCTTCAGAAGAGTGAAGAGAGGACCAAGACCCTAGAAAAGGTATCCTACTCATACAACAACTACATCTTTTTTTTAAAGTATTTTTTTTAATTCAAGCATATTCCTGAAGGGTCTCATTCCTGTAAAATTATCTCTACCCAGGAGGTTAATGCACTGCAATGGGAGATCACCTTCAACCAGGTGAAGTTCAAGAATGTGGAAAACTCATGGAGTTTAAAGTATGAGAGGTATACCCATGCAAAAAGTCATAATGAAAAGAAAATTCCCTCTATTTTGTAAATGCAAGTTATAGATGTTATGAACAATTCATCCATGCACATGCTTTGTTTCTTTGACCTTTTAATGTTTCATCAAAATGTCCTAACTGGGCCTTCTGACTTCTTTTTTTAATGACATGCAGAACTTCCCCAAAATATTTAGTGCACTTAAACCCCTGCAAGTGTAAGTAAGTGTCCTGTCCATCTGACTCTATACCCAGCAAGCAATTTTACAGTTTGAAAGACTTATAGCAGTCCAAACACAGCCCTGATGTCTAGGCAAAAACAAAGCAAAATTTAGGTGAAAATTTAATAAACGTCTAACAATAGCTCTAGAATAGAATAGTCATCTAGAACATGAACACGTCAAAGAAATGAAACCAAACATCTTGTAATCACTGTTGAATTTGTTTCCATCATTGAATATCATACATCTCGCAAGTTATTTTGGCAAAAACAACATGTAACCAAATTCAAGGTTATTTTGGCTAGAAGTGGGTTACTCATAGCCTCACTAAATCGGGTTTGAAATGACAGCTATTGCTTGATGGGTACTTTTGAGGGCACATCAAAATCCAATTAACAACTAATAGATAGAACCAAATCCCCATTCTACATTTTTTCTTTTTCAATAATCAAGTCACAATACAGAAGAAAAGACTTGGCAACACTTATTTCATTGTGACTATAGTCAATGTGAAATGCAATCTGCAACTTTATTTTCATCAAAAACTTGATTCCTTTTTAATAATGTATGCAATACGATTTGTATATACATTAAGGAACTAAAAAAATGCCCACATCTCACTGGTTCATGTAAATGTCAGGGTGTTGGCAGAAAATGAAGCCCTAAAGAAAGCACTAGAGCAGAGAATGAAAGATCATCAGGAGCAAAGGACAGAGAATGCATGTAAGTCATATCATATTTCATACTTTTCTTTGATGACCGTTTTTTCCCAGTGCATATTTATGTGTTTTGTATCTTAGCTCTGAGCCAGAAATGTCTGGAGCTCCTGTCCATGCTTAGTACTAAGGAAAGAAGGGACTTCCAGAGGACCCAGCCTTCCTGCAGCCTGAGAACAGACTGTTCAGCTCTGGAGGTAATGTTGGTGAATTGCAGTCTGTGTTAAATAGCTGTCTTCTGTAGTAAACAGCTCTTTGTCCTCTTATCTTGTTGTTAAGTTGGCGGTGTATGGGGCATGCCAGTGTAACTCTAGTGGGGGTGAGCCATGCTCTTGTGCTAGAAGTGCTGCTGCAAGTCGCAAACAGGTTCTCCAGCTCAAGCAAGAGGTGCTCTTCTTGTATTTGTCAATACTTCTGTTCCATTATCTTGTAAATTAACCCTCTTATTCAAACCCCTCTTATTTGTCTGCATTAGCTGGAGCAGCAGCAGAAGAGGAAGGACGAGGCTTACGTCATGATGGATGCTTTCCGTATCGCCTTTGAACAACAGCTTAGGAGAGTTGGTGAGAATGTGCTCCGACAGGCTGAGACCGACAGACACCAGCCGCATTACCAAAGGCATGAGAAGGGTAAAGGGCTACTCAGTTTTTTGGCCAGAACTTGAGGAAAATCATGCAATGTAACATATTTAACGTTCATTTAAATGTCCACAGGAGTCTTAACTAAGATTTAGTTTCAGTAAAATGTCAAATCAACTATAAAACCTTTAAACAATGCTATTGTAAATCGGGCTCTAAAAAGCCAGGACCCTGTGTTTTTTAGTATTATTTATATACTTTTGTAGGTTTTAGTAATATTTTGAATTAGCTTTTTTTTCTACATATTTCCATTTTCATTGTAGTTACATTTTAGTATTTTTTTGTGTTTATTTTTATTAAATATTTCTATTCTTTTAATTATTATTTATTCCATGTTTCATTTTTCTTTTCTTTATTTAAAAAAATAAAAAATAATTTATAAAATAAATATAGTTTTAGTTAATGAAAATAACTCTGTCAGAAGAAAAAAAAATTCTAGGGATCATTACTGCAGTGTCATGTGGCACAATGCTGTAATTTTACAGTAGGACACAACTGATTTCCAGTAATTATTATTATTATTATTTTTTTAAGTGAAGCAGGTGTCTCTCAGTGTAGGTGAAAGACTGAAAAAAATTCTACCCACAACAAGCGAAGAAAAGATAACAGCCAGTTCAAATGAAACACTGCATATGCTGCTTGATCTGGTCAGTATACATGTACAGTATATATATTCTCTCTCTCTCTCTCTCTCTCTCTCTCTCTCTCTCTCTCTCTCTCTCTCTCTCTCTCTCTCTCTCTCTCTCTCTCTCTCTCTCTCTCTTCTCTCTTCTCTATTTTCTCTTCTCTCTTCTCTCTTCTCTCTTCTCTCTTCTCTCTTCTCTCTTCTCTCTCTCTCTCTCTCTCTCTCTCTCTCTCTCTCTCTCTCTCTCTCTCTCTCTCTCTCTCTCTCTCTCTCTCTCTCTCTCTCTCTCTCTATATATATATATATATATATATATATATATATATATATATATATATATATTGCCTCACATGGCATTGAGTTTTTGATTGTCTTCCCTCTTCAGTTAAATGACAAAGAGGAGGCCTTGGCACATCAGAGGAAGGTGAGCTACATGTTGGCACGAAACACTGAAGACTTAGAAAAACGTCTCCAGATGCAGCTAGACGAGCTGCAACTCTCACACAAAGACAGTAAAACCAAAATGGAGGATTCTGAGGAGATTGAATGGAGCAGAGGAGACTGTAGATGCTCTGTTGACAGCTATGGATCACAACATCTCACCGCCTCTGACTGCCCTACAGCTGACAATGAGCAGACCTCCAAATCAACTGAAATGAGAGAAACTAAACCTGACAATAAAGATGATTAAAAGAATGAGAACGGTTTCATGTTGTGTTTTTTACATATAATAACCTGGGATAGCAAAACAAAAAATACCCACAATTCTAAACACAATCTCACAATAAAAAGATACGATCTATCCATAATGCACATCATTTTAAATGGATCATAAACTCTATGTATCAAAAGCCAAAACAAAAAAAACTATCGTCAGAGCAAAAAATAATAATAATAAAAAAAACATTTTTATTAAAAAAATGAATGCATGCTTCTCATGAGCCTACCTTTGATCCAACATCTTATGCTTGCAGTTAGTGTTTGTAGAAAAAAGTGCCTGTGTATACATTTATTCACAAAATAAAAAAATAAAACACTTCAACAATATTTTTCCACAAGTAAAATAATATATTTACATTCTATCTCTGTATTTTAATTTTTTACTTCTAAAATATTTTTGCTAGATTTTACAGTAAAATAACATGTATTTAAAACATACATTCATTATTATTACTTAATTATAATGAATTTATATTAATAATAACCAAATCTTTGACTGGTACTGTACTACATTTCGACGTCGTAAAGTGAAAGCTGAGGACTACATATCCCATAATGCTTCATGGCATGCTACCGGTACCGGACCTGGTTTCCGTGATGTTTAAAAGCTTTAAAAGTAGTAGTCGTAAATCCAATGCAAATGTTATGTTCGCAAAAAATATATTATTTATAACAATACATGGGTTTAGTTAGACATAAATGGTACCGTTTTATCTGGTGTGCTACAGTTATCGTATCTTTGGTCGTTTGCTACCTCAAATTACAGGCACTGTCTAACTCCAAAGGTAAGAAAGCTAACTTGCTAGCTGTCTAATCAGATAATGTCATTCCATTGGTCCAAATAATAATAATAATAAAATCAGTGTAAATTCACTAGGACTAAACTTGGTTATGTACTCGAAGGATCAATGAGTGGACATACATTGGAATATTTCCTCAACAAGGGAACGATACAAAGAAAAGATGTTGCTGATATTGAGTGGTATCATGCTGCAAACAGCAAGAGCAAACTCATAGAGGCTCTTCGAGGTGAGTATACAAAGTATGAAAAAGCATTTACTTTGCGCCTGCATTACTGCCTATACCCTATGACCACGTCATGATACAGTTTGAGAATAATGAGTGTTATGATAATGTTTTCTCATTCTTTTCTTTGCTCTCCATTGAGGTTCTGCACATATGATTGAAGCAGATGTTCTTCTCAGGGGTCAAGATCCAAAAGAACCCATTATGGCTCACCCGCCTGACAATGACAGTGATATTAATCTGCAGGACTGGCTTAAAGAAGTTGTGAAATCAGGCAAAGGAATAAAATTAGACTTCAAAAGGTGACACCCCCCCCCCCCCCCCCCCAAAAAAAATAGTACAGTGTTTTTATTTTTTTATTTAATAGTACAGTGTTTTTTTATTCAGTGCTTATGAATGATTGGCAGATCAACTTGTCATTTTGATTCAGTCTCGCAGCTGTATCCCAATCCATGATTTTACTTGACGAGGTCAGAGATCAGCTGCAGGGACCTGTGTGGATCAATGCTGATGTTCTTCCTGGCCCTGGTGGCAAAGCTACCCCTTTGGACCCTCATGTTTTTCTACAGGAAGTGGCTCAAAGGTCAGAAAATGATGTTCTCTCTTTGGGTTGGACCACTGGATGGGATGTAAACATAGACAATCATGGTAAGAAGGTTGTTATTTTACTTAGGTGAAAAGCACTTAAGTTTTGTTTTTTGTGACAATCAGAAGTGTGTGCTATATATAGGTACAGTGTATACTCTACCTTTCAAAAGTCTGGGGTCAGTAAGGTGTTTTCTTTTTGAAAGAAAGTAAGACTTCTATTCAGGAATTATGCATCAAATTGATCAAAAGTGAGAGTATAAGCATTATTTAATGTATCAAATATTTAAATGGTGTTCTTTTGAACTTTGTATTATGATTATAATTATTATAATAATTAGAAATGTTACTTGAGCACCAAATGACACTAAAGTCTTGATGATGCTGACAATTCAGCTTTGCTATCAGAGGAATAAATGATATTGTAAAATATAATAAAATAGAAAATGGTTGGTTTTAATTGTAATAATATTTCACAATATTACTGTTTTTACTGTAACTTTTTTTGATCAAATAAACGCAGCTTTGGTGAGCAAAAGAGACTTCTTTCAAAAACATGACACTTTTGAACGAAGGTGTATATATTTATATACACTAGCATTCTCCAATGTAGTGTTGTCATGGTTAGCATATCTAATGCTGTATTTAAAATAAATATTTTACCCCCAGCCTTTTGCGTTGACTTTGTTAAAGGCACTCTATGTATTTCAAATTATCATAAAATGGCCCTGATGTCACTAGACTTTAAGAAATCATGTGAATTTAAATACTTATATCAGTGACAACAGTTGTCCAGCCAGGATATTGTCATTGAAAAGTTGTTGTTTGCAGCCCTTGTGTGTGTGGGGGTTAGTGATTGCAATACCAGTTTTGGCCACAATCTTACACACACTACCTTTAATCATGATTAAAAAAAAAAAAAAAAAAAAATATATATATATATATATATATATATATATATATATATATATATATATATATATATATATATATATATATATATATATATATATATATATATATATATATATATATATAATTAATTCAGAACTTGATTAGTATTTTAGTATTTGCTTTCTGTGTTGTTCTGGGAAATAGGTTATAGCTGGGAGATGGTTCATCAGATGGAAGAATTATGCAGATCCCTAAAGCAACCAGTCACATTTCCAGTCCGTGCAGCTCTCATTCCTCTGTCCTTCCCTCAGTTCCAGTGGCTTTTAGAGCGTTCAGACCGGTGAGAAATTAATCAGTCTATTTAAATGTATGTCCAGATTTACTATTATAGAGGCTATTAAACCACACATCTGTGTGAAGGAGTCTTTTTATTACTTCGGAGATTGATTTATATTATATAAGCAAGGACACAATGAAGTTCATTCTAATGCTTTGTAATTTCTCGCTGGATAATTTGGTTCTGGCTGATCTATTACACTTGTTTGTGACTGGAATAGCAACTCAATGCTTTATCTGAAGGATGGTGTTGAGGTATTACAGGATGTGAAGGGAAGGTGTAAGCCTCCTTTACAGAGATGGTACTCTTCAGCAGTCTTCTCCCTCTCTTAAGTTAGAACTTTTGAAAAAAGTTAATTTTTTCAGTCGCTTAGAACAAATAAAGGGGATGTCACGTCTTTATCAATACTGTGAAAAAGCATGGTTTCTTATGTGAAAAAACAAGTTTCTTAAATCTTTGGATTATTTGACACTTTACTATTAAGATGCCAAATTAAAAGAACCATTCCTACGATTTATATGTGCTTTGCCTTAATAACATTCTGTTTAACATCTTGTCTTCTCTCTCTTTAAGGTATAGCCTGACTGTATGGACAGGCAACGATGATGTTCTTAATGTGGAAGAGCTGTTGCCTTACAGGCAAAACTTCAGCAAAACCAGGATCTACTATGATCTGTTAGAATCACAAATCAAACAGTTTAAAGGACTACCTGGCTACTAAAAACCAATTAAACTTGCTTACATTAGTTATGTTTCCATCTACCTTTTTATGCGAATTTCGGGATATTCCATTAAATGTAAAAAAGTGCATAATAAATGTATGCGCTCAATTGATATGATCTGATACAATTGATGTGAAAAGAAGACGAGCATAAACTACGATGGAAAAACATTTACAAAATAAATCCCTCGATGCTCAGGAAAAAACTCAAGTGACATTGCCTCAGTGAATGTAATTGGATATCTGGACTAACCAGCGGACCAATTTAATCGCACAGCATCTCAAATGTTGGTTTGGTCATTCTGAAATGCCTGAGCCAAAGTCTGGCATCGGAATGATTTGGCCTGATTGCGTTCCTTAACCACGCATCACAAAGCAAGATAACATGTCCATGGTTATTGTTTCGCCTGCACGCTCTGAGACTCAAGAAATTTACAAATCATGTAGCAAAAAGAGCCCAAGTGGCTTTCCCAATTGCAGCAACTATTTTTGTTAGATATTCTGCACCAGTTTACTAGGAAGTGACAGTCTAAAAAACACTGCTTTATTCGCAGATTTTTAATGCAGTATTCCAGTTTTGCACACAAGCACTGTAATGCATAAAGAAATGTAAATATACACTTTGTACTTGAGTTTGATGATTTAAACCCTGAATTGTATTGGTTGTCATGTTTAATCAATTAATGTACAAAGGAAAAGAAAAATGCTATATTTTTGTAATCTACATTTGCATTTTGTATATTTGCATTTTGTCATTACAAATGAATAATAAAAATATGGGGGAAAATGCTGGTCAAAGGCACAGTAAAAGCAGTACTATTGTGAAATATTATTAGAGTAAAAAATAAATATATTTTTCTGTTTTAATATAATATATTCATGTGATGCAAATCTGAATTTTCAGCAGCCATTACTCTTCAATCTTCAATGTCACGATCCTTCAAAAATTCAGCATTCTTTAATGAATAGAAAGTTTAAAAGACCAGCATTTATTTAAAAATGAAATCAGTAACAATGTTTAAGTCTTTATTGTCACTTTTCTTTTATCAAAAAGAAAAAATATATTACTGACCCCAAACTTTTAAACAGTCATGTGTCACGATATATGGAAAAAGTGGTTATCTTTTATACATCTATATCTGTATCTTTTACATTGTTTTGGATTCATTTATTATTGCAGTAAAGTTGTTTTCATAGTTTCCAATGTACTGCATGTTATTATAAACTTTGTTATGCTTTATATATATATATATATATATATATATATATATATATACCATGCTTTATATATATATATATATATATATATATATATATATATATATATACACACACACACACACACACACACACATTTCAGAAAGAATTGTTTTATTCTGCATTTATTTAGTCAATGATAAATACAAGTCACAATATAGTATCTGTTGTAAATGCAAAGACATTGCACGCATAAATCAGGCTTAAAGATACAGCAGTACATTAAACAGCAGCAACGTTTCAATATTCTGATTCAGTGCACTAATGAGTGAGAGTACAAAGAACAGCAGTAAAGTGCAGTAAAGTTTATAATGGTCAAAACAAACATGTTACCACAGTCCAGTCTGGAAAGTGCATTTTAGGGGGTGGTTTATGTTTATTATGATTCATATTTAAAATGAATTCTGTTCAGATTTCAGACTTCGGCAAATTAAATTTCTATATTTACCACAACTTTCCTCTGTGATGGTTACTGACCAAAGATTTCCTCAAAATTGACCAGCTGCTTGATCTGCTCAGTTTGCATGGAGTGTCGTCTCAACAGACTCTTCTTGTTCTTGAGATCTCTGGGATGGTTCGGGGCACAGGGGACAAAATGCCTCGATCCAGGAACAATGGGTGTAGTTCCTGCCACAGGCTTGCTTCCACTGTTGAGGCCAACACTGGTATTTACTTTGATGTCAGGAATAGGTACATGCGGGTTAAGAGGTGGCAGATAACCAGGGCGGGTTTGTGAGATATGGTCTAGGAGTAGGGCTCCAGATCCCCTCCGCTCCAGCATCACCGGGCTCCTCCTTTGAACAAAACTTTCCAGAGACTCTTTGGATCCAGAGAGAGTGGAGGAGCGGCTGGTAACAAGCTTGCGTTTCTCCGTCCCCACAGTTCCTCCTCCTCCAGTCTTCCTGAGGTCTTCAGAGGGTTGGCTCCCAAATTGAGGCAACTGAGAGTCAGAACTGTAATGGTCCATTCCGAAGTTGCGGCGACGAAACACATTGCGCAGGCTTGATACAGCGAGGTTGGGAAGGCAGTCTGGGTCCCAGTCCATAGGAGCAGTGTCTGAGATGGATGCTTGCTTAAGGTTCTGATGGGAGGATGAGTGCGGTAGCAACTCACCATCATAGGACATTTTTCTACTAAGCCATTTCTGTTCTTTTGTTAGTTCTTTTTCACAATCAGATGTTGTCTCAAAAGCTTTAAGCAGACCAGTAGTGTCTTTGACGTCAATGCTTTGGTGCCGAGCTACCATTGCTCTCGGTGGTGGTCGGCAACCATCGTAACCAAATGAGAGCTCCTCTTCAGGGGTGATATCTAGAAGCTCCTCAGTCAAGGATGAGGATTTGCTTTGCTGTAGGAGCAGAGATGGAGGGATCTTCAGCCAGGGCTCTGAGTGAAGCCTCTGTAGATGGAGCAGCTTCACCACACTAGCTGCTTGCAGAGGGCTTGAATCTTGAGTTGGTGAGCCTGGTTTGGATGTGGGAAGTGTTGGAGTGGATCCCAGGGTCTCGGATTGGTCATTGGTGGGTGGTGGGATATGTGGGGTAAAAAGTTTAATTTCAGAGGGGTACATGTATGACGCAGGGGCACAGTGCAACCGGTCCTCAAGATTTGGAGGTGGTGGTACGTTCAGATACTGCTTGGTCATTTGTCGTCCAGAGGGTAGTTTGTCTGTTGTAATGATGATGACTTCTTTGCCCTTGGCCTTGCAGGCATCCAGTAGTACTCTCAGTGCATCCTTGTCTCCAGCGTTAACTGCATAGACCAGAGCAGAAGAGCCATTGTGGTCCTCTAAACTAGGGTCAGCTCCACTGGAGAGCAGAAGAGAAAGCACCTCTTCACCCGCCCGCTCTATGCAGGCATGCATTAGGGCTGTCTTACCAGACTTATCCTGAATGTTGGGGTCTGCTCCATTTTCAAGAAGATACCTGTTGAGAAGATTGATTCATTCAAGTGAGCTCAGAGGAAGGGATCAATGGCATAGAGTGTCCATGATAAAAATAAACAGAAGTAAAATGTAGTTTATTGTATTGTAATTGTTTATATATATATATATATATATATATATATATATATATATATATATATATATATATATATATATATATATATATATATATATATATATATATATATATAAAATAAACAATTACACTTAAAAAAAATAAATAATAATAATTATATATATATATATATATATATATATATATATATATATATATATATATATATATATATATATATATATATATATATATAAATTCCTTCATTTTCAGCAATGGATTCAATGGCTCATGTGGTTTTACCATCAATTAAATTTGTTTTTAATACATACCTGTACGCATCTTATGCAAAAACATTTGTTATACTATCATTCTAGAACACAGGATCAGTAAAATGTTTTTGAAGTCTCTAATATTCAACTAGATTTGAAAAATAGCACTATTACGAAATGTTATTACAATCCAGAACTGTTTTCTATTTTAATATCTTTTAAAATGTAACTGTGATGGCAAAACTGAATTATCAGCCATTATACCCATAGATACGTATACATATCTATGATTATACCCGTTTTCAGGGTCACATGATCCTTCAGAAATCATTATACATGATTTAGTGCTTCATTTATGTATTTTTTGGAAACCATGATGCATTTTTCAAGATTCTTTGATGGATAGAGCAATACAAAATAATAATAAAGAAACTGCTCTGTAACATAGTACATTTCTTTACTGTCACTTTTGACATTTTTAATGTGTGCTTGCTAAATAAAGGTATTATTTAAAAAAAAAATCCACACTTTTGAAAGGTATCTTTAAAGATAAAACGTATTTATTTAAAGATAAAACATACACAAATACACACACATACATATTATATATATATAATATATAAAATTACATTTTTGGGGGAGTCCTTTTATGATCTTGCACAATAAAATGGTCACAGATTTACTTAGATCACTTAATGCCCCCTATAAAAAAAGTACTTCATTTCAGAAATTAACTTAGTCTACAAAAAACCCACCTGATGATCTTTGGTTTTGGCACACTCTGAGCGTCAGCATGGTGACTTTTGCAGGCCACCATCAGTGGAGTTTCTCCCCTCTCGTTGCTCTCATTAATGTAAGCCCCTCCTTCCAGCAGCAGGCGTGTCAACCTCAGGCGGCACAGATATACTGCTTTCAGCAAAGAGTTTCCACCCGTGCGCACCTCTGTTGAGTCCTCCATGATGTGGTGTGACCGTTGAGCGGCTAATGTCACGTGGGTTCAGTGGATCATAGGAGCTGATTTCTTTATTGGCTTCTGCCAGGGAAGAGAAGGATTGCATACTTTATCAAAAGCAGAATTTTTCAAGGTTTTCACTTAAGTGTCTGCTTTTTATCCAATTCATTCGCATCAAAGCAAACCTGATGTCTCTTTGACATTGAAATGTTCTCTTCCTCTTCGCCTCAGAAGAATATGCTAGAGAGGTTTCCTGCTCTAATCTAGTGTCTCTCGCCATTCACCGGGTAGACACTAATATGAAGCTGTTTTTATGATGACTATGTAGGTGGCATGTCTAGGTGGTACTTGACAAGAAGAAATAGAAAACTGAATTAGTTATCTAATCCTCATTACATAATATTAATTACTTCTTTTGTATTCTTTTAATGTTTGCAGAATATTTTTGTTCCCAACATGCATTTATGCAACATTTATTCTGTTTAAGTTAGACTCAATCGAAAGTCCTTTTGGAATCATGTTGATAAAAAGAAAAATTTATTCAGTGAGACACTAACAATAACAAGTGAACGTAATGACTAGATAACACGTAAAACACTAAAATTAAAACAACTTTACAGTTCAAACAATGCACATTATAATATGTTTTGAAAGAATATTTTTTATAAAAAACACAAATATATTCTGC
This sequence comes from Pseudorasbora parva, assembly GCF_024679245.1. NCBI lineage: Eukaryota > Metazoa > Chordata > Actinopteri > Cypriniformes > Gobionidae > Pseudorasbora > Pseudorasbora parva. The sequence continues at coordinate 43,104,077 of NC_090174.1, forward strand.
TTTTAAATATTCTAAAAACCAGCCCCATGTGTGCATTGCTGTAACCTTAATTTCTGCTTTTTTTAAAGAAAAGGTCAGAGATGGTTTGAAATCATTACGCTGTCGATTATGCTTAATTTCTACAGTAGCCTACTTTTGTGTAGGCCTACTTTTAATATAGCATATGTAGTATAAGTGACATCTTAAAGGGATAGTTCACCCCAAAATAAAAATGTACTCATTTACTCACCCTCAAGTTGTTCCAAACCTGTATGAATTTTTTCTTCAACTGAACAAAATATATTTGGAAAAATATGGGTAACCAAACAGCTTATGGATCTCACTGACTTGTATTGACGGGGAAAAAATATATACTATGGAAGCCATTGAGACCCTCCACTGTTTGGTTACAGACATTCTTCAAAAAAATCTTCTTTTGTGTTCAGCAGAATAAAGAAACCCATACAGGTTCGAAACAACTGTAAATGAGTAAATGACAGAATTATCATTTTTGGGTGAATTATTCCTTTAAGCATGTTATCCTGCAACAGAGATGCACAGTCTGTTCTTGTAAGAGCAGTGTTTTTGTCAGTAGGTTGAAATTCAATAGCTTGAGGCAATCTGTATTTGCCTCATAGAATGAAGACATTCCTTTATACAGTCTATTGTGCATGTGGCCTTGTTCTCTCAACTCAGAGTGCAGTTGCAGTGCACTCTTTATTTAACAAACAGCGAGAGCGAGACTGCCTCAGTCAGGTTGATAAATGTGAATTCACTGGAGTTGAGGTAAGACGAGTAAGGAAATGAATCTTTTTGTGTCCTCAAACAAAAATAAAAAGGATGACAACCTGGGCTGACGCTCTCAGGGTAGCTTTTCTTAGCAGCGAAGGCTGCATGTGACAATGCTAGATTAGAGAATGCGTCAGCACCGTGGTTAAACGTTTTCTTAAATAAAAAAAAACAAAATGCGTGCAGATTAAAATACCTATGTCTACCTTTCCTGAACAAGAACCTCCTCGTATCTTTCTTTCTCCACGTGTCATGGTTTTTATGCTAATAAACCACTTTGTCCTGACAGATTGTCTTTTGAAATCAAGCTGACAGGCTAAAGTCCTGATTGGTCTGGTACAAGCACACTGCCTGATGCCTGCAGGACATCTCGGTTCAAGCTGCTAATTCCTAGAGCTCCCTAGGCTGGCATTTAAAACCACAGCTTTGTGTGCCATTCCCCTAGTCTTCAATCGCCCTTGGGAACAGAGAGAATTTTTAATGACAGGCCTCTCTCCCTGTGTCTCTGCCTCGTGCTAAAAAGCATGGAGCAAATGAGGCCCAAAACAGATGAGGGTGGTGATTGTTGCAGCAGCAGTGCTGAAGTGGAGCACCAAACAGACCACTCCACGCACCTGTATGCATCTGTGATTCATGCCAGATCACGCAATGCTTAATTCTCCTCGCAAATGGTGGGCTGAATTTGTCCCTCTCAAAACACCTGCAGGGGAAAAGAATGAAAACGCACTCTCTGCGACATCAACTGATAAATGAATAAGAATAGTTTTTTTGTGTGTCTTGATTAATGAGTAATGAAAGCTTCCTCGCAAAGCTTTCAAGGTTTGCCAGGATCAGGAGAATAAATGATGAGCTTCCTTAGCTGATATAAAGATACATTTCCAATAGGATAAATTAATATGATAAATAGAAAAGTAGCAAACAGTAGTTCCTTTACTTTGCTTTTTTAAGTTAATTTAGAAAATAATTATTAGCATAATGTATTTATTTAAAGCTGTTTTTTTTATTTAATTACATTTCTACTGTGATTTAAAATGTTATTTAATTTTAAACAATCATTTTATACATATGAACTTTAGTTAACTAATAAATGTACATGAATATTACATTTTTTGTTTAATCATTTAATATTTAATTAAAGGTAAATGAAATACGCTGAAATAAAATAAAAATAAAAATAAAAGCAAATGTCCTTTGTTTCAGAAAATCAACTGTATTATCAACTGAAGACGCTATTTCGTGTAAACTATTTTTACTTTTATTTTTATAAAATTGATCCATGGTCAACACTAATATAAAAGCTCTATCCACTCATAATACATCGGGTCTTGCACAGACTTGCATCAAAAACCTAAGAACAACAGCATCCTAAATATAAAAAAGTCTGCAAGAAAGGCGTCATAACACATAAAATGTCATTATACAGCATAAAAAGGTAGTTTTCTATTTAAAAAGTATGCCTATTTGTTTTTTAAAGGAGATAAATTAGGTCCTTACCCTCTTAAACAAGTCGCTGCTCTAGATATCCAATGGCTTGTTCCTGTGGCATGTCATTGTAAATAGACGAGTAATCCAGGGGTGAGGTTCAAGCTGGAGCTTGAAGTGGGAGATGATCATGTGGAGATGTGCACTCACTGAAGGTGAATGAAAGAGTGGCACAGATAGAGGAGAGAGAAAGAGAACAAGTGCCTGTGATCAAGCTACCAAGCTCACCACAGACCAAGTCCCTGTGCATCAGGAGGACAGTCAAGCTTAATAGAGCAAGGTGACGCCAGTCCCTGTACATCCAGCGTCAGTAAGTCATCGCTCCATTATTCTCACATTGCGAAGGAGTTATTGAACTCATATGCAGAGGTTGTGCGCAGACCCTCATTTGTTCCTCACTCTGATGTCAACATGATCACACGACGATGGCACCCATTGTGCAGTTACATCATTATGACACAACTGTCTCGCCTTTGAGGCAGCAGTTTTGCTCCTGAGAGACGGGCAGAGAGTGTATTAATCTCTTTGAGTGATGCAGCCACTATTTATAAAACTGCAATGATGGCACTGAGGGGCCAATAATAAAACAACAAGATGACTCCTAATGGATAATAATAGGTAGAAAGTTTAATTTGATAGGAAATTAAAGAAATAAACAGAAAAATGACAAGTCTTAAACAACCATCCATTGCTTTCCATTACCTTTTAATCTAAAATGACCAGTCACTTGCATAAGCTAATGAAGTGCAAACCCTTCCTAAATCTCTAGATACTGTTTGTACCTTGAAAATAAATCCAAGTACTTAAGGTGCATGTGCTGGGTGGGTAATTGGAATTCCAGTCAGGTTTGTTTCAGCCTGGCCATAAACAGTCATAGTACATTAGGCTGGCATATCAAAAACAACCAGCTTAAAAAGGTTGTGCCTGATTGCAGCATTTGGCTTTTTAAAATAGGGGTCATGAAGGAGTTTGCGTGGGTGTGACTGAAAGCGTTAGTATTGTGACCCTTCTCTGAACTATATGACAACCTTTGTCAATCAGCCAGTCTGAGGATGAAACACAACATGCATATTCATGAAGCAGTCAGATCTTCAGACTGGCTTAACAGCAGACACTTTAGTTGCTATTGGATATGGAGATGAGCAGGTTGTCTTTTGCAGTTGGCAAGATGAAGAATAATTAAGTGGATGGCAGATGTGAAAAATACCATTTATTACTATCAAATTTAGGTATACTGCTTTCTGAATATCTGAAATGATAACCCAGGAACAAAACCTAAATCAGATAAAATAATACTTATTGTATTGACTGGTGGCCAATCTTCACCGATTTTACATTCCATCCGAGTGTGGATGTTGAGTTAGCAGAGCAATAGCATATAGCTGTACATAAAATACTGCACTTCACAACGTGAGAATTACAGTTTAAAAGAGATTGTTGACACGTCTCGCAGGACAGCAAGTCTGTGGTGTTTTGAAAGCTATAGTATTCATAACCAAACCTTTGGTCACTTGTACCAACACTGCCAGAAAAAAAAGGTACAGTGCTGTCACTGGGGCGGAGGTACAAAAGTGAAAAGGTACATCTTTATAGCTTACTCACCCCTAAATGGTATATATTAATACCTTAAAAGGTACATATCATTACTTTAAGAGTGCGAAGTAGTACCTTAAAGGTACATTGTAGTACTGTAAAGGTACATATTAGTACCATCAGTCCAAATCTAGAGCTGTGGACAATGACACATGTATTGTTATCAGATGAGTCCACCTTCACTGTCTTCCCCATATCTGTGGGAGTTACAGTGTGAAGAAGCCTCAAAGAGGCTTAACACCTGGACAGTTGTGTGTCCAGAGTGAACCACAAGGGTGGATCAGTGATGGTTTGGGCTGCAATATCATGGCGTTCCCTACTGTGCTTAATGGGCAACAGTGCCAAGGACTACCGAACCATTCTGGAGGACAATGTGCACTGCACTGTACTCTGAAGGTGGGGCTGTGTATCAGTATGATAATGCACCAACACATGCAGCAGGAGTTGTAACAGAATGGTTTGATAAACATGAATGTGAAGTTGAACATCTCCCATGGCCAGTGAAGTCACCAGAATCTGGAGTATTTTTAAGGGGGGGAGGGAGGTTAGAAAAGGTTTTGCTCCAACAGCATCACAGTGACCTTTGATTGCATTTAGCTTAGCCTACTAAGCCCAGTTCATTCACTATGGTACCAAACAGAGATTAAGTTAGAAACGACCAAACACCTCCACGTTTTCCCTATTTAAATACAGTTACCCGAATAGTTGAACGATCAAGTATGGTGACATAAAATAAACGTGGCGCTTTTCTAAGCGGATTAAAAAGGAGAACTATAATGTATGGCGGAATAGCACTTCTGACAATACTTCGACTGTTATTTCCTTAACTAAGACGAGTTGATACATACCTCTCGTCTCAGTGCGTGCAAAGGTCCGTGAAAAATCCTCCCTCACATCTCCCTCTCCCCCTGTTGACAGAAATGAGAGAGGGAGAGGGAGATGTGAGGGAGGATTTTTCAGGCGTGACTTTTTACTGCACCGAGTCGAAGTATGCCATCAGATCGTCACCGCACATCAGAGCGATTAAGTGCACGCACTGAGACAAGAGAGGTATGTATCAACTCGTCTTAGTTAAGGAAATAACAGTTTAAAGCTACACTGTGTAACTTTTTTAGTTTACTCTTAGCTAAAAACACTTCGTTCTTTCAAAAATATATGTGCTCATTAATGTATATTTACTTCTTTCAAATAATAAAATATTTTCATAAGTTTATATGCCATTGAAAATACATACAGGTGAGGGGTTCGAATGCAGGTCGCCATGTTGCCCCTCCATCTTGAAAGTACATTTGCCAAAGAAGGACATACCCGTAAATTCAAGCTTCGCTTTTCGCGTTTTAACACTAGATGGCAGTCATGAACGAGGTCGAACTGGAAGCCATGTTAATCTTGGACTAAATCAGCTACCGTAGGAGTTAAAACGAAATCGGAATTGAGAGGAACAGAAACTAATATTCACTGGATTGTCATATACCTTTACACCGCTAGATGGGGGAAAATATCTCACAGTGTAGCTTTAATATGAAAAAGCGGTGAAGTATCCCTTTAAATGCAGCCTTGAAATGTAACCTTTGATTAGCGGGAAATTATTGATACAACAGATAAACCGTTTGCGGTCTTGCATATCAAGACCCCATCCATTGCCTGCTGTTGATGACAGGAATTTTGTAAAATTGCTGAGTTCTTACTCAAATAATCTAATTGTAAAAAATACATACATATAATATTAAATATACATTCATATAAAGGATTATTAGGAACACAGTGTTCAACTTCTCATTAATGCAATTATCTAATCCAGTGTTTCTCAACCGGGGTGCCGTCGGAGTAGAGCATGGGTAAAAGGTGCCGGCACGCACTTGCACAGTGGCGCATCTTTAATATGGGTTGTAAAGTGAAAATAATGCTGTATGTTTCTGTCGATGGATACACATGCTGGCTCCTCAGTGATATATTACAACAGCAATAATAAAAGAAAAACGTGGGTAAAACAATCCCTGTTTGTAAACTTTGTTCAATCCATGCAAGTGCTGCCATATGTTCGAATATGACCAGTCATTTTCGGCGTCATCACCCGGGTGTAGAGCCAGAAGACGCGAATGAGAACTCATGCGCTGTGAGAAGATTTATCTCTGTGCACTCATCCGAGAGCACAAAAATATTGAGTTCTCTTTCGAGTCTTGAGCTTGAATGTCCATCTTAATGAACATCCTAGCAAACATAGTCTATATATGCCTTAAGTGAACTTTATACAGTCACGAAAGATGACGCATAGGCTTATCCCTGCATTAGGTCTTAAAGGGGCAGTAGCCTTTACTGCTGTCTGTTAATGTCAAACTAAGGACATCACTTACTGCTCTTGATTGAATAGCTTTTATATGTTTAATAAGGATTAATCCTTAATTCAAACAGTTAACTTTGTAGTTATTTTACATTTGATTACTTTATTCAATTTGAAAACTAATGTTAGACTTACTTGAAAAACAATGTTTATTTTATTAGTATCTTTGCTCAATAGTATTTATTTGTGCTGCTGCTTATATTTAAGTTATTTAAATTGTTCTTATTTGACAGTAGTCCTTTTTTCCCTGAACATAGCAAATACTGAACTATACCAAAACCGTGAACCTAAAACTGTGATATAAACCAAACAATGAGCAATCTGTACTGTTACCCCCCCCTAGCATAACGTATACGAGGGGGTGCCACAAAATTAAGAACATTTTCAAAGGGTGCCATGACTGAAAAAAGGTTGGGAAACACTGATCTAATCAACCAATCACATGGTAGTTGCTTCAATGCATTTAGGGGTGTGGTCCTGGTCAAAATCTCCTGAACTCCAAACTGAATGTCAGAATGGGAAAGAAATGTGATTTAAGCAATTTTGAGCGTGGCATAGTTGTTGGTGCTAGGCGGGCCGGTCTGAGTATTTCACATTCTGCTCAGTTACGGGGATTTTCACGCACAACCATTTCTAGGGTTTACTGAGAAAGGTGTGAAAAGGGAAAAACAGCCAGTAGGCAGCAGTCCTGTGGTAGAAAATTACTTATTGATGCTAGAGGTCAGAGGAGAATGGGCCGACTGATTCAAGCTGATAGAAGAGCAGCGTTGACTGAAATAACCACTCGTTACAACCGAGGTATGCAGCAAAGCATTTGTGAAGCCACAACACGCATAATCTTGAGGCAGATGGGCTACAACAACAGGGGCCTATTGCACAAAAATAGGATAAGGGATTAAGCCGGGTATCTTGGTGATCCTGGCTCAATTTTTCCAAAGTATTACAAATGTGAGGATACATAAAAACATGCATTCATAAAGTTAGACTTTAAATTTTAATGTCTATTCCACTATTGTATTATATACAGCTCTGGAAAAAATCAGACCACTTAACATTGAAAAAAATTAAGAGACCACTTAACATTGAGAAATCAGAGCTATATAAAATTGTTCTACAGTCTATACACAGTATTTAGTTTGGTTACAGCAGAACCAAACTAAATACCTTTAGTTGACCTTTTCACCTTTTCAAGGGAAAAGTAATTAAATTACTTATTAACTAGTTATACCCAACACTGACCAATTTTATAGTTTATACTCTGTGTATACAAATGGACCAAGGTGAAAATATTTAGACAGGTGGTGAACCCTGTTTTGTATTACGGCAGTTGAATAAAAATAAATGTAATTCAGTAAAAACATTACTGCCATTCATCAATGGCAGCTGTCAGTTGCTAGGTGACAAGAACAGTTCCGTATGCTAGACATCCCATTTAACAACATTCAGTCCGACCTTCGAAGGCATGGCCTTTGAATTGACATAGCCCTTGACTAGCTTAGTTTGTTTGATTAGGGTTGGAAGTAAACTCTGCAGGGCAGTGGTCCTACAGGACCAAGTTTGAGGATTCATGCCCTACACCATACTAATAAGCTATTGTGGTCTAAAACCAGGTGTTCCAATTGCATTGTCTAACCCCACATAAATCATTAGGAAAAGAACAGAGACCTAACACTTGTTGACATGTTGAGCTATGAATATGGCTGATTTTACCCACCCTCTTTCTTCCCATGATTTTCTGTCTACTTTTCATTTTGTATATAAAATTGCAAAAACCCACAAACAAAATAATAAATTAAAAAATAAAATAAAAAAAATCATGGAAGTAACATATCTTTCAATTGTCCTGGAATCACAACATATTTTGGGGCTTTAGATATTTTTATTAATAAGGAAAGTAGACAAGCATTATGTGATAGTGATGATGGGGTCAAGAAATTACACAAACCCTGTTTTAAATGAAAACTGCATCACGCAACATGTCAGAGCCCACGTTTCCTATTTAAAAGATTTTCTTCTTAGTAGTTAGTACTCTCATATACTTCAAACACATACTGAACACCATTCTCATCCTGTAAACCAGCGGGTACACCCGGGAACCTGACCAGAAGGAAACAAGAAAGAGAAACAGAAGGAGCAATAAGACATTAATACCTTATGTCATGTTAGGACTGATTTTACAAGCATGCATTGCAACTAAGGACTTAAGGAAAGACAACCTTTAAAGGGACAGCTCACCCAAAAAATGAAAATTCTGTCATCATTTACTCACCCTCAAGTTGTTCCAAACCTGTATGAGTTTCTTTGTTCTGCTGAACACAAAATAAGGTATTTGGAAAAATGTGTGTAACCCAGCAGAGAGCAACCATTGACTACCATAGTAGAGAAAAAAATACTATGGTAGTCTTTCTGCTTGGTTACACACATTCTTCCAAATATCTTATTTTGAGTTCAGCAGAACAAAGAAACTCATACAGGTTTGGAACAACTTTAGGGTGAGTAAATGATGACAATTTTCATTTTTGGGGGACCTACCCCTTTAATACAAAATAATATAGACACAACACAATTAAATAACCTGCACAACATAGCCTTTCAGACAGACAGATTCAAACTTGTCCTTTCATAAATACTCAACTTTCTTCCACTTGGATGGTATAGATTCTTGTTAACTTCAAATTAACTGCTGAAAATAAATTAATTGAATTTGAGAATTCAAATCACAAAATCCATGTTGCTCTTTGGCAGATAAAGTGACAACAATCAACACCCTGTGTGCAACTTTTTAAATACTTACTGTGAGGCCGAGAGATGTGATATTTGGTGCGGTCCACCTTTGATGCTAGATGCCCTTTTTACATAACAAGAGCGCCTTTTCTCCTCATTAATGCAACTCTTCACTATTCTCTCTGGATATACAATACAGCACATGTCTGTCCCAGTGCCAATAAATCCATTAACTTTATTCAAGGATACAATCAGACAACTACTCCTAAACATATGTATAAAAAGTTTGTACTTTATAAATTAAAGTGTTACAAACACTGCAGTTTTAGCCTTAGAACATGGCCTTTTTGAAGTTTAACAAATGGAATTTTAACAAATGGAATTTTAACAAATGGGTGGGGGGTTCGTACGTATAATAAGCCATAAAGTGCGTATCATAAGCATGTGAAAAACTGTGTATCATATGCACACCAAAACTCATTTTGGCGTATACATTCCACAAGATTGCACACTTGTACTATTTATACGCATTTTCATGAGAAAATCGGGCTCGCAAAGCATACCATATCTGATATGGAGAAACAGGCAAATTCTTGAGGTGTCTGCACAAATTTGACGCACTAAAAACAATACCATTTATATTACATAAAGACAGCAGCAATGTTTCAAACCCAAAGTAAAATAAAACTGGATTAAACTTGAAAGGCGGGTCATGTTTACTTCCATGCAATCCAGCTAAAAGCCGGATTTTGAGGGATCTCATTAATTCAGAAAAACAGAACAAAATATTTTTTTCCAAGAAAAAAATCTCTCATAATTCTGAGATAATTATGTCATTAATTCAGAAAAACAGAGCAAAAAAAAAATATTCATGAAAAATTCTCTCATAATTCTGAGATAATTAAGTCATTAATTCAGAAAAACTGTGTACATTTTTTTCTCAAGTTAATGCAGTAAGCTTCCGTATAATTCTGAGATAAGTCATTAATTCAGAAAAACAGAGCAAAAAAAATGTATTCATAAAAAATTCTCATAATTCTGAGATAATCAAGTCATTAATTCAGAAAAACAGAGTAGATTTTTTTCTCTCAAGTGAATGCAATAAGCTTCCGTAGATTTCTATTATAAATTATACATTTTAAAATGTAATTTATTCCTGTGATTGGAAAGGTGAATTTATCATTATCATTACTGTCATTACATCTTCAGTGTCACATGATCCTTCAGAAATCATTCTATATGCTGATTTTGTGCTTAAGAAACATTTAAATGTATTATTAATGTTAAAAACAGTTCTGCTTTATATTTATTTTGTAATAACTGATTTTTTTCCCCGGATTCTTTGATTAATAGAAAGGTTAAATAAATAGCATTATAATTCATTATAAATGTTTTTACCATGACTTTTATTTACAAATTTAATATAAAAGGATGCATTATTAATATAATACAACAACCTAACCGACCCCAAACTCTTGAATGGAAATGGTTGGTATATTTTGTCTTGCCTGCTGTCCTTGACATCACAGTATAACAAAGCAGCTCTAGAGCAATTAGACACATGATTTTTACAGCTTAGGCTCGAAATGGCTCCAAAAAGTTTGAGCCGAGTCTTTGTAATGAACTGCAATGCAATGCTCACCATGTATTATAGACTTTAATGCAAGCATTCAAACAACTGTATAAGCACTCACTCAGACAGGAGCTTGTACTTGTCCATGTTAATATCGGGTATAAATGTGTCACAGTCAAACTGCTTGAGGACCCGCGTTACAAAAAGACGCCTGGGTCCAGAGCCCTCCATCACCTCCTAGGGAACACAGCACAACATTCACAAACAGTGTATAATGATTACATTGTACAAGATATTAACAGAATGAGGGGGAAGGAGTATGAAGGAAGGGAGTCTTTTGTACATTTTGCCTTGAGGCAGTTTCCATAACAACTGATTATACAGAGACCTGGACTAGCTATAAGTGAGATATAACGATGTATAAGTGGGTGTATAATGTATATTGTTGCAAGCATACTGTATAACTGGTAAAACAGCAAATTTGACCCTCAAATTAGGAAATATATTACTTTACAAAAATACAAATACAGACTATTTATTTTAACAAATAAAATCAGTTGCATGATGGTAAAAGTGAAAGCAGACCTAAATTTTAAAACCAAGATTAAAAAAAAGAATATTGTAATGTACGTAAAAACTAAGAAAATCAATGGTGAATGTGCATGCAAACACAAAATTTGCATGCTACAGCCAAACAATTCTTTAATTGTACTTTCTACATTAAAAATACTGCAGTACTTGCTGATGAATTCCATTATACTTCCATATTTATATTGTCTGGCTATCACCAGACCAAGTTAAATTTAAAATTGAACATTGGTCTGGGGAGTCTGCTGTATTTTCTACTGCACAATGGGGTAATCAACTGGCATTATTCGAATAACTCTGTACACAATTGGATACTTTCAACCAATCAGACCAAAAGAGGCGTGATCAACGGGTACGGGCCCATTGTTTCTCTATCTGTCATCATGTTAAACCCGCCCATAGCGTGCCATGTGGATAAGCCAGTCAGTGATTGGTTCCCACAAAAGTGTAACAAGCAGTAGAAATGAATGGGGCCTATTCTTCTTACGTCACTAACTCAGTTAGCTGGATTTGATTGTTGACGATTTGGCTTGATCTCAGATTGCTTGGTTCTTCGAAACTCATTCTGGACTTGCGGTCATAGCAACAGGACCGTCATCTTAAACCTACTCGGGAGCTTATTTCATGTAAACAGGATTAGAATGCATCTTGAGGTGATACTTAAAATCTGTCCCAGCCACTGGTACTTTATTACAAGAGTTCATTACTGAACCAGGGGCAATAATAATTTAAAATAATAAATCTAAAAGTTTATTTGAAAAGAATATTTTAATGTTGTGTAAAATTTGTCACTCGATTGAGAGATTTATTTGTGAATTGTGATGGAATGATTACTTTATAGTTGTACTGGAGGTTTACACACATTGTGCAGTTAATCTTTGTCGTGCATTAATGTGAGTGATGACGGATAATATGGGAGTGGCTTGATGCAGCTCAAGAGATGCAGGTAATTTGATCTTGACCGTTTTAAAAACTTTAATTAATATTGTCACATAACGAATCTGCTTCAAATTGAATTAAAAATGAAATTACAGCATAAAAAAAAAAAAGTAAAAAGTGTGTACAAATATTATAAAATCGTGAATATAAATAATTGGGAATCATGTTCATCAGAACAGTGCACATTTAATTTATCTAACTATTATGTTGGTTTGGTTGTTTGTCTGTTTCCTTATAAAGGTTCAGAAATTATTTTTTCTTCTTTTTTTTCTTTGACAAGTTTTGCCAGGTGGCTTTTTTAATTATATGATGTTATAACGTTGTCTTGACACCAGGCAACCGCTGCATTGCTGATCATGGTTTCGAGTATCGATGCATCTGCCCTCTTCAGGTAACACGGGCACAAGCAGTGATCTCAGATAATTTAATCCAATCCGCAAATTCGTTTGAAGAACCATATTAGCCAGAAATCAGTTATCAGGATTAAAAGATCTGGGATCTGTCAAATCATCTCAGATGTTTTAAGCGAGGTACAAAGAATGGGCCCCTGTTGCATGAAGCTAGGTAAACAAAGAGTTTCAGAGTAGGTTTAGAGTTGACAAATCCAGATAAATCTAACCTGGTTTAGATCAAGTTCAACCGTTCCTCAAAGCTTGGTATAAACTTTCTCTGTCAACTCAGGTTTAATCCAGAGTTAGCGATTAACTCTGATTAACACACCTGAAAGTGTGACGCGTGCGGCAAACAGCCAATCACAGTGTCCGTTTGATTCACTTCTCTTCTGAAGATTGAGAGATCGTTTTGAAAATGATCATGAAATGAAATGCGTTTACAAAGCAGGAATAAACACTGCTGCTGCAGTGAAAGATTGAGAAAGCAGCTTAAAGAATATCTGACTATATCAATTCATGATGTGAACCAAAGAAATATCCAAATAATTTCACAGAGAGCTCAAATTAATACACATTGTTTAAAATAATTATGAATGCATGTTTTATGCATTTATATTAATATTTGTCTACTTATCAATTATATGAATATACTATATTAAAGCAAGTAATTTGTATAATATAAATATAATAAATAATTAGCGCCAAAGAATGAGCAATTTTACCACTAAAGTTTTTTTCACTATAAACTGCAAATTTGGAACGAGAGATCCATGGGGTGTAGCTTTATTGCGTCTTTACTTGCAGCTGATTAGTCCAGTTTGGGTTTGCAATCTCTAACCCAGAATAAAACCTGCTCCAGGTTAGCTGTGTAGTGTAAGTTACCATGGTGATGAACACCGCTAAAAACCAATCCACCATCTTGAGCCCGAAAAAAAAAGTTTGCTCAAACTAATCTTGAACTTACCCAGGTTGCAACTGAAACCAGCTTTGTACAACAGGCCACAGGTTTCCAGACAGAGTTGCCGGGTGAAATCAAATCGCCGGCAGATCAGGCTGGGTTTACCCAGTCTAATGTTTATACAAAGGTTTACATTGTTCATTAGTAAAATGGTAACAAGACCACTGTACAACTACTGCACAAATATAGGAGTCAGTAGCTGTGTTTCCATCTAAAGTTGCAAATTTAACTTACTTCAGCGATTAGCATATGGCTTTGTATCGAAACCCTGGAGTATAATCAAATGATTGTGCTTGACCCCCTCATATCTCCCTGAGACGAGAGATTTATGCATTTTATTTCTGGAAAAATTTCTCCCGTGACGATCACACTCACAGCACAGCTCGCAGCTGCAGGCATTAATTTAAAAGGATGCTAAACAATGTAAATGTTTTAACTTCTCAAATTAATTTCTATGAAAGTTAAAGGTGCACTATGCAACTTTCCGTCCACTGGAGGGCACCTATATTCAAAACAAATACATAGTTTGATGACACAAATTTTGAGTGCAGCATCTTGGGACATGTGGGACGAGCGCCTGCACTGATCCGCTCTTCCGGTTATGATTATGAGGTAATGCAGCTGTTTATCATATTAGATACATTTAAGTGTGTTGAAAATTATGTTATGACGTTATTCCGTGCATCACTTGTTCACACTGCTAAGAGTAAAGCGCTCCTGCCAAATAACCCGAAACCAAGGGTAGCGTAGATATGACGCAATTGACAGGCGACTTCCTCAAACGCTATGCTGAAACGTCCCTGTCCTTAGTTAAAATAGCAATTTTCTCACAATTTACAAATAGTTGGAAACATTTGGGATATTGTAGGTACTCAACTGAACAAAATATATAACACCGGCCTAGTGGTTTTTGGATATTTTACTGCAAAAATATAGCCTGACAAGCCAGACCCACATCAAGATGTTTGGTCTGGAAACTCACCATTGACAGGGCTCAATCCGAGGGGCGGGATAAACAATTGTCTTTCAAACTCCCTCTGCACGCAATTGGATAGCGCTACAACAAACCAGAGCAACGAAGGTGAAGCGGAGCTAGTTGAAAGATTAAACTTTAGCCGTATCTGGTTGGCAAAACTCCAAACACATCTTCCCTTCTTAAGAATGACTTCAGTATCATTCTTTGTTCTTTTCTCAGAGAAAAGCTTAACTCCAAGTCTTCCAGAGTCACGGTCAAAGCTGATTCGAAAGACTGCCATTCGCCAGTTTCTGAGTTTACTAGAAGCCATTAGTGTTGTGCCAGACTGAACATGCGTTGTGAACGTATGCCGGGAGTGTGGTCGTGATTACCTCAGCTCTCATCACGAGAGCTCATTAGCTCATTTATGACGTTAAATGTAATCTGACTCCTAATCTGAGTTAGTGCTGTGAGACTCACGCGGCAACTTGATCGTTATATAGAACAGATACATTCAGTATTTAATTGTAGTGTCTGTTCTCTAACTCAGTCACTGTTATCCAGTAGCAGCGGCTTTGGGAATGGCCTCACAGGGCAGTGAAGCTACAATTCTAGGAATTGTAGTCTTTCATCCCCATGAGACAAAAATAAATGTCTTTTCTCAGTCTAGAAGGCACCAAATTCAAAAATAATTTCACATTTCTACTACATTAATGACCCCGTTTAAATACAGATTCATCTTTCTAGCACTGAAGTACCCCTTTAAGTGCAAAATTGAAATGCCGCATAAACATTCACTAACAAAACAGTTTGTCCATCTCTTGTCCAACATTTTTACTTCCTGGGAAATTGGTGCAAAATATATTTAATAAAAATGGACTGTGACTCTTTTTTCATATATAATAAATGATGAAACGCAATAATTGTGGTCATCTTATCTTGCGTTCGGATGCCTGGTGTTTGGAAACGCAATCATGTGAGAAGCTTCTGGGAGGGAATTAAACCGAATCATTCTGATGACAGACTTTGGCTCAGGAATTACAGAATAACCAAACCAACATTTAAGATGCTGAGCGATGAAACCTGTCTGCTGGTTAGTCCAGATATTCAATTTCATCCACTGTTGAAGCAAGTGAGTTTTGTGTTTCC
Organism: Pseudorasbora parva; assembly: GCF_024679245.1. Lineage (NCBI taxonomy): Eukaryota > Metazoa > Chordata > Actinopteri > Cypriniformes > Gobionidae > Pseudorasbora > Pseudorasbora parva. The sequence continues at coordinate 43,119,539 of NC_090174.1, forward strand.
TATCAATTTCCACCATACATCTTAAAAATTAATCCGCCTCATTTGATGGCGCATGTTTTTTATGTGCATTTTTAGAATTGATGTGAGTCTTGGCATTTCCATCCGGGGGGTTTTTAACACAATATCCCAAAATGCACATAAAAATTGTTGGATGGAAATATAACTAATGACTGTTATAAGGGATATGATGCATATTCAGCTTATGTTTACACTTTTATTGCATTTTTCTGTTTCTAAATAGAGATGCTGACATGAATGATTTTACCAACCTTGTACAGAGTGCTGCCTCCAATTACCCAAACCTGGTCCACATGTTTTTCGAGCTCAGAGCTGTCTAAGAGTTTGAGAGCTGAACTCAAGTCTGAAGCAAGGTAGTGAGCTCCCTCTGGGGCTGTCCTATTCAGGGAGTGATAGAAAATTGGAAACATTTAAAATGTGCATGTGGCATAACTGTATAATATAAGGTGAAATAACGTGCAAGCATTTAGATTACTTGAGCTCTCTGCTGAGAACTACGTTGATCCTGTTCTTTAGGGGTCTGTTTTGTGGAGGAATAGAGAACCATGTCTTTCTGCCCATGATGACCACATTCTTTTTACCTGTCAAATGACACAGAGTAAATGCAAAAGATAACAACACAGAGTTTTGGTTAAAGATTTTACTAACTTCAGCACAAAATATGAGAAAGAAGAAGAATTTAAGAGGCATGACAAATAAGACAGCATGTTATTACCCTCAACTGAAGGGGTCATGGTCATCTTCTGAAAGTGCTTGAATTCATTACTAAAAAAACATATAGGAAAGAAAAATCAAAGCTAATGGTTGGAATATATTTTGAGGCATGTTCTGTGTTAGGAATAGTTCCCCCAAAAATGAACATTTTGTCATTTACTTACCCTCATGTTGTTCCAAACCTTCATGAGTTTGTTTCTTCTACTGAACACACACGTTGGCAACAAGACAGTTGATGGTAGCCATTGTATATTTTTTTCCTACTATGGAATTCAATCGCTACCGACTGTCAACGGTTCGATTAACGTTACAAAGATTCTTCAAAATATCTTATTTTTTACCTTATTTTATGTTCAACAGAAGAACAGGTAACTTATACACGTTTGGAACAACTGGAGGGTTAGTGATAACACCATTTGAATTTTGGGGTGAACTAACCTATCCCTTTAAAGGTTAGGAATATGTCAGGTGTTTTGTTTTGTTTTGCAGGACAAAGGTCAAGCTCTAACCTAAGACCTATGAAATCATCTTCCATCTAGCTAATATATATCACTGCGAACGTGTTACAACTTATAACGTTAACTTAACGTTAGCTGTAGAAAATACAAAAACTCACATCACGGAGCCCTGGAAAACAACCAAAACGTTTTATGTTGTAGTGTCAATATAACAGAAGATGAGTTAGCAACTTCTCGCTCACCTTAGTCTTATTGGATGCCATGGGAGATTCCCATTTTTCCCTATTCCCATATCTGGACAAACTGCTACAATACAGCTGAGTATTCGAGACATAACTGTCCTTAATGTAAATAACAAATCAAACTTTATCTATTAACTTTATGCACAATGTTGTCTTCTCCCGCCAGCGAATTCACAAACGAGTATGTCGTACGTATAACGCTTTGCTCATGAATATGTTACGACGTTACATGACGCTCGTAAACCGATTTGCTGTAGGACTACGTTGGCGCTAGTAAATTGTCCAATGAACTTATTCTGTTATCGTGACGTGGTCGATCATCCCGCCACATGCGTCCAATGCTCAGCAAAAAGAGAAAGCAGCGTTTATGTCGATGGTTTATGTACACCTTTAGATCAAATTTCAAGGTACAATTATAAGTGAATAATTATATAAAAACAACCCAATTAATAGAGTACAACCCTTTATTGCCACACGTTTTTTTTTTCTAAATAATATAATGCATTTTATTACGTATTGCAGCAACATCAACAGATTGTGATAAAAGAACAGGAACATTTTAAATAGGACTGTGCCTTGTACTTATCCTAAGATATCTAAAATCTGAAATCTAATAAATCTTGTAGATAAATCTAATGATTAACAGTGCATGGTAATTTTATTTAACAGTATTTTTAATGAATTATGTTCATTATGTATATGTATAACTAGATCAAATACATATTATATTCATACATATATTTCCTAGAATATCTGTTTTATAGAATAACCACATAAAAATCACATAGGCTACTGAAAGTACAACAATTGTTTCAATCTCAGCTTGGCCTTTTCTTTCCCTAGCTCATGTCCATGTTATTTGCAGTGTATGGCGCCTCCCTTTGGCCTTGTATTGTAACTTTGTGATATTGCTCAAAGTCATTGCCCAGCAGCCATTCAAATCCAAATAGGACAAGAGCCTACAAGTGTTTACAATATGTACTACAGTCTCCATAGTGATATCTGAGCGGTTCAGACTAACAGATCTAAGGCAGTGCAGTGGGGGACTGCCAAGGGCCCCGAGGGGTTTGGCCGGATGGTTCAGGACAAGTCTAAATACAGGGTCCAGTCGACAGGGAACAGCGATTAGCGAGAGCTCCTGAAGGAGTGAAGCACCCCTAAGCAGTGCCCACAGCACTCCTTTAAGAGACCTCCAACACAATGTGGGCTTCATTTGACGTTCATCCAATGAAAAACTGTTGGGGGGAAAGAAAACTGATTGGAAAGCAGTTTATAGCACACTTGATTTTAATGGGGAAAGAGCATCAACATCAAAATTTGCAAGAAATTAAAACATTTGGCTTACTTTAGTGTTAAGGAGCGGAGGTGTGGAAGGCATGGCAGATTAGAAAGAAGGCCTTCGTCTTCACCCTCCTCCTCAGCATCATCTCCATCTAAATTAGTGCTGGGTGGGTCTAAATGAACAATGAGAGAGGTGAGTCTGGGACAGGCATGAATGAGCTCCAGAAGAGGAGAATGACCATCAGCTATGATCCCTTCCAAGGTGAGCGAGAGCAGGTGTGAGCCTGAGGCTCTCAGGGCTGGAACCAAATCCGACAGAAGACCAGAAAACTGTAGTGAAAGACAGTGTAGCCGTCCTGAGAATCTACTAAGTCCTCTGGCTAAAAGTGTTGCCTGTTCGAAGTTATTCGCATTATGATAAGAATTACTCTGGAGACAATCCAAAGACAGGATACACAGGTCAGGGCAGATCTTTCCTACAGCCTCCAAAGTATCCAAAGACAGTCCTTGTACATCCTTGAGAGATGTTGTCACACTATTCCTTCCATTACAATCCATACTTCTACCTCCATCTTTTCCATTACCCTCTCCTGAAGTCCCTGTCCATTCATGTATCTCTGGAATATCACTAGCATCATTGTGCCTTTCTAATAATAACAATTCATCCATTTTTCCTTCCAAAGTAAAACTCTCATCACCATCTGCACTCAGTAAACAGCTGTCTTTCAAGTGCTCTACCTGTGTCCACTTCGACCACAGGTCTTTAAGACGTGGCACACCTTCTCGATTAGTGAAGTCCTCGGTCACCTCAAACTGTCTGTTCTGTATGAGAACACAAGCCTGTCCCAGTCCCTCGACTGCCAACCTCTGAAGACCGGGCAAGCTAAGTAGGAGGAACGCAACTGCAGCAACGGCATCTCTCTCATTTTCTGCTAAACCAATATCTAAAGCAAGCAGACTTTTGAGGGTTTTTGCATTCTTTACAAGGGGTAGTAGGCCTGCAGGGGTGAGGTGAAGGCACCGTGACACATCCAGGTGTTTCAGCTTGGGGCATTGGCGGCAAACCACCGATATCACTCTCCGATCACACAGAGTTCCAGCCAAGGAGAGGGAACATAGACGACATTGGCTGCCCAGGAGCTCACACAGCACTGATGCAGATATATTCTGTGCACCACTAAGATCCAGAGACTGAAGATTCTGTTCAAGACAGAGACAAGTGAGTGAGAACATAATAATTGTATGAGATTTGCATGTATTGACAGGCAAGACTAACAACAATTTGTTTGCATGTTATCACAGTGTTTGCAAGGAAGCATTGTACTAACATTTCCCAAACATTCTGGTTAGGGTAAGTAAGGGGTTGTTGTTTTATTTGATTATGTTAAATTACAATATATACACTGCCATTCAAAAGACTGGGGTCAGAAAGGATGCATTAAATTAATCAAAGTGACAGTTATGAAATACATTTTATTCTTTTAAACTTTCTATTCTTCAAAGAATTCAGAAAAAACACATCCTGATTTCTACAAAAATAATAAGCATTACAACTGTATCAGTATTTTTTTTTAATGCCATCTCAGCAACTGCGGCTATCTTCATGGCAAAAATACAAGAGTTACATATATACAATAAAAATAAAAGAAAAACCTGAAAAATGACAACAATTAATATTATATATAATTGTACCTAATATAATTTAATATTAATATTTTTAACATTAACATATGATAATAATTCTAAAACCTTTGGTAAAAGTCATTAAGTGAGCTTACTTCATAAAAATGTTTTCTAATTGTATTAAAATTGGGACAGTCCAATAAATTATGTTTAACGGAAATGGGGGTCTTGCAGAATATACATAGAGTTGTGGCTTTCAAAAAAATGCCAATCTTGTATGACCTATATGACATATGATGAACACCACTTGATCAAATCTTGATTTAGGGGAGATTAAAAGTCTGTTTGAGATTTCAAACAATTTTCAATACTGTATATTTGACCAAATAAATAACTTTGGTAAGCATGAGAAACTTTTCAAAACATTAAATATTTTAATTTTACCAACCCAAACTTTTGAACAGTTTTTCAAACATATTTGTTTATTTTATTAATAATATTGATTACTTACTAACCATTTTTTATACATATCTACATGATTTGTCAAGTTTGATCTTTAACATTCACATTGAAAAATATCCCACTAGCATTGTAGATTGTTTAGAATTCAAAATGTAACCAGTGATGAAGTTATTTTAATATTTGCATACTGAACTTTTTATCTTCCTTGCACATATTCAACCAATTAGGGATGGCTTGGCTTCCACAGCATAACTGTGATAAATTGTGTGCAACCGACTAAAAACAAGATATGTAACAACATTATGTACCAAAGCTTACCTAAAACTTAAAACACTATTCTATTGCTGCTTTGCAGGCATTGCTATTCACAAATCTAATTGGCGTATCTGGTATTTGCTGTCTGATCAGGGTGTCTTTAAATTAAGTTCACTAAAGTTTTACAAGCACATCTTTATGTTTGTGCAAACTGTGTGCAAATATGAAATATACTAAAGTTAGTGAGTTTAACCTGGCAGCGTATCTGTATAATAGAGCAGAGGTTGGCATTGACAAGACTGCATGCAGATGCGAGAGACAGACAGCTTAGCTGCGGGAGGATAAGGAGGTGCAGGGCCGCACGAGTCAACAAATTACGAGAGGACAAGATGCACAACAGCTCTTCCAACAACTCAGAAGCTGAAAGAAAAAACAGATAAAATAAATACTTGGATAAACACTGGCTGGCACATATCTATACATGTACAAGTTTTAGCAATACTCACGTAATGAGCTGAAAGGGCCCATGACGTATCTGAAGAAATACTGGTCCATGTATTTTTGGGTATAATCTTTCACCCACATGTCCTTCATGTTCTCGGCTAGGTTTTGAAGACAAAGGCCAATCAGTGTGGAAGTTTTTTCCTCATCCTCAGCCCATTCATTCTTGCATTTTTTCTTCTTCTGACCTTCCCTCTCCGGTGTGGGCTCAAGTTGCCGGAACAAAGGCATATTTGACCCTGACAGTTACTGACATAGAAAGACAATAAATTCATTTATCATGACATGAAGCACAATTTATGGCCTCGCGGAGCCACACCTCACCTGTTAAGATCTATGCTCAAGGTACAGTTCTTTTTAAATGAGTTCAATACTAAAAATATAGGCTACAATTGACCAAAATACAAAACTAAGTAAATAGTTAAAACAGCAGATGATCATAAATTGAAAATATCAGTGTTAGAGAATAGTAAATTAAGTTTACTAAAAAAAGGTCTTACCAACAGTTTGAAGATCTGTTCTGTGGTCCTTTGCAACATTACCTTTCTTTTAAGTCTAAACAGTCCATGAGTTTGAAAGGTCCATAAAGGTTTTATTGAAGCTGTAATAACGAGAAAGCACTGGCAATGTAACGTTAGTCATTTACGAATGAACTGACGTTAACGTTACTGTATGTCAACACGACCTTTGCCCTTAATGTCTAAATACTTTCCTCGCTTCAGAAACAACGTGTATTTTTTCAGGTTATGACAATTGTGTATGAGCAAAGAATTGTCTGAGTTGTTTGCAGAAAAAGTAAAAAAAAAAAAAAACTCTTTCCCCTTTCCTTTCCCCTTTTTTTTACTTCCGTGTAGCACGCGCGCCACCTTGTGATTTGGAGATCACTTGTGTTCAGCATCTGTTACAGTTTTTTTGTACAGTTATGACAATTATTTCAATACGTTTAACAATTTTCCTAAACTTTAGCACAACACCTGTCTGTGTAGGCTATACAATTAACACATTTCTATTTGCTTTTACAAAACATACAGTTTAACACACATTTAAAATGCTTGAGCTTCTTTTACACTCAAGATCAACCAATACCAAAGCAATGTATTTCTACTGCCAAATTTACAAATGCTTTAACACTATGTCAGAACAGATAACATCATGTTCTAAACCTAACCTTATAGACTAAAGTCAAAGTATAACAGCTTTTTATATTTTGAATGAAACACAATATCCCCTGTATTTTATTCCGTTGCTGAGAAACGGCTGAATGACGTTATAAATATATAAATCACAGCTGATACCCATCTGGGAATTGTTCAGGTTTTGATGTTCTTTCAATCACATGACCTTATGGTATAGGCTACAGTAAACAAAGACCTATTTGGACTGATCTTGTGTGAAAAGGGAACAATAGCAACACAAAGAAAGTAAGAAAAATGCCTGCACGAGGGAGAGGAAGATGAGTACCAGGACAAGGAAGAGGAGTGGGACAAGGACAAGGTAGAGGTTGAGGACTTAGAATGCATGGTGGCACTCAAAGAAGGGCCAGAATTAGGGTAAATTAATAATAGCACACATCATTGACCATGTCATAAACCACGGGATAGAGGATGTTGAATGCGTTCAGCCAAATCTCAGCTGGGACACAGTGGCCAGATTTGTGGCCATTATCTAGATTTTTTAACAGGAAGGATATTGTGGGCTTCTCCTACTGCAAAGTGTAAATAATTTTACCATGTATTACAGTGACTGCATGCCTCTGGTTTGTAACTGTAACATGTAACTGTATTCTGTCTATCTAAGGATTCAGCATCTACCTCCCTCAGGGGGCAGAGAAAAGCTCCCAATGAAGAACAGGAACTTTATTGTCAATATGGTAATTGCTGATGATGAAATACAACTGAAGGGCATTCAATAAAGCTATAAAGCTTTCAATAAAGCTACTCTAAGATGGGTCATTCATTTTTTGTATTGAATTTCTGTAGCAAAAGAAACAAAATGCATACATTTACTAAAACCCAACAAAACTAAAATGTGGAGAGGCTTCATAGACACACAATCTGATCTGTTGTATAAGAACAGACCTGACATAAAATAATGCAGTTTCTGTGATTCCATCCAGTGTTCGGGTTTTTATGACATTGTATATGATTGACTAAATGTTCTTGTTTGAAGAGAACATGTTAGTGTTTTGGTAGACATAGTGTATTGTGTTAGTGATTTACTTATTTTGAATATTGCTTTTAGAGTTTAATTTAAAATGTGTGATTTTGAGCATTAAATTAACCGTTTTGGCAATTGTCTGTTGTAGGTGTGTTGGTGCGTTAAGTTTGGGAAAATTGTTAAAAGTACTGAAAAAACTGTAATGAAATCTGAGCCATTGTTTTCTATGGATCTGAATGATATATACCAAAAAATAGAAGATAAGGAGGCTATTTGGATCATGCTATACTTTCTATTCAGTTTTCACTGCTCTTTTGAATAAATATTATTATATTTGTTTTATAAAAAATAAATCTTTCTAGAGGATATTTTACCTATTTCTCTCTGTAGCACTTGATACCAGGAATATATGGGATAATTCTACTGTGTATATATACCGCTAACATTATGACCATTGACAGTTCAGTTGAAGTGAATAATACTGATTATCTCATCATCAAGTGGGTGGGATATATTTGGTAGCAAGTGAAGATTTTGTCCTCAAAGTTGAAGTGTTAGAAGCAGGAAAAATGGGCAAGCGTGGGGTTTGAGCAAGTTTGACAAGGGCCAAATTACGATGGCTTGACAACTGGGTCAGAGCATCTCTAAAACTGCAGCTCTTGTGGAGTGTTCCTGAACAGTGGTGAACTGGCGGCAGGGTCGTGGGCGGCCAAGGCTCATTGGTGCACATGGGGAGCAAAGACTGGCCCCATCTGGTCAAATCAAACAGATGAGCTACTGCAGCTAAAAATTGCTCAAGAAGTTAATGCTGTTTCTGACAGAAAGGTGTCAGAATACACAGTGCATCGCAGTTTGTTGCATATGGGGCTGCATAGCCGCAGACAAGTCAGGGTGCCCCATGCTGACCCCTACTGTCCACCACCGAAAGCGTCAACATTGGGCATGTAAGCATCAGAACTGGACCACGGAGCATCACATGGTTGCCCGGGTGCATATGTATGTGTCATTTACTTGGTTAACACATGGCAGTGCCATGATGTCACCAGGATGCACTGTGAAGAAGGCAAGCCGGCAGAGGCAGTTTGATGCTTTGACCAATGTTCTGCTGGGAAACCTTGGGTCCTGCCATCCATGTGGATGTTACTTTGACACGTACCACCTACCTAAGCATTGTTGCAGACCATGTACACCCTTTCATTGAAACTGTATTCCCTGGTGGCTGTGGTCTCTTTCAGCTTTGTGCCCTTCCACAAACCAAAAATGGTTTAGGAATGATTTGAGGAGCACAACAACGAGTTTGAGGTGGTCAGAGCTGTTTCAGAGCTTTTTACCCAAGCTGTGAATATAACAATTTTTAAATTAAGGTGGGCAATTTTTTTTCTTTGCTATACTGGTTATGTTAAGGGTTAAAGTATGAAGTATTCATACTCTTGTGTAATTAACGTGCCATCAAATAAACCTGTCTCTTGCGTGATACCCATAAATGTAGAATATTCCAATGTAATATGATTTCCGACCTGTAAGGTTGCCAGAATAGTAATCATACACTTTTTGATAATAGGCCAGATGAGAACTAGTACCCTGACTGAGTCTGGTTTATCCAAGGTGTATTTTTCTTCATTATTCCCTAATGGAGTTTTGGTTCCTTTGCACTGTCGCCTTGTGCTTGGCTTGCTCAGTTGGGGACACTAAATTTATGATCCAAGTTATTAAAGTAAATATACAAATCAAATTAATTAATTAGGTCATATTTAATTCTATAAACTATAATACTGATCTGCCAACATTGTCACTATATGATAAATTAAAATAAGATGATAACATCACTTTTTGCTCCAGAACGACTGTACAGCCAAATCAAATTTTGTTGCAATATTGTCCTGTTTAAAGGGTTAGTTCACCCAAAAATGAAATTGATGTCATTAATGACTCACCCTAATGTCGTTCCACACCCGTGAGACCTTCGTTCATCTACTTTGATGATGTTTTTATTAGCTTTCTGGACATGGACAGTGAAGTGGGCATTGACTGATTATGCTCTGGGACTAAAATATAAAATATCTTAAACTGTGTTCCGATGATGAACCAAGGTCTTACGGGTGTGGAACGACATTAGGGTGAGTCATTAATGACATCAATTTCATTTTTGGTTGAATTAACCCTTTAACACTGTGAAGCTGCTTTGAAACAATCGTCATTGTAAAAGCGCTACATATGGTTGATTGATTGATTGATTGATTAACAGTTTATGAGCCAAGACCAGAAGTGAAAAATGAAGACCAACAGTCAAGAGTGTAATTAATTAAAGAAAAATGTAATGAAGAATAGTTTGCAGTTTCATCAGCAGTAGCCAGCTTCAAGTCTCACAAAGGAGTTTGTAGGCCGCTCTCTCTCTCTCACTCTCTCTCTCTCTCTCGTCGCCCCGCCTCTCGTACATACAATTATCCCAACAGTTATACTGTTTTCAAAGTCTATTCACATCATTACTGCAAGGTGGATGATTCTGATTGGCTCAGAAAAAATACACAGTCATGGTAAATTTCCACACATTCTCAGTTAATCAGATGCACGTGCCCATAGACGTGTCACTTGTTGAAGCTTTCATCTCGGAATTAGGACCGTAGTGACCTTCCAGGTCTGGAGCAGAGGCCAGCTTGTCCAGAACAACAAGTCCACCTATCTCTTAGGATGTTCATTGTACACCACCTCAACACTGATCTGTAACACAGAATACTGCTCACATAACCAGATACACAGTCTCTCCAAGGTTGGAGCTGATTAAGCTCCAGTTCATACTAAAATGTTCTCTAAAACATACTGATAACATGTGCTTTCTCTCAGTGAGAGGTACAGACAATAGTACAGGCAATATTTATTAAATTCTATTTAAGGAAATATAAAATGAAAAAATATAATAAAATTGAAAGAAAAATCCATTTTTCATATTTGGAAGGCGGGCAAAAACTGTTTCTGCACTCCTGGGGCCTATTGCACAAAACTAGGATAAGGGATTAAGCATCTTGATGATTCTGGCTCAATTTATCCGCTAATATACAGTTATTTTTCAATATTGTTCTTGGTGTGAGTGTGCCTTCAGGGTACGTTTACACAACAGCAGTGTACTAAATTTTGCATACAGATGACAAGATCACCAAAATATCCCAGCTTAATCCCTTATCCTAATTTTGTGCAATAGGCCCCTGTAAGGGTGTGTGTGATACCTTCAAAATCCAAACACACAATACCTTGTTGCTATCAAGTGTTTAGTCTCTCTACACATCTCTAGGCCAGACCCTAAGTCACCCAAATACACACTTTAGAAAACAAGAATCATTATAATAATATAGGAAGATAAATATTGATTAAGGCTTTGATTATGAATTTAATTAAGACACATTTGGATTTCAGAATCCCCCTTTCAGTTGAAGCTCTCTTCACATCCGGAGAGCAATATATATATATATATATATATATATATATATATATATATATATATATATATATATATATATATATATATATATATATATATATATATATATATATATATATATATATATATATAATACAGATTATATATACTCACAGATGATATATTATATACTCATTAATTATATATTTAATCTGTCAACTGTGTAAGTGTAACCAAAAAAATGTACGTCCAAACTTTGAATTTGGTCTAAATGCAACAATACAATGTTCTACCTGCATGTCAGCATAATGTATACCTCCAGTGTGTGAGGTCTTGCTGTGGAGAGCACTTTGAAGAGGGGAGGGGGGATCTTATGCTTTCAAAGCAAGCTTGCTATTGCTACCTTTAATTTACCTTTAATTAACCTTCATTTGTAATAGTTGCCACTTCTTTTAGATTTTTTATATAATTTAAAAACATATAATACATTCTCTAATTTAATTGTCAAGCAAAATAACAGTAAAAAAATGCAAATATTCAATGTAATCTCTCAGTTAATAAGATCCTAGAAATACAAAATAAATGTTTTACCATAACATGATATAAATGTAATAAACACTTAATAAAAAGATAATAAGCCTTTAAATATTGTACAAGATTTATTCATTTTGCACAGTTGACTCATTATGCTGCATATGTAAGTATTTGCAGGTAAGGGTTGCACAAATTTCACAAATGTATTTATTTTACATTGGTAATTACTCTTTCAAAAAAGATGCAGAATAGTTGAATGGTTCCACTTATGAGTTGATTTGAGCTGGTGATATTCTTTTTTAGCTCATCTCATTGAAGAGTCCATGAGTGCCATATGGGATGTCCACTGGAACTTCTGCTCGTCCAAGCTCTGTGAAGGTCTTGGCATCAAGGACAAGAAGGAAACTGCTCTTTTTCTAAAGAGAGTTACATGACATTATTACACCGGTCACAGCTGAATTCTTCGAGTGAACCAAACTATGTTATTGGACTAAAAACAAATTTCAGTCCCTTTGCTCTCCAGGGGCCACATTTATAAAAGTTGAAGCCCTACATTTGATCCAAGATCATTTCTGTCAACTGTGCAGAGGCACAAAAAACAAAAAAGCAAACATGCACGCTACACAAGGAAAAGTGTGTGCACCTGCTTAGAACATGATGTGGCAGTAAGCACTTTTCCACGTCAAAGACCATTTTTTATAAATATGAATGTTGGTGTGGATTTTAGTGTACACACTCTCTAAGATCAAATCTGTGGGGGGGGGGGGGGGGGGGGGTTGGGGGACGACGACACTCAGTTTCAGTCAATCTCATGTCAATCTTGAGTACCTATAGAGTAGTATTGCATCCTTCATATCTCCAACAAGTCTTTAGTTTTATTATATTTATAAAAGAAATATGGGCTGTACCGAGTCTTTCCGAAAAAAAACGAGCGGCTGGAGGCGTATCGAGTGGGCAGAGCTAAAGAATGACAAGTGCGCACAAAGCGGTGACGTCCTCAAGCGTGGAGAAGAAAACTCTACCCTAAATCAGATTCAACTAATACATATATGATCCAGAATCAGAGCCGGAGGCTGAAATAAATTGAACAGGAGGAGCAACAACATCCGGACGTCCATCCGTCTCTGTGGTATGTACTGTATTTAGTAGCCTGTCAACATTTGTGTGTGTTTACTCGCAGTTTATGAGGACATGATTCGGTTTATGGACTAGTGTATGCAACTAAACCTTAGCAGTAGCAAGCAAAACGGTTTTGCACGTCAGACCAGTATAACGTTATACAGAACAACAATGGAGTAACCGTTAGCGCATTTGAATGACGAAGCACACTTTGTGAGAACGCTAGGTTTATGTTTGGGTGGTTTTACAATAAACAAACTGACACCTATAGCAACCCGTTCTCACTCCCGAGGCGTCAAAATCTGAAGCATAGTCAAGTGCCTTCCGCGTCACAATTAAGACGCTAAAGGTGCCCCTGGGCGTCATTTTGCGACGCGCTGGGTGCTCCATTCATTACAATGATAAACCTTTGGCGTCATAAACAGACGCATTTAATTATTTGCGTTTATAAAAGCAGACATGATTTTATTAATATTTAAAGGCTACTTTTATATTTTGGAGCAACTAACTCCACTCCTACCCTAAACCTACCCATATCTAAACAATATAAAACACATAACAGGGAAATAAATGTACAGACACAGGTATTTATTGCAAAAACTGACCAAAGCAGTATAAAAGTATTAACTCATGTTGCATTCCAAGTCTTCTGAAGTCATACGATATCTTCATGTGAAGAACAGAGTCGATCTTGATGTTTTAATCGCTGAAATGATGATCCCGCTGCCCCGTGAACGAACTCATTCATTTCTCATTCAAATAATTCAAAAGACTCCTGAGCATGACGCAATCGGTCACAAGACACACGAGAGCCAATGACATTTTACAATCAATGCTGACGTAATGACGCAATTGGTCACAAGACATACGAGAGCCAATGCAATTTCACTATGAAATCTCACGTAACCGGCGCCAATATTTGAAATTTGATTGTGTTTGTTGATGATCTTCTGCGGATGGAGATGCTGATCGCTTTTGGGGATTTTCTTCATACAAATCAATCGTTTGGCCTCGGAAAACTTGGATTATTTAACTTTTTTGAATAACTTGTGTATGCAGTCGTATATGTCAGGCTATATCCTGTGTTTTATATCATGTTCAGACAAATGGGTAGGTTTAGGGATGGGATGGGGTTGGGTTACATGTTAAGCATGTCTAAATAGCGTAAATAAAATAAATGTAAATAAAATTATGCTTGCTGATTAAATTGAAAAACACACTCCAACATGTCATAATGGCAAAATTATAAACTAATACAATTTTACCATGACGATAACATTACTAATACCCAGCGCGTCTGTGTATGACGCCAAAGGTTTCTCACTGAAATGAATGGAACACCCAGCGCGTCGAAACATGACGCCTTGGGGCACCTTTAGCGTCTTTATTGTGACGCGGAAGGCACTTGACCATGCTTCGGTTTTTGACGCCTTGGGAGTGAGAATGGGTTGCCTATAGTGGTCAGATAAACAAATGTATTTAAACACACACCATAGATCACATGCTCCATTGATAAATTAACTATACACGCGATTGTGTCGTTTACTCATGTTTACTCATGCGACGATAGCCAACAGCATAGACATTTGAAGCAGTTTTACTCACCGCCTGCTTCCAAAGCAGGACTGAACCTTTATCGCTGGGACCGCTCCGTCAAAAACACACTTCTTTGGTATGATTTGGTGGAGTCCTGTGACAGCAGTGACCGTGGAGATCCGCGATGTTGTGAAGCTTCCCGTCATTTCTGCGTTCAAAACGGTTCAAATGCAGCGCTGCCTTCCGGGAATGCTGTGCTGAAGCGTTGAAGTCGCTTGATGTCACCCATAGGAATAAAGTGGAGCACGGCGCAGACTATAACGACATAAGTGTTCACGGACGAGTGGATCTGCAGCTTGAGAGCAGTGTTTATGGGCGTGCATTTGCTCTTTCGCTCAAGTCACGCGTGCGCACACCCTTCTGGGAGAAGAGCCGTACGGCCCATACAAGGACCTTCCGCTCTGTTGATGTCAAGCCGACCCATACTCGAAAAAAAATCGACCCCCCCCCCCCCCATATTAAAATGTCATAAGAGTAGGTCAATGGATCTAAACAACAAGGGTATGATGACACCATGGGTCTCACCTGTTTTGGTGTAATGATCACAGACATGACCACACCCTCATCCTCATCCTTAGCATCAGGTGCTGGAACAAACACTGGTTCTGAAGGGAACAAACCAGCATGGCGCCACACCTACATTCAAAAAAACAAAAACAGATAAGACATTATATTCTCAATTGAAATTAATTTGCAATCTGACCTCATATAATCTTGGATAAAAGTATTTTCATTTAAGATTTAATTCATTCACCTTTAGCTTCTTTCCTTCTAGATCCATCTTAAGCAAAGAGTCACCAAACAGGTGTCCAAAGCCACAGGCGTAGAAGTAGCGATAAGGACGAGCATTGTAGTGAGTGTAGTTTATCTGTGGAAACTCAAGACCACCGTACTGCAGCAGGTCATCATTGTAGAGATCTTCATGGGTGAGGAGCACCTATTATTACCAAAGAGAAATTACTTTTATCTGTACCCATTTTGTTCCAGTCCCCACCTTTCCACCTCTTCTTCACGTACCCCAGTTAAAGTCTTCACAGCAGTGGCAGTGGTACAAGGCAATTTGATGAGGTTGTGGTCATTGGTCTCCTCTTCCTTTACATCCAGAGGCAGTACGTATCGCCGTGGTAAGTTTGTACACAATGAATTGAAGAACTGGAAAAGCCAATAGATACACATTGAATTAAAGGATTTTTAATGAAGCTGAAAAAGAGGTCAACATTGTCTGTGTGTTTGACATGTATTAGTTTGTGAAAGCATTACCGTGTCAAGTTTTTCCCCAGATGCCTGGCGAAGGTTCTCCATAGTGAAGTCACCAATTACACTGCCATCATCTCCACAGCACATGTCCATAATCAAATATCCATCATCCTCATATGCATTAATCTGGTGAAGGGTGAACATGGCACTGCTGTAGTATTTTGTCTTAATGAGCTGCAGAAATTAAAACATGGATTGCAGAGGTGAAGCAACAGAAATATACAGTGTCCATATACTCCACAATTAGATGTCAGTAAAGACTCTGTCATGCCTGGCCAGTGCGTTTGTCTGCCACATGGAAGATGGTTTCTAGATCTGGGTTCCAGGTCATGACTTTATGAACGCTCTTTCCAGCAACTCTGTACAGCATGAATTTCAGCAGGTCTAGCTTGATCGGCTGCTCAATGAAGACTATGTAATTCTCCGACATTACTGCAGTAAGGTAAAATAAAAGAACAAGCATAGAAAACAGAAAAAAAACAATTTTCCATCTGCTTGTTGGTGGATAATATAATATACTGAACAATCAGCATGAACAAAAGTGCAGCCCACATTTTCAACCCTATGTAAATAGATGCAAAATCATTTGTATAATATTATAGATGGATAGAGAGGCAGAAAGGCAGATCAAATTATCTAAAAACGCAAACATGGCAGGCACATTTACCAAAACTGTGGTAGTATGATGGTTTCTTGGGGTCTGAAGCAGGAATAGAGCAAAGAATCTCGGCACCAGACAGATCAGCAACATCATACGCTCCTTCACCTGGTGGTACTCGCAGGATATGGTAG
This sequence comes from Pseudorasbora parva, assembly GCF_024679245.1. Lineage (NCBI taxonomy): Eukaryota > Metazoa > Chordata > Actinopteri > Cypriniformes > Gobionidae > Pseudorasbora > Pseudorasbora parva. Next base: position 43,135,960 of record NC_090174.1, read on the forward strand.
AAGCAGCCTTTGAGAAACATAATAGAAGGTGAACATAATAGAAGGACCTTTCTTTCATTGTTCAAAGATTTACTTATATCCCTGAATAATATATTATATTTCATATTGTGCTAATGGGTTGATTATCTGAATGCGCTCCTCCCAAAACATTGTTAATAAAACATTTATTTTTGCAATTTTGTTTGGTTTGAAAACATGAACAAAAAGAAGCCATTAGAGTTTAGCTGTGTTATAAAAAGCATAAATGAGGCATACCTTTTCGGCCATATGAGTTTCCCATGTTGTAAGTCGCTCCTTCACGGTCATAATGTGGATGAGCTGTCGCTGTATTAATTGCGATATATTTTGACCAATCCACCTTTCAAAACCAAAATCACATAGAGATAATTGTACAATGCAGGAGAACTGTATACATTTCTGTATTCGTGAAACATTGCCATATATACCTTTTCTTTGGTTTCCAGGCTCGCAGGGTCGATTCTGCGCATGAAGTTGGTCTCTGTGCTTACGTAAAAATCTCCTTTGTACTTTACAAAGCTCACTCCTGCATTATCAGTCACCTCTGTTAATCAAACAACTGATGATTAGAATGGGTTCAGATGAAGGTTTTGTGGTAACTTGACAAGTACTGTTATTTGTGCATTTTGATCTAATCTTTATAGATTTATGAATTTGTGGAGTCTATGCTCAGGTACACATGCCACTTTGACCTCCAATTGATGCTTACTTGGTTTCTGAAAACGTGAAAAGAACCGGGCAAAGATGTTCTTGCATGGGTCAGGTGCTGCCAGGGTGCCAAATTCAGACACCACAATTCGATTGTTCTCTGCGTTTTTCACATAAGAGTCACTGCGCAAAAAACGGCTGCTGTAGGTCACCTGACCATCTTTAATGTGGAAACGATGCATCAAGGCCATACCATCGAACCAGTGGGTGAATCTAAGACAGGAAAAAAAGAAGCCAAATAAACAAAGAAAATAACCAGATAAAAATGAATTGATCTTGCTATGCTTATAGCAATATTGTGCATTCTTACTTGCTTTCACCAAACTCAAATTTGCCAGGTCCATTCCTAAGGAAGCTGCCAGTGATCCAGGAGGGAATTTCACCCTTAATAACTGTACTGATAGGGTCTGGGGTCTCCTCCACAGAGCTCAAAAGAGGACCGATGAACTCCAGACCACTGGCAGATGGCCGTTTTTTGTTAGCTGAGAAGAAATCACACCATAATAAATCATGAGAGCTGTGACACAGATAATGTGACGGATGATTACACTCTACAGCATTCTGGAGGACATCAGAGAAGTCTAATGAAGAACAACGGTATCTTACTCTAATCATAAACTCAATGAAATGCATTAATATAGAGAATGTAAAGAAGTAAAGTGTTGCAAAACTCAAGCTGCTTTTGATTCTCTCTTCTGTGTGTGTGTGTTGCCTTAACTATTCCCATGAACCCCCAACCATGATTATATACCTCATTTAGAACCTCACTAGCTTTCAAAATGTAGCATTTAATAGACTTGTTTAGTAGAATATCAGTTTTACAGCACTTTCAAAAAAAATGTCCTCAATGAATACTGTTTTGGCACAATAAATGAACGCTAGCTTAGCCTATATGGGCAATGCACATAACCAATATTTTCATCTCTAATCGTAGATCAGACAAAAGATGGTGTAAACTATCAGATCAAACTTGCTTATATATGTTAGTTTCATAATTTCTAACAGCAAAGGACAAGTTATTGCTTGACTACTGTGTGCACAGTACAAACTACTGAACAAAATAATGTGCTTATCCATAGCAAAATATTAAATAAAGGACTAAGAGATGATGATTACATAGCACACTGAGATGAGCCCAGAGCATAGAAAGGCTTACCTGGCATTTTAAATACTGGATCCTGTGAAGGGTTCGACATGACTTTGACTCTTGAGATTCTTGATCTTAACATATGAAACACTAAACAGAAGAAGATAATCGCATGACAGGGTGGGATGGGCTACATCTAAAGCGAACTGGACCTTGTACAGAGCTAAAGCAACACAGTGTGCTTCTGTTCAGAGTTGACACATTAACCCCTGGTTTCAGACTTAACCTTGGTCCTGGACTAATCTGCGGGTTGGAGCTATTTCAACTGAAAAAAACTTGCACTGCATGGCTGTCAGTGCCATTGTTTTGTCTCAAGATGCACAACAGTAGTGTTTTTTTTTTTTTTTTTTTTTTTTTTTTTTTTTTTTACAAGGCAGTGTAACAGTTCAATGATCTACAGCAAAATAGAGAACTTTGGTCAGAACTAAACAAATTTTTAATTAGGCTACATTAGTAATTTCTCGTTAGAAATGACATCAGAAGAAAAAAAAAAAGAAAAAACATTAATTTACACACAAACCACCAAACGCAACTTTCAGACGCCATCAATTACCCCTAGCTCAACTGTCACAGAATGGAACACACAGCATTGTGGGATATCAAAGGAAAGCAAAGGATACATGTATGCTGCCTTCAAAAATCGATCAGATGAAGGTATTAGATTCGGACGTGGCTTTATGCCTTCCTGCCTTGAAATGTGTCCTCCGAAGGCAGCATTTTCCAGGTTTCGGACGCAGCCAAAATGTTGTGAAAAATGTTTTAAACAGAAACTGTGGGTCGTTAACACCATGTTCTGATGACGCAGGAGTTCCAACTATGGCAGCTGAGAAGGCTGTTCTTTGTGTTCTTCTTGAATAATTTTCGGAGCCTGATGAAATCGGTATAAATACTGCAAAACACTCTTGATGTTACAGTCACTGCTCTTGCTGTCCAGAATAAAAGAGTGAAGGTATTTGTGTAATCTGTGGTTCCTAATTATTGTGATCCAACATTTGCCTTGCATTTCTGGATGAAAAGACAAACGTGTCTTCGAATATGTTTGTTTGTTGCATTTACCGAGCTGCAGTGGACACATTTGTAAACGACTTTACTTTGACCAATCTTTAACACACCCACCAAACAAGAGAAAACGGCTCGGGTTATGTATATAACCCTTGTTCCCTGAGAGGGAACGAGCACTGCGTCGAAACGCTTTGGGGGATGCTCCCTAAGCATCAGCGAATCTGAAGCCTGAATAAACACTAGTCCAATCCGATTGGTCGTGCGTGATGACGTCATTGTGACGGCGTACCCGGAAGTATAAAAGGGGGGCCGGCGCATAATGGCGGCAGTTTCTTGCTCTGAAGCATGCGCTCCAGGCCTGCCGAGGTGTGGCGGTACGACGCAGTGCTCGTTCCCTCTCAGGGAACAAGGGTTATATACATAACCCGAGCCGTTCCCTTATCGAGGGAACTTCCCACTGCGTCGAAACGCTTTGGGGAATGAGTACCCACTAGGCCACACCGAGGGTCGCGCCTGTCCTAGTGTGAAGCCGGAGACCGGGCACAACTAGGGTTGGAGCACCCTCGCGCCAGGCGTCGCAGGGAGATCCAGGCTATAGAACCTGATAAAGGTGTGTGGAGTAGCCCACCCCGCCGCCTCGCAGATATCCTGCAAGGGGACCCCAGAAAGGAGGGCCACCGAAGAGGCCATGCCTCTGGTGGAATGTGCCCTCACGGCTACAGGTGAAGGCAAACTGCGCACCTGATAAGCCATGGTTATTGTCTGGACAATCCAGTTACTGATAGTCTGGGTAGACGCAGGCAACCCCTTCTTGGGTGAGCCAAAACACACCAACAATTGTTGAGATCTCCTCCACTGTGCAGACTTCGCCAGATACACCCTGAGTGCCCTGACCGGGCAGAGTAGGTGAAGTCTCCCCTCTTCCGCCGTCACGTGAGGCGGAGGATGAAATGCCTGCAGAACCAAAGACCTGACCACCCTCGATGGGACCTTGGGCACATAGCCCGGCCTAGGGTGTAAGATGGCCTTCACTCCACCCGGGGCAAACTCCAGGCAAGTCGGCATTACTGCCAAGGCCTGGAGATCCCCCACTCTCCTTAGAGAGGTAATGGCGAGTAGAAAAGCCACCTTAAGGGTCAGATTCTTAGGTTCTGCTGACTCCAGTGGCTCGAAGGGGGCCTCAGCCAACCCCTCGAGAACCACTGCCAGGTCCCAGGTTGGAACTCTGGACTGAGCCACAGGCCTCATCCTCCGAGCCCCACGGAGGAACTGTACAACCAGCTGGTGCCTACCCAAAGGCCCATCACCCAGAGGAGTGTGGAAAGCCGCAATGGCAGCCACGTACACCTTGAGTGTGGACGGGGTTAGGCCCGCAGAGAAGCGATCTTGGAGGAACTCCAGCACTGAAGCCACTGGGCAGTTAACTGGGTCCTCCTCACGCCCCCTACACCAAGTGGAAAATACATTCCACTTGAGGCTGTACAGTCTCCTTGTGGACGGAGCCCTGGAGCTGAGTAAGGTCTCTACCACCTCTGCCGACAGGCCAGCCTCTAGGTACCTGGCCCCCTCAGGGGCCAGACCCAAAGGTTCCAAATCTCTGGCCGGGGGTGGAATATCGTCCCCGCCGCCTGAGACAGGAGATCCCTCCTCAGAGGAATCTGCCATGGATGACCTGCCAGCAGGGCTATGATATCTGAGAACCAAACTCGCGTCGGCCAACGGGGTGCTACCAGAAGTAGACTGACCCCCTGCCGACGGACCCTCTCCAGGACTCCCGGGAGCAGAGCAATCGGGGGAAATGCGTACAGACGCAGCCTCGGCCACGTCTGCACCATGGCATCCAACCCCAACGGGGCTGGATGCGTGAGGGAGAACCACAGTGGACAGTGGGACGTCTCTCGAGACGCAAACAGATCCACTTCCACTGGGCCGAACCTCTCGCATATGGCCTCCACCACTTCGGGGTGGAGCCGCCACTCCCCGGGCCTCAGCCCCTGCCTCGACAGGATGTCTGCTCCCTGATTTTGAACACCCGGGACATACATTGCCCTGATGGACAACAGTTTCCCTTGGGACCACAGGAGGATTAGATGCGCCAATCTGCACAGAGGGCGCGATCTTACCCCTCCCTGGCGATTGAGGTACGCTACGACAGCCGTATTGTCTGTCCGCACCAGGACATGTTGGCCGCGGAGGTCCGGGAGAAAGCTCCTGAGAGCTTTGTAGACCGCCATCATCTCCAGGCAATTTATGTGCCAGGAGGAATGACGGCCCTCCCATGGGCCCCTCGCAAAGCGGCCGTCCATGACCGCGCCCCAACCAGTGAGGGAGGCGTCTGTTGAAACGGATTTCCAGCAACAGGACGCTCCCAACACTGGCCCCTGGGACAGAAACCAAGGTTTCTTCCATATGACTAGGGAACGAAGGCATCTGCGCGTTACCCTGATCATACGAAAAGGATTCCCTCTGGGGGAAAACCCCTTGGTTTTCAACCACCACTGGAGGGGTCTCATGTGTAGCAGGCCGAACGGTATCACGTTGGACGCTGCTGCCATGTGCCCCAGCACTCTCTGAAAGTGCTTCACAGTGATGGTGTGGCCTAGCCTTATTCCTGAGACCATCGCCAGTATGGTCTCGACTCGCGCGGGAGACAATTGTGCCCGCATCGTCGTCGAATCCCATACCACCCCTAGGAACGTAGTCCTCTGGGACGGCGTCAACACGCTCTTGTTCGTGTTGAGTCTCAGCCCCAAGCACTTTATGTGGGCTAGAACGACATCTCGATGCCGAACCGCCACCTCGTACGACTGGGCCAGTATGAGCCAGTCGTCGATATAATTCAGTACACGGATGCCCTGAAGCCTCATAGGAGCCAGAGCTGCATCCATGCACTTTGTGAATGTGCGTGGGGAGAGGGCTAGGCCGAAGGGAAGTACTCGATATTGGTACGCTTCGCCCCCGAAAGCGAACCTCAGGAACTTCCTGTGACATGGAAGGATGGAGATATGAAAGTATGCGTCCTTCAGATCTATCGTGACGAACCAGTCTTGGGACTGGATCTGACTCACGATCATGGGGATAGTGAGCATTTTGAATCTGAACCTCCTCAGAGACCGATTCAAATCCCTTAGATCTATAATCGGACGCAACCCTCCATCCTTTTTGGGAACTATAAAGTACCGGCTGTAGAACCCGGACTCCCTGTCTGGCGGAGGAACATGTTCTATGGCCCCCTTCGCCAGTAAGGTTTTTACTTCTAGTTCCATTACCCGACCCCGCTCTGGTACCACTGTAATCCAGGTCACCCCCCTGAACCCAGGGGGAGGCCGACCTAACTGCAGTCTGTACCCATTTTCTACAATGCGCAGGACCCATGTGGATACACTCGGAAGGCATTTCCATGCGCCGAGATAATCTACTAAGGGAACCAGCCTCTCGAGGCTGGCGTCGGGTGTTACACGAGCCTCGTCCCCGACCCCCTGAAGCGGTTGCCCGGCAGGAAGTGGTTGGGAACGAGTCTCTGTGTGCGGACGCGCCAGCTGCCCCAGCCGCAGGTCTTTCCAGAGGCGGCTGGAGCAGCGTGCGTTCGCGGGAAATCGATGTGGCCTGAGGCGTCATAGACGGCGGGATTACCACATCGATTTCCCCAGGGCGCCGCGAAGGAAGCAACCTCGGTTGCCCCCTCGCGGGAGGGACCGCCCTGAGAAGTCCTGCCGAGGCTAGGACTTCTTTGCGGCAGCCTTTCGCGCCTGAAGGACGTTCCTCAGATCGCCCTTCGGAGCGGAAGGCTGCTGGTGAGCGCGCCGCCTCTGCTGCCAAGCTCCCGGAGGAGGGGCTCTAGAGGCGACGCTCTCTTTCTGCATCTGACGATGCGAGGAGGAGCTGGTAGGCGGCTGAGGCTGCCCGCTAGGGCCAGCCTTCCCGGGCTTAGAGCGGCGAGGGAGGTACTGCTGGAAGGCCGCTGACTGTCTCTCCGCCTACTGGTGTCTGGAGACGACGGAGTTAACCGCGTCCCCAAACAGACCAGAAGGCGAGATCGGGGAGTCCAGGAGGAAGGATCTGTCCTTCTCCTTTATCCCCGACAGATTCAGCCAGAGATGTCTCTCCGTTGTCACCATTGCTGCCATGGAGCGGCCGATGGCACGGGCCGTCTCCTTGGTAACACGGAGAGACAAATCTGCGACCTTCCTGAGTTCCAGCACATCCTCCGGAGAGGGACCCTCGCCCTCATCCAGCTCTTTTAGGAGGTCAGCCTGGTAGGCCTGCAAGATAGATAACGTGTGCAGCGCACTACCAGCCCGCCCAGCCGCCATATAAGCCTTGCCCACCAGCCCTGAGGTGTCCCGACAGGGTTTGGTGGGCAGCACCGGGGTTTTAAGGGACGATGCCGATTCGGGCGAAAGATAGCTCGCGAGAGCATCCTCCACCCGCGGCATCGCCCCATAGCCCGCCTCGCGTGCCCCCAGGACGTTGGAATAGTCCAACAGTGGGGGATTAGAGACACGCGAGGAATAGGGCTTTCTCCACGATCTACACACCTCGGTGTGCAGATCGGGGAAAAAAGGCAAACCCCGGCGCTGTGTTTGGACCCGGTGTGCGAGGAACCGGTCATCCAGCCTACTGGGTGGCCGGACTTCCTGTTCCTCCTGTGGCCACTCAATATTGAGTTTAGCCACAGCACGGGTCAACACCTCGACCAACTCCTCCTGGGCGGGCGGATGAGGCGATGGAAAAACCTCATCCCCCGCCCCGATGCCCGCGCCCTCCGGCTCCTCGGAACCAGAGAGAACGAGCATCGGACCCTCCGCCCCGGGGGAAGATGCCGCAAAGCGGGCTTCCACACGGGGAGGAAGATCATCGGAACTGTCAGAGGAGGATTGGGAAAGTGCCGCAGCAGTCCCAAAGCCCTCTGACAGATCCCGCTGTGAGCCCCATGATCTGCGACGCCGCGACGCCTCAGCGACCGCGGGTCCAGAACCATGGGGCTCACGAGGCTGGCCGGTCTCATCGAACACGGCCAGCCTAGAGCGGAGCAGCCTGAGTGTCAGCCGCTCACAGTGCTCACAGGCGGCTCCCTCGAGAGCCGCCCGAGCGTGCTGCACACCCAGACACTGCACACACAACAGGTGTGTATCCGATCCCGAGATGAAGCGGGGACACGGATGCACACACTGTCTGAATCCACTCTTTCTTTCTTCCATACTTTTTACTAAAAAGTCACTCACACACACACTCGCAACTGGACATACAACAGTAAATAGACAGACCAAACAGAGAGCGCTATGCTGAAGAGCAATAACTGCCGCCATTATGCGCCGGCCCCCCTTTTATACTTCCGGGTACGCCGTCACAATGACGTCATCACGCACGACCAATCGGATTGGACTAGTGTTTATTCAGGCTTCAGATTCGCTGATGCTTAGGGAGCATCCCCCAAAGCGTTTCGACGCAGTGGGAAGTTCCCTCGATAAGGGAACTTATCTCAAACCCTGTTACACACCGTTTCCAGGAAGAAACATGACTTTAAAACCGCAAACCGTAGAAAAATGTTGCGCGCCGCAGTTCTTGTGATTTCCTGTCACTCTGTATTTAAGCCATGTGTTCCCACTTCCATATTGCCAGTTCCACTGCCTTACTATATGCATTCTAATCCAATCAGTTGTTCTTACTAAAACTTTTTAGTAAATTTGACTTAATGTCCAATAATTTGTTGAACTTAATTTACTGGTTGCATGCTATGCCCTCATTACTTAGAAAACACAAGTAAACATTACTTGACTGGTTTAACTGAGTACCATTTTAATAGACTTTTCCCTCATTTAATCACTTCCTCTCACCATGATTAGTGTCCCCTTTGGTGGGTACTTGTAACTTCATTTATATATTGTAATTCACTAAACGCTGGGTGCGTCTTATGTGCATATTTGCAGTGTCTGTGTCACTAAATGAAATGCATATTGCCAAATTTGCGGACTATATCATTAAGTTTATCCTCACTGGACTTTTCAGACTATAAAGGCAAGGATGAAATGGTCTCTTCACTCCAACTGTCACATTTTCTGTCACCATTCAACATTTTTCCCAGAGATGGTCTTATTGTGGTCAGATACAAGGGCCCATGGATTCAGAAAAGCATAATGGCTGTGATAGAAATATTATATATAAAGCCCTCAATTAATGAATGTTTATAATAAGCCTAATTTCAGCTGTTCATCAAATAAAGTGATAATTTCTCTTCAGAAAATTTAGACTAAACCACTCAAGTCATATGGATTAGTTTTACAATCTCTTTATAAGCTTTTTGAAGCGCCAAAGTGTCAGTTGCATGTCTATGGAGGGATATCTTTACGATTACATCAAAAAGATTGTCATTTGTGCTCGGAAGATGAACGAAAGTTCATAGAAATTCAATTTGGCCAACAGAAATTTTTTGATGTGATCAGTCACTAGAAAATGTTCAGTTGGAGACATTTGTTTATCAACAAATCGACAATGCTTAGCTTAAATGTGTTTTTTTGTTGTTGTTTTTTTACATAAAATGTACAAACAACTTATTTTGATTCATTCGAGAATCATAAACAACCTGGGGTCTAAATGATATGACTTTCAGTCTGTCAATAAACGACAAAGCATCTTACTTTATCTCATACAGAGTATATAAAACACAGCATAAAGAAGTATGAGAAGTGCTCAGTGGGTTCAAAGGTTTGATATCCTTTTGCTGAATTTTCTGACCAAAAATAAGCAAATCCAGACATGGGTAAATCTTGCTGCTAACCTCGTTTCCCTGAGAACTTACCATCTGCTGTGCTGACCAAACTTGACCACAGGTTATACCTACAGCACATTTAAATGTAACATTGTTCACAGTGACTAAGAGAGAGAATATATATATATACCGAATATATATATATAGAATATATATATATATATATATATATATATATATATATATCACCGAAATGAATGTAAAAAATATATATATTAAAAGTTACCTTTTTTATGAATTGTAATGCAATTCTACAATATTCCTGGTGGTTTAACTTTTATTTTTGATCAAACAAATGCAGCCTTTGTAAGTTTAAAAGACTTCCTTCAAAAACATTTTAAAAAAAAACACACCAACCCCATAATTTTGAATTGTAGTGTATATGCTAGCTAGATAGTTGTCACACTTTTAATTTAACATTTCAAAATGTATTGCCCTGAATAAAAAAGGTACAGGTCATTAAACTCACCTTGACAACCAGCCCTAATGGCAGGAGACTCACACCCACTGATTTGGCATGAAGTTATATATATATATATATATATATATATATATATATATATATATATATATATATATATATATATATATATATTCAGTTTAAATTAGTCAAGAAGACAGAGGTTTGTGCATGAAGGCCATGTGAATGGATTCAAGGAAAGCAGCTGTTCAGAAGCTGTTTTTCCAGGCAAAATGCTTCATGCAGCACCTTTTTCATGGTTTTGTGTGGCCAATGTGACATCACTAAAAAAAGAGGGTTTAAAAGTGGGCAATGCCAGTGTTCAGGCAGCTGACCGGAGTCATCATGTTCGCCCTCATCCTAGCATCAGTGCTCATCGCTAGCGGTAAGAACCTAAGCAGAAGTGTTCAGGGGGCTTAAACTTAGTAGACTGCAGCATAATGATTACAGATATTGTTGTAAAGGTTTTATTCTGAATTCATATTACAGCCTTTGGGTGTGGAAAACCACCCATTGAGCCTCTCATCTCTCGTGTGGTCAATGGAGAGGAAGCCAGACCCCACAGCTGGCCCTGGCAGGTACGTAAACACCAATTTTTGTCTGCCTTTATTTCTCATCCCCTCTCGTTACTACCTCTGGCTCACAAATAGACACCCTTTCTACTTTAGTTTTACTTTCCACACGTTGTCTTTGCATCTGTTTCATCTTTCATTACATTTTTACATTTGGCACTTTTATCCAAAGCAATTTACATCATTCAAGGCTTAAATTTCATCAGTTCATGCATTTCCCTGAGAATAAAACCAAGGATTTTGCCATTGCTAGTACAAAGGTCTTCTGATTGAACAGTATCTAAATTATATTTGTATGTTTGATATAATAGTACCATGCTCTTTTATGTTTCCCATGATTAGATCTCTCTGCAGTATCAGAGCGGTAGCTCATGGTATCACACTTGTGGAGGATCTATCATTGCTGAAAACTGGGTGATGACTGCTGCTCACTGCATCAGGTATAAGAGTCCAATCCAGTGTTGTTCATCTTAAATATGAATCTCTGGTCAGTTCAGAATTGAATTAAATAGGTTCAAATTTCAAATGTTTTAAATGTTGTGAACATGAGGAATTCAATAGCTTTCAACTGGATTTTAACCATCATGCATTTTCTCTCCTGTAGTTCTGGACGCAACTACAGGGTGTATGTTGGTAAGCACGACCTGTCCACATCTGAGGACGGCTCAAAGACCATCAGTGCTCAGAAGATCATTGTACATGAGAAATGGAACTCCATGTTTGTGGCTCTTGGGTAATTATTATGTTTTGTAGATCTAGATATAAATTGTGTATCATATTTAATTTTAAGGAACAGAAAGGTAAAGATGTCTTGTAAATATGTTGATAGAACTCACAGTTTGACTCTTTCCATTTTGAATTCCATTTCCATTCCTTTCCACTCTGAAATACTTAATTTGGTTATTAGAGCATGGAAACAATTTAGAATAATGGTCATTAGTTAACATTAGTTAATGTTAGTTAGATGTCACCAAGTTAACTAACCATGAGCAGTATGTGTTACTGTATTTGTTAATCTTTGTTAACGTTAGTTAATAAAAAATACAACTGTTCTTGGCTTGTTCATGTTTGTTAACAGTGCTTTAACTAATGTTAACACGAATTTAATCTATTAGTAAATGTTGAAATTAACATTATCAACGATAAATAAATGCTTTCATTATTAGTTCATGTTAACTAATGTGGTTAACTAAAAACCATTATTCTAAAGTGTTACCGATAATTCTATTTATTTGATTTTTAATTTATGTTGCTTGATATTGCAAACTGATTATCGTATTATTTTATTTATGCTCATAATCAAAAACGCATTGGTTTGCTGTTGAGCAAATAATTTAGTTTACTGCACTTTGTTATTCCAAGTGGGCAATGAATCAGATGGCTAATACATTAAGAGAAAATAGCATTGATAAGGTGGATTAAAAATCATTCTATTTTATAATAACAAATCAGTTTTTACAGTTTTACAGTCAGCAAGTCATATTATCGCTTCACATCCCAGTCCTGATCACCCTGTCGGGTTTATTTTTTGACACTGACTAGGCATCAACACAGTGAGTGTAAACAACAGCTCTCACTTGTAATTGTGCTCTTTCAGAAACGACATTGCCCTGATCAAGTTGTCAGAGCCATTGACACTCAGTGATACTGTTCAGCTGGGCTGTGTTCCTCCTGCTGGCTCCGTCCTCCCAAATAACTACCCCTGCTATATTACAGGCTGGGGAAGACTCTCAAGTAAGTGCTTGTGCACATAAAACCTGACATACATGCATGAAATTATAACTGAATATTGTTTGAATATTCCTAGTGCATAAAAAAACCCTGACCTTGTAAAACAACCCTTGCCATGTTTTTGTGCAGTAATCTGTAGAGAACATTGTATGAACAAACATACTTTGGTTGTGTCCCAGCTGGAGGATCTCTTCCTGACAGACTGCAGCAGGCACTGATGCCCGCTGTGGATCACGCTACCTGCTCCAGGTCTGACTGGTGGGGTTCCAGCATCAAGCAATCTATGGTCTGTGCTGGTGGAGACGGCGTTGTCGCTGGCTGTAATGTGAGTAAAGATTTTCTGTCTGTGTTCAGCGTAAATTATATTTTGTAGAGCCGCACGATTAGTCGTTAATTAGTCGTTGTCTCTTAGACCTTCACAAAAAACATACCAGAGCATTCAATTCTGTGTTGTCTTTTCAACATCTCAGAATCGTTATGCGTTATGTATTCATATTACTGGGATACAAGTTTATAGTTAATGTAGAATTAGAATAAATAAACATGTTTACGGAAGCAAATAGAGCAAATCACCTTTTAAAATTAACGTGGTGCTTCAAATAAGGATTGTGTCGATTATATTGTTACACCGCCAGGTGGCTGAGTTACAAGTTAACAATGTATTTATATTCATTTAAGCCACAATATGTAATTTTTCGCCGCTAGAGGTCGCTTATTCAAAACAAAGTCATAGCTTGATGACGCCTGAATTTCATGGAGCTTTTATGCTGCAGAAGACCCTTTTCTGATCATGCGTATGCAACGTTTTTTTTTAGATACATTATTGAAGTGTACATTATTTAATGTATTTTAACATTAAAAAGAAAATGACACTGTAAACAACAGTGGATGACATGCAGCATATCTTGTTCTTGCTTCTCGGAATGTGGCTGTTGTCACAAGAAGAAGACACGCTTTGTTTGAGCAAAGGCTGTCAGCTGCAAGAAAAAACACAGCTGAAAAAGCAGGTGCAAGTTTCTCAGTCAACCAATCAACATTCTGCATTAAATCTAACTTCCCCCTTTAGTACTGGACTACTGTGCTAGGTACCTCAATTGAAGTGTGCCAAAAAAAGTGTTGCGGTACAGTTCGGAATTAGGCTACGCCTTAATTGCAAAAATTGTGTACCATACCGAACTCTACTAAACCGTACCGCTCGGTGGAAATGAGCCATATGAAACCCTTGTTGCACATTTGCAGTAAGCTAGATTGATATTAGGCATAGTAAAACATGCTACTCGTGGTAAATCATAAAAACACGATTTAAACAATAATACTGTTGAGCTAAATAACAATGAATCGTTTCTGTCAATGAATGTATCCAAACACCTGTCTGATAAAACATATTAAAGCAGCTTTGGTGTTTCCATGGTTTCCACAAAATAAAACAAATTGGAAATGGAGGGTAATGCAGGTATGATGCCATTAATAGATGATGCACGAACACTGTCTGTTTCCTGGCTATTTAAACATTCATGGAAACATCTGGGATAATGTAAGTACACAAGTCAACAAAATATATTTTGTTCAAGTGGTTTTTGGATATTTGAATCCAAAATCGTAGGCCTACATAGTGTGCCTTTAAGAGATGTATCCAGTAATAATAAAACAAGTAAAGTGTTTATTAGCAAGTCATCGAATCATTCATCAACTCACTCAGATTAAATGAACATTTTAAATAGACCGCAGCAATTAACATTTTACCAGAACCTCTAGTAGATTATGTTATTTTGTTTAGTTGTTATTTAGAATCATAGGATATCAATATTTAAAAAAAAAAAAAATTATTTTCAATTTATCTAGAATCGTGTAGCTGGAATCTTGTTCCACCTCAATTGTGAGACATCTATTAGCTGAAGTTTACAGTCACTGAACGTAACTCATTAAGCAACATCAAGATTACCGTTGTTCCAAATGTATAGACCTTCAGCAGTGCAGGTAACAAACAGTTAATTGAGTAACTTACATTTTAGACAACATGTAGTCTCTTTTCTGTTTGGGTTCCGTCAACGAATATGATTTCAAACGAACCCTCACACGCAACCGTGTTGTTTTCTCACTGGATGATTCGGTGTTTTGAACGAATGGTTTGAGCCGAGACGCTCACGCCACGCTTGCAGTGTGTCACCGGCCTGAAGTCTTGCGAGATTTCCTGTGTTTACAGTCGGGACTCTGGTTGAAAATCTGTTCATGTGTGGTGTGCTTGTCGCATCATGGCACACCACACACTATAGGAGCAAAACTGTTAAAGGGGGGGGTGAAATGCTGTTTCATGCATACTGAGCTTTTTACACATGGATTCCTATCCTAAACATGGACAAAGTTTCAAACACTAAGTTGGACGTTTGATGGAGTATTTCTGTGTCAAAAATACTCCTTCCGGTTTCTTACAAGTTTCGGAGAGTTTTTTTTCGAGTATGGGTCGGCTTGACGTCGATAGAGTGGAAGGTCCTTGTATGGGCCGTACGAGCTCTTCTCCCGGTAGGGTGCGCGCACGCGTGACTAGAGCGAAAGTGCAAATGCACGCCTCAAACTGCAGATCCACTCATCCGTGCAACACTTCTGACACGCCGCGCTCCACTTTATTCCTATGGGTGACTTTAATGCGCTCGCACAGCATTCAGGGAAGGCAGCGCTGCATTTGAACCGATTTAAACGCAGAAATGACGATAAGAGTCACGACATCATGCTTCATTCGTGTCGCAAAAGTGGATCTCCACGGTCACTGCTGTCTCAGGACTTCACGAAATCAACAAGAAGTGTGTTTTTGACGGAGTGGTCTCAGCGATAAAGGTTTACGGTCGTGCTTTGGAAACAGGCAGTGAGTAAAACTGCTTCAAATGTCTGTGTTGTTGGCTATCGTTGCGTAAGTAAACATCAGTAAACAACACGATCGTGTATAGTTAATTTATCAATGGAGCATGTGATCTATGGTGTGTGTTTAAATACATTTGTTTAGCTGACCAATATATGTGTCAGTTTGTTTATTGGAAAACCACCCAAACATAAACCTAGGCTAGGGGACGTTCTCACAAAGCGTGCTTCTTCATTCAAATGCGCTAACGTTACACCATTGTTTTTTTTTATACACTAGTCTGACGTGCAAAACCGTTTTGCTTGCTACTGCTAAGGTTTAGTCGCATACAATAGTCCATAAACCAAATCATGTCATTTTAAACCCATGAGTAAACAAACGCAAATGTTGACAGGCCACTACAGTACATACCACAGAGACGGACGTCCTGCTGCTGCTGTTTCTCCTGTTCAATTTATTTCATCCTCCAGATCTGATTCTGGATCATATCTGTATTAGTTGAATCTGATTGATAGCCATGGTTTATTCAGGGTAGTGTTTTCTTTTCCACGCATGACAATGTCAGCTTTCAGAAGCTCTCGTGCAGTGGTTGTGCGCTCGTCATTCTTTAGCTCCGCCCACTCGATACGCCTCCAGCCGCTCATTTTTTTTCCGGAAAGACTTGGTACAGCCTATCTTTCTTTTATAAATATAATAAAACTAAAGACTTTTCGGAGATATGAAGGATGCAATACTACTCTATGTATTCAAGATTGATGTGAGATTGACTGAAACTGAGTGTGTCACCCGCCCTTTAAATATAGTATTATTTTGATTATTTGACCACATTGTTTTTGGTCTATCACATTTTGAAATTGAGTTACTCTGGGTTCGGGCCAAATTCCGAGCACGAAACACGAAGCACTCCACTGATTATAGCGCTCTCTTATGTTTTGCTGACATGTTTTTCAATGGGTTCCTTTCTGCCTATAGCTTTGTGACATGTTCTGTAAAACAAAGCAATTTAAATGTTGTTTCAACATTTCAACATTAGAGATGTTAGTCCTGTCCAAATTGGGAGGGTACGTGAAATCACAGAAGTTGAGTAATAAGAATTGTTACTCAAACAACAATAAGAAATATGTTCCCCTCCAAATATGCCTTAAACAGAAGTCACTTACCACCACTTAGTCACTAAAAAGGTATTTTGGAAAAAAGCCAATCTAAAACAAAAAAAAAGATTAAAAATTTGCTCAATACTTCTATGTGTGAGGATAATGACAACAATTAGCAAATGCATTGCTTTTTTGTTAACAACCTGCAGGGTGACTCTGGCGGTCCTCTGAACTGTAAGAACTCTGACGACGTCTGGGAGGTGCACGGTATTGCTAGCTTTGTTTCTGGTTTGGGCTGTAACACAGTGAGGAAGCCTACTGTTTTCACCCGTGTGTCTTCTTTCAATGACTGGATTGACAAGGTACACCATGCTGCATTAACAGAAATAATTTATTTACAACACTGTGTATGATTTAATGCATTATAATGCATCCATTTAAATGGTTAGTTCACCCAAAAATTAAATTTATGTCATTAATGACTCACCCTAATGTCGTTCCACACCCGTAAGACCTTGGTTCATCATCGGAACAAAGGTTAAGATATTTTATATTTTAGTCCCAGAGCATATGCAATGCAGTCTATGCCCACTATACTGTCCATGTCCAGAAATCTAATAAAAACATAATCAAAGTAGTCCATATGTGACATCAGTTGGTTGATTAGAATCTCTTGAAGCATCGAAAATACATTTTGGTCCAAAAATATCAAAAACTATGACTTTATTCAGCATTGTCTTCTCTTTCGTGTTCCTCCAAAAAGATTCAAAGGGGTCATGAATCAGTAAATCGATCAATGATTCGGGTCGAAAATGTCACATGATTTCAGCAGTTCGGATCGCGTGTCAAACTACCAAACTGCTGTAATCAGGTAACATTGGTGACCCGAATCATTTTCGATGCTTCAAGAGATTCTCATCAACCAACTGATGTCACATATGGACTACTTTGATGATGTTTTTATTAGCTTTCTGGACATGGACAGTGAAGTGGGCATAGACTGCATTGCATATGCTCTGGGACTAAAATATAAAATATCTTAAACTGTGTTCCGATGATGAATGGAAGTCTTACAGGTGAGGAACGACATTAGGGTGAGTCATTAATGACATCAATTTCATTTTTGGGTGAACTAACCCTTTAATATTGAAGTTTAGATCAACTAATACACTTCTTTACAGGGATAGTTCAGCCAAAAATTAAAATTCTATCATCATACTTACCCTCAAGTTATCTAACCTGTATGAGTTTCTTTCTTCGCTGAACACAAAAGAAGATATTTGGAAGAATTTCGGTAACTTGACAGTTGACGGTAGCCATTGTCTTCCATTTTTTTGTTCCCTACTATTGAAGTCAATGGCTACCGTCAACAATCTTCAAAATATCTTCTTTTGTGTTCATCAAAAGAAAGAAACTCATATAGGTTTGGAACAACTTTTTGTTATGAACTATCCCTTTAAGTCCTGTCTAAAGACATTCTGGTTAACAAATCCATGAGCTTTGGAAATTACCCTGAGACAATTAGAGAGATTTGCATGCATGTGATAAATTAATTAGTATATATATTTCTTTCTTTTTTTTTCTTTGCTCATTCAAGGTCATGATGAACAATTAAGATGGACCAAGGATGCTGACCTTATTTTAATTTTGGAAAACCAACTCACCAAGAAAAATTTAAATAAATACATAATGGCTCAACAAGGGATCAACTTCTTCCTTTTAGTTTTTTTTCCTTTCCCACTCTCCCACACTGATTCAATACAAACTTTAAATTGTTTGCCTAAATATTAATCTAAACTCCAATTAGCTGATTGAAAGAATCTTCTGATATGTTGCATATTTCAAACATGATGAGTGCAGCAGATATGAATGTCAGAAATGGTGTTTTCAAGATTGCAGTACCTCAGAGAACAATAGATCATTTGGCCAAAGGAGGTGAGGCTATCTATGATCGCTTCCCACTCAAGTGTAGGAGGAAGGGATGATAATCATGACCTGCTGACATACAACGATATCATGTGAAGACAGCACATGGATGATCAGGGATCTGTGGGTTTAAATAAAAATGTGTATTTTTCATTGCCAAATTCTCAAACATAATTTAAAGGCTTTTAATGAAAACAGATAAGTTTTGTTTTTGAGTGTGTGTTTCATTAATTAATGTGATTAGATTAATGCTTCTGCATGTCAAATTCAATAAGTGTTATGGGTGCATGAATGCTTTTAGAAAATTATGGGGAAATAGGATTGCCTGTTGGCTGTTTTGTGACATGAGTTATAAAATAAATCTTTATAATTATTTCCCATTCCTGGTTTTCTACAAGAAATACAAATTTGAATTAGAGATAGGGAACTCATTGCTTCTGTATCTCAAAGAGAGACATTCTGAGGGTGAAGCTTTTTTTCTCTCTGCAGTTTTTCGTATCCCTAATGGCTCCATGGGGACTCCTGACTCGTGAAACATAACGGAAACATTTAATTGCTGGTCCAAACTGCATTCATTATAAACATTGTATTACATTTTAAAGGAACACACAAACAAATATTATATTGTTATGGATATTGTTTGTCACAATAAATATTTGTATTTATATAAAATATTCAGCAATAACCCAGAGCTGTAATCCCCATTGAACATGAGATCCCCTTTCAATCGTTTAAATAAATTAATTTGAGCAGATTATATAAACTAGGCCTATAGGCTATGATAGAATATAGAGTGGAAAGTTAGTACGTTGAATAATATCCACAATAACTCACCAGGAACAATTTGAAGAACAGTTTTTGACAGTTTTTTTGTAGCAGCTGCTGCATTTATTTGTATTCTTTTAGATTTAGAACAATCTCTGTAATACATTTTAATGAAACATGCATAATTATTTTAATTAACAGCCTGTCTGTTAATAACAAAAAGTCTGAATTCCAGGAGAGACTTTGAATATATATCCCACAATACTGCATTTGAGCCTGCCCTCCAGACAGCCAGGGACTAACACCAACTGGGATTGCTCTCGTTGTCATTGGTTAGCAGAGTCCAACGTTTGTTTTCGTTCTCAGGACAACACAATGACAACCCCGCCCACAGGGCGCATCCAGTGACTGCAGGGAGACTGAGCTGTAAGCTCTAAACGCCTCTACATCTGCATATTAGCTACACTGAAAAAGTAAACATTGCGTAAGTAAATGACACTGATGAGATCTCTGAGTAGCTGACGCTTCAGATCAACATGATTCACAGGATGCTGTTCGCGGGCAGACGCAGACCCGTCTGTTTCTACGTCTCTTGTTAAAACTTTTTGATCTGCACATTAGGACATCAGCTCATTTTACTTCTTATAATGGGTCGGCATCAGAAGTAGGCTACTTGACAGTATGCAAAAGTTGCGGTTAAGTTCACTTTGCAAAAGCAGCATCGCCATAACAGCAGAATTTACGCTCGGGATAAAACGAGAAACTGCAGCGTGGCGCCAGACGATTTGCATCGTATTGTTTTGAATGGAGCACCATCTTCTCATCTTCTAAACAGGCAAGCTTATCCTATAATAATGTTTACTGCTTATATAAATGTGTTGTAAATTCTTGAATAGCCATTTTCTCATTTGGTTGAATAGTCTTATCTGCTGTATTTAGTATTCAGTAGCAGTCAGCTGTTGTGCTTCCACATAATGTGGGACAGACAAGTGTTTCATTGTTCCCCTCATGTTTCATTTAGGGGGGGGGGGGGGGGGGGGCTGTTTTTCTTAGTCAAACTAGTAGCTACTTCAACTAGTTCTTTATAATAACCCTGGAACTTAAAAAAAATGCTGGATGTCAGCTTGAATGGTTTTTATATAAATATTAAACATTTTGTCCATTTTGCACTGTGGTGCTGCTGTGAACACTTACCAACTTATTTGCAGTGTTCCTCAAATAAATATACATTATATTGCCAAAAGTATTGGGACATCCCTCCAAATCATTGAGGGGTTGGGCTTAGTTCCAGTAAAAGAACTTTTAATACTTCAGCATACCAAGACATTTTGGACAATTTCATGCTCCTAACTTTGTAGGAACAGTTTGGGGATGGCCCCTTGACTGCGAACCAGTGCACAAAGAAAGGTCCATAAAAACATGTATGAATGAGTTTGGTGTGGAGGAACTTGACTGGCCTGCTCAAAGTCCTGACCTCAACCCAACAGAACACCTTTGGCATGAATTAGAGCGGAGACTGCGAGCAATGCCTTCTCTTCCAACATCAGTACCTGACCTCACAAATGCGCTTCTAGAAGAATGGTCAAAAATTCCCATAAATAAACTCCTAAACCTTGTGGAAAGCCTTCCCAGAAGAGTTGAAGCTGTTATAGCTGCAAAGGGTGGCCCAACTCCATATGAAACCTTATGGATTAAAAATGGGATGTCATCAAAGTGAATGTGCATGTAAAGGTAGACGTCCCAAAACTTTTGGCATTATAATGGAGATCAGATGCTCAAATATATATCCTGGCCAGGCAAACATATATGTTGTTTCATCTGCAAAAGAAAAACAGAAGCATACATACTGCCCACGATAAGGCCAACAAAATAAAATGTTTCTTTTAAATGTTAAATCTTTCTTTTGCATTTCAAAGAAAACTGACAAGAGCAATCACACTTGTATTTGTGGGTGGTTTTATTTTTGCTGTTTATGTTAACTTTTCACCTCTCTCATTTGACATAACTGTCATCTCATCAATAAAATCGGAGGCGTTGAGATGGTGTAAGAATTAGCATCCATCCAGTCTCCAAACTCCTTGTCCAGTGTTGGGTTGCAGGGAAAATTTGCATGTTTGTTATTATTATTTTTTTGTAGTCCTATTAAAACAGCAAAATCAGAAACAATTATTTAAATATTAAACAAAGAAATACAATCATGCAAACACTCCTCTGTTTATATTTCATGAATCGATCAGGGAGGCAGCAGTATAGCCTAAATCAGATCCCTAATGTCCCTGTTGGACTGTGGCTCATCAATTGCCTTCAGCTTATTATTGATTAGAACGTCACTGATTCTGACTAGCCCGGCTTAGCTTAACTACAATATGTGTAAGTTTACTGTGTAGTTAACATTTTCAGACTTATATATAACTGTGTGGAACCCTTTTTCCAGGATGAGAAGTTTGACACGATGTCCTCTAGAGAATATTGTTTGCAAAGAGTCTTTATAGAAGCACTACCATATTATCAGGTCTGCATTATTTAACAGCACATGCATATAGAGCTGTGATAATAAGACTCGAGAGGGGAGGGTATTTGTATCTGGGGAGGCACTTTAAAACATTTTGGAATTTAAATGATATTGTGGCTAAGTTGCTACTCCAAACCGTACTGTTCATTCAATTTAAAGTGCAATGAGACATGATAAATGTTTTCTTTTAGTTTAGTTGGTTATCATTATTGTCTATGTCTAATGTTGAGGGGAATCTCTTTCTCAGCACGGATAAGAAAAAGGCATGAGGCATGATTTGTCTTCAGGTTTTCTTTAGTTTTCAGTTCATTTGTTTTTCTCATAACTTGAAGCCTTAGCTCCCTATACTGTGGCAGTGTAAGAGCGAGAGAGATTGATGTTCATCAGTCTTGCCGGTGTGATGAACTGGCAGTTCTTGTCTCACTTCAATCTCAGTAATAACTGCTGTGTGCCAGGGCTATTAACTTGAGCATGATGAGAGTGGAATTGCTCTGGATTGTCTACAAAAACTGACCCTCTAACAGTAGTTTGAACTCTGAAAAGAAAACTGACCTTATGGCAGAAAAAACAACTGGAGATGAGGTTAGAAACATATTCAACATGATGATGAGCCATCTTGATTTACAGACATGGGCTTTTAAATGTGTCTGTATGAGAAAATGGGTTGGAAGACCGAGTGAGTTACACTTCATTCGTCTTCTTGTTTGAACACGGCAGCACATCTTATCCGAGTGCAAGTCAGTAGTTTTAGTAGTTCATGTTTTTTAGTATTTTGGTATTTTAAAGCTGCTGTCCGTATCTTTTTTTGTGTTCAAGATTTACAAATACTATACATTGACAACAACATGAATCCATTTTCCAAACCATGTTTTTGTCTTACCCTGAATCATTATGGTACACTAATAAGTGTTTATATTGGGACTATTTCAGGCCAGACTGGTAGGTACTGCTGCGGAGGAGCACAGCCCCTGTGTGACTCGCCATAGACAAACAGAGAGAAGTAGCTCCGGCTGTAGTGTTCTTCCGCAAGACACATGCAGTTCTGTTTATTAACTGCTAGAGCACAAAAAGTTATGGACTGCAGCTGTAAAATTGCATTTAAATTGTTTATTATTATTTAAACCTGACATACATTTTCAAAAATACGTTATTTTGAATATAAAAGCATGCAAGGTAAACTAAATCCTAAAACAATATAAAATTAACTTTTCACTCAAATTGCAATGCTCATAATATAATTTAGAAAAGATTGCAAAACATTTTGACTGGGTCTCATGGCGTTTAGATCTCACTATATGTTTATTTTTATTAATGAGTAAATCATAGATTTTTTTACAAACTTTATTGTGATTGTTGTCTTTGTTTTTTCAGGAATCATTCAGAGACTAAGGATGTGTCTCTTGGGATCCGGCTAACATTTAACAAGAAAGTCAGCCTTTGCAGAGATGCAAAACTTTGATCAGTAGATCACTCTTACTCACTGAAGGACCAGATGGTGTTGTTGGCTCTTTCAAGAATCGAGTACAATGACAGCAGAAGTTGAAGCACAGTAACCCATTGAGATTAACTGTGATTTCATGTGTCTTCCCTATTCTTGAACATCAGATCCCTGAGGTCAACTCACCATGGAGACAGAACTAAGAGCTGGTCTGTCTGCAGCTGCCATAGTGGCCATTGTTTGTAACTCAGTAGTAGCTGTGCTTATTCTCATTCTCTTTGTTATACTCTACAAGGCCTGCAAAATTCCTTCCAGTCCAGAGAGGGCTCCGGTGCTGGCAGAGATTCAAAAGCTACAGAAAACTGAGCAAAAATACTTATTAACTGCAGCGTGAAATTGAAAAACATGAATACAGGGCTGCTTACGAATCTTTTTATGGTTGAGCCTCTTCTTTCCTAGACCCAGTATTTAAGGTCCAGGTGAGCTCTTTTCATTACAGGGCCCAGGACATTTCTGATTGTTTGGGGCTTGTGGCCCTGCCCCTTTGAAAGTGAAAGTGTCCTTTGCGATCGCACCGCTGTGCCCCCGCGAACGAGATTTCTACCGAGGGGGACCCTGTCCCGAACACTATCCCTCAGAATGCTATTGACCATCCCCCTGTGGAGGTCTGTGCACCACTGTCCCTAACTGTGAAAAGAACATGTTAAATATACATGTGCTCTATATGATTTTTTTTTTTTTAGGAAAACTATACAATTAGTAAGATTAGAAAATGATAAAAGGTCTAGTTTGTAAAAAAGATCACACTTGTCAGCCTGTGAGGACAGTATGGTTTGTTACCTACTAAACATCTAAAATGCCTGATTCACTTGTGGTTTTACTGTGTTCCATCTTTTTACAATTTATATTTTTTACAATTCTCTTTGCTAACCCTATGGCAAATCTGTCATAAAGCATGCTATAGTCAAATGGCGAAATACTAAATTATTTTGATTAATGCAGAGCTTAGATGCATGTAATGCATTTTATTATTTTAACATGTTTTATACTAAAATAAAATATTAAGATAATGTGTTTCTTTGTCTGAAATTATGGGTAATAAGGATGAAACAGTTATAGATCATGCATATTGAAATCAATTGATGTATGCAATGTATTTCTTCATATTACCAACTTTTCTTCATATAGATCTGTACACTATAAAAATGTGTTGGTTTAACTTTAAAAAAGTAAGTAACCTGGTTGCCTTAATTTGTAGTTTATTGAAATTAAAAATTTTAGTTGATACATTGAAGGCAATTGGTTTAATAAATAGAACTCTAAATATTATTGTATCTGAACCACATAAAAAATTGTTAAATCATGAAAATAGCACAATATGGCATGTTTCACTGCATCATCACAATAAAACACACACAATTACCCAAGATGCGTACAAAATCTTTTAATAATATTTTAATAAAGGTTGTCGATTCTTAAAAATGTTCATTGTATTAACTCAAATTTAATTTAAATGAACTCAAAATTTTGAGTCAACCAGGTAACTTTTTTTTTTTTTTTACAGTATGTGTTTGCTTGTGTCTTGTACTTATTTGTGTTGTTGGTGATTTGCAACTGGAGGATCATTACGTAAAGACAACAAAGCCTCTTATCTATTTTACGGTGCTTGGACACAGTCCATCTGTTAGTCTATTTATTGCTCTTCATTGGACATCTAGTCACTTTGCGCTAAGCTTGGATCAGTTCCCTGTTCTCCTGCCCAAACCAACAAAATGGTCCTAACTTCCAACACATGGCCATGTGTAGACTGCTTAACACCAGTTCAACTTATACAGTATAATTTATCACTCATCAAAAATGCATTAACCAAGAAAATAAGGGAAGTTATGGTGTGAAAAAGAGTTGCAAAAATAGGAGATAGAGCAAGTGTGCAGAGGTGAGGAGAGGGAAAATACTAATATCAAAGTTTAATTTGAGCTTTTTTATGTTGCCTGAAACCTGTAAGCACTGCATTGGGCTTTAGCCTCCTCTGATGTTTATAGGTCAGCAGGGTAAAAATAATGAACAGCCAATAAACACGTTTCAGTTTGTAGACGTTAAGGACGTGTAGACGTACCAATCAAAAATAATCCAAACCGTATCTCAAAATGTGATGTTCCCATATCTAAAGTACACATTTTACATTCAACTGTTATGCAAATTAAAACCACTATATCATAGTGATCATAAACACAGGCTCTCTACCAATGGTCATCCATCACAAAACTTAACATGGCACAGTTTCATCATCGGTAGAATATGAAATATTTCAACCCTCGGCAACATTTTAAAAGTTCCCTAAAAAGAGATCAGCCATGTGAAACTTCACTGGTAAGATTTACCATGATTAGCACACTGAATGTGTTTTACTCTGGCTCAATGTCAGGGAAAAAACTTGTATCTTTAGCTTGTCAGTAAGTAATAGAGACAAGCAAAGGTGCACCTTTGTACATTATGCATCACTGACTAAAGATAATGTCAGATATTGACTGTTAAAATCTATAGTGTCTGACAGCAACAGCCTATTTATGGTAAATTATGATCAAAGATTACAAAATATATTTTTTTTTTCTTCAGATATCTTCACTGGAAATAGTTTGACATGACTGCAGCTTCTAAATGAATCTACAAGCATAAATGTCATTATTTAGAGCAAGGTATAGATGTGCTTCTTATATAATATCTAATGTACAATAACTGTTTATTACCTATATTCAAAATCTTAACTTGAGGGAATGATGTGGGCAGGAATGATTTTATGTAGTAGCTTTAATTGTCATTTCACAGACCTACTTAAAGCAGTTTTTATATCCACATAAAATGGAATTGGTTTCTTCCTGCCTTTCTTTCTTTTCTTTTCTTCTTCTTCTTCTCCTTCTTTTTTTAAACAAATTGCGACAACCATAGAAAACGTAGCCTTCTTTTTTATGGTTTGCAGAATGTGATTATTCTGGTGATTTCTTTGAAGGAAAAACAGTATAGTAATGACACATAGGAGCTTCAGAACAGAATTTGCCCTGAGGTAGAGAGTACAGAAACAAAGTGAAGAATTACATAAGAACATTACGGGCTACTGGAATAATATCCAGATTACTAATAAACCTTAATCTGTATCCCCATCTGTGATGTCATGGTTGCATAACCTATATGAAACAAATATAGATTTCCTCCTGAATTAAAGGATGTACTCATGTGTCAGTTGACATGGATGAGAGCAAGCATCTTTGTTTATCTGACTGAAAAGCTTTTTCTTATAACAGCTGTTCATATGGGGTTCCACAGGGACTATTAGTAATGGATAACACCTTGAGGTTATCAAAGAGATAATGAAATCAAAAAACAAACAAACAACAACAAAAATTTCACAAACCATTATTCATAACAATGGTGTTTGTAATGTTCTTACCTCAATTATTGAATTTCCTCCCACCTCAACAATTGCAATCAATTATGCCATTTTATATACTTAATAACCATCAAAGAACCCCATCATCACCTTTATCATAATTTTTAGTTTATCAAATTTTCAGTCTATGCTATTTTCTATATTTGATTGAAACATTAAATTATTTGATTATAATATTTAATTGTATTTATTCTGTTGTCAAATCAGGCATGCATTTAAAATGTAGCCCTACATTTTATTCTGCAAGCTAAATTAATTTTCATTTTACAATGCTAAATGATAATATACAAATTTGTGACCCTGGACCAAAACCACAAATCATAAGTCGCACGGGTATATTTGTGGCAATGGCCAACAATATATTGTAAGGGTCAGTATGATCGATTTTTCTTTTATGCCAAAAATCATTGGGATATTAAGTACAGATCCTATTTAAAGAAGATATTTTGCAAATGTACAGATTTTCAAATAGTTGTATCTCGACCAAATTTTTCCTCATTCTAACAAACTATACATCAATTGAAATCTTATTTATTCAGCTTTCAGATGGTGTATGTCAATTAAAAAAAGAAGCCTTAAACTGGATTTGTGGTCCAGAATCACACAATACGCAAAGAAGTTCGACATCAATGTAAATGGGGAATGACTCTTTCGTACAGCTTTACCTGGTTAGTAATGCGACTAATTTCTGAAATAATCTTCAGTAAAAATATACTTGTTTTTAATGCCTTATTGTTCAGCGCCATCTACTGGCAAACACGTATCTACGACGATAGACAGGAATATCATTGGAAATATGTTAGCTAGCAGATTTCAGCAGAATTAAAATAGTAATTAAGTAATAGCGGCCTACAGCATACGGACCTTATACATTTTTACTTCTATTTTGAGCTAATTTTGTTAACATTTACATTAATTTAATTTAATATAGTCAATGCTTGATTAGAAGTAATCTGTTATGTTAGGTTTGGACTGCGAGTTATAATGGTTAGAAAACAGGTAGGCCTAAGGAAAAAAATAATAATTAAAAATCACATTTTAGACTAGACTTGACTACATGCATGTTTTGCAGATTGCTCCCATGAGGCCATAGGCCATGGGCATTTTTATTAAGGCTATCTCCAGAAGCTGTCCAGGGTCCTGAAGTCACTGCTCTGTGCCTGGTATTGGACAGGTGTAAGCACGGCCGGTGTTTTCAGCACTGTAAACACACAAATGGGGTCACTGTAGACTCTACAGTGACCCCATTTGTGTTTACAGTGCTGAAAAGAGGTGGGCCGCTGTATAGATCAAATCCCGTTAATAAGGGATCGGAATCTTTGTTTGCATTTGATTGTAATCCCTATCCAACACCCCTGATTACAGATTCGACATAGACTGCAAAAACATCGTCCCACACAAAATCTTGCCATTTTGAGGTTACAAACACCCACAGACAGCCCTGCACAATGTCTGTGTCTGATGCTAGTGTTGGGTGGAGCAGACATCGCTCGATGGCGTTGAGTGGGGCGGAATCCGTGGTGCTGCTCGCGTCTCGAGACTCGTTTCTCCCGGAAGTGGGTGGTTAAGTCGCCACTCGGTCACTGCTGGCTAACGAGCGATCGCTGGGATGAAGGAGAGTCGGGGATATTCTTGGGGCTGACAAATATCCGACGACACAGTAGTGAAATTTTCATTCTTAACCAATTAGTTGCGGTATATCCGCAGAAATCAACCTCAAACGCTCACAAAAAGGCTCAGACAGCCCGCCGCCAAGATGATGGAAGAAATTGACAGATTTCAAGTGCCGACTGAGGCAGAGATGCAGCCTTTTGTAAGTTAAACCAGATTGACTCTTTAACAGCCGATTAAAGCAAGAATGTTGTCAGTATGCGGTTTTAATAACATTTTTGATGGACGAATTTTAGCTCAATATGAACTAACGAACCGTGGAGAATTTCATTAGTCTCATGTTGTCACCACAAACCGTTATTTCTTCACAAAATGGTAAAAAAAAATCTTGTATTACGAGAGATCGATGATGTCTCTTCTGTGTCTGGTGTGTATTTTGCTTGCAAACGTAAGGATGCTACTGTGATGATGCTGCGCACTGAGACTGAGTGTCTCCCTGCATCGAAAACAACATTAGCTTCATTTTATTTTATAACTTCAGCTCTACCTGTTCTTCTATCTCATCGTACTTCTATCGTAACGCTGTCTGTAACATTCATTTGAAACAATGTTAAAACTGCGTGATGTTTCTTCTATCTCATAGAGGCCTTCACAGCCTTATATTGCTTCATCATGCAGAATACGTGCTATGGTACCTGAATAATGTCCATACGCCTCCTACCCATCCCAAAATCATCAATAATTCTCAGGAAAATAACCAGCTCTGTTCGAAGAGACATCTGGATGGCCCATATTTAGCCAATGATCCATACAGCAGATGCTCGTGTTCTTCTAGTTAGTTCTGAATCAATGGTTCATGGTTTTTGCTTCAGAACCCAGATTTTGCATTGGACATTAAGTGGAGACCCAATGCAAAACCCAAACCCTTTATCATACAGATGTCAACAATAAACGTCTTTAAGATCAGAAATGGAAAATTATTCATATGAACCACGTAGACCTAATAATATGCAAACGTATTAATGTGGCATAATGAATTGAAAAATGTACAATATTGTTTTCTTAATGTCTGTTGAAATTCAATTATTTCATGCTCTCTGTATTTACCACACAAAATTGTGATTGGCACAAACCATGTTTATTGTCTGTGAAAGAGAACTAATATTTAAGGTAGTCTTGGCCATCAATCCATTTGCGATTCATTTTGTTGGTTATGTCCCACTGGTCTGGTGGTTATTATAATATATTTATTAAGTTTATTATACAATATACAGTCTTTATGATCAGCATACTAAAGTGTCTTGAATTGTACCTGTTTTTCATCCTTTTTCTAGTTTTGGTAGAGTTATGCTTTTGTAATGTTGACACATTTTTGATGCGCTCCTTATTTGAAATTGGTAAATTGGTGTTTCCTTTCACATCAATCCCATGGTGTTTTTGAAATGAGCTGACAGAAATCATAGCAGGCATAAAGTGATGCTTTACTCATCCACATTGAGGAAAATGGACAGAGCAAAGCTCAGAAGAACACACTTCACATAAAATGGACTTAATCGATAAAACTAGACAGTCCTGACACTTCTTTCTTGTTCGCCAGGATCCAGCATCATCGACCACATCAGAGGCAGACTCGGATACCAGGGAGAATGAGCCTGCCACCCTGAACTATAAACCTTCTCCTCTCCATATGAAGATAGGTGAGTTGTGGGTTTGTCCATACTGCTAAATGCCAATGCAATTATGTATTATTGTCATATGACCTGATTCAATTATAAAAACTTTTTTTTTTTCTTCTGTACAGACAAACAGAGAGAGCTGGTTAGGAAAGGATCACTGAAAAATGGCAATGCTGGAAGCCCTGTCAATCAACAACCCAAGAAAAATAACGTGATGGCCAGAACAAGGTACAAACAAGAGGCGATTCAAAATGAAAGTTAATTATTTTTTAAGTTAAACCACAAACAGACTGCTAACTCTTTATTTCGTTTTCAATCAAGGCTAGTGGTTCCCAATAAAGGCTACTCCTCTTTAGACCAGAGTCCAGATGAGAAACCTTTAGTTGCTCTAGACACTGACAGGTGAGCTCTTTACTCATCCCAAAATGATTTATTTAAGTCCCAATTGGCCACAGGCTTCAAGCTCACTGTTTTCACTTGCCTTTGCAGCGATGACGACTTTGACATGTCTAGATATTCCTCATCAGGATACTCATCAGCCGAGGTGAGGTCTCTATGGGAACAGGTACCTATGAACTCTGGTTAATGTATTAAGCCCCATACCACAAGCATCATGAGTCATGCCGGTGTTTTCTTTTTTTCTTTTTTTAAAGTCACTCACAATTTTGCTTTAAAGGTCACGATTGCACATTTGTTGTTGCTAATCATATTCATGTTGTTCATGTCATTGATTCATTAAACCAATAAATGTCCTAATCAAGCTATTGAGCCAACCTTGTTTTCCTATTAATCTATCAAATAACTGCTGCCAGGAAAATCAAATTAATCAATGTGATTTAATTAGTGGCGGTTATGCAGCGTGGTCTGACATGCTGTTCATTGCTTCCTGCAGCAGATAAACCAGGATCTGAACATCCAGCTGCTGAAAGATGGATACAGGCTGGATGAGATCCCTGATGATGAAGACCTGGACCTCATACCACCCAAATCTGTCAACTCCACCTGCATGTGCTGCCAAGCCACCTCCTCCACTGCTTGTCAAATCCAGTAAACCTATCACCTTTTTTCCTCCTCGTGCTCCCTCTCTCTCTCTTTTCCGGCCCTTATTCCCTTTCATAACCTCAGATAAGACATCTAATCAATATTACAGTGAGAAATGTACAGTACAGTAAACGTTATGATAAACATGGTGTACAGGAAAATGTAAACACACATACACAAAAACACATTACATGTGCTAACACACACACATACTCTAACATATGATTATTAACATGACTATTATTGGTTGCTTCCTCCTATGGCAGGATATGCACTGTTTGCTAATACGTTAGGAGAGTCTGCTCACTTTCACCTCCTAGTCGTCATTGCGTTACTGTACAAGTGAACGTAGAACAAGTAAAGCTTTAAAGCGGCTTTAATTGTGATTTAAAAACAACAACTTGATGTTACAGAGAGTTTGAAATAGCTTATCCACTGAATTCTCTGCTTTCATGTTGCACTCATCGCATTAACGTCGTCATTAGGGTATGATTTGATTTCCGTACGGATCTGGTTGGATGTTTGTTGTTCGTGGCTGCTATTGAAGCTATACTTGGGCTCGTTTCTGTTGAACATTTTGCATGTTGGCGCATTCGTAATGCAGCGCTAACAGTAGCCTTGTCTGGCATGCACCAGGGCATCACATTTTTTGTTTACTCTTGGTATGTCACATACATGTATTTAATTGAATCATCTTTGAAACTACGCTGGATTTGAGATGTGAATATGTCATGAAAGGAAAGGCAATACAGCAAACTCTTTAAAGGAAGATGCATACTTTTTGGGACTTAATCTTATTCACCGTATCCCCAGAGTTAGATAAGTCCATTTATACCATTTATATCCATTTATATCTCACTGCTAGCCTAGCTTAGCACAAAGACTGTAGGGAAACGGCTCATTCTAGCCTACTGGTCAATAAGTGACCAAATAAAGCCAACATTTTCCTATTTACATGTTGTGATGTGTATAGTTACATCATGTACTAATACAGATGGAACATTTTCTAGACCGACATGGCTAAGGACTATACTCTCATTCCTGCGTATACTCTCATGGTTGCAGAGGTGCCTGAATAGTCCCCAGCTCTCTGTGCAGTCAGGTTGTCACATTGGTTATGTTGACGGAAGTTTGCCTATTTTCAGGCACTGTGTAATATCATTGCGCCGCTGCACCCATGGTACGGCAGTAAAGTTCCCTGATAATTACGCGGGAATGAGAGTGTAGTTCCTAGCCTCTAGCCTGTCTAGAAAATTGCAACTTTTAATTTTCCATCGGTCTTAATACACAATGTAACTGTACACATCACAACATTTTTACCGTTTACCTCCAGTCTTTGTGCTAAGCTAGGCTAGCGGTGGGTGCGTTAGACAGAGTTATGGGACGCAAAGAGATGAGAATGGTATATATGGATGGACTTATCTAACTATGGGGGATATGGTGAATAAGCTAAAGTCACAAAAATTTGGCATGTTCCTTTAAGAATTTGATCTGACAGGTCAAAGCCTTGACTTCACAATAACCTCACACTACAGACCTAAGATAATACAATGATTACATGAAAACCTTTTGTGTCTCTCAAAGCATTTTTTTCAAAAGCCAGAAATCAATCTTATGACAATTTTTGTCTGTTAAGACAGAATGTCCAGACATGTTAGATATTTAAAGCACCTGTAAGCTTTCCAGCAAGTATTGTTTTTTTCAGGAAGATGCTAAGATGTCACACACTTGAAGGCACCAAAGTACACTTTATTGCCAAAAGTTTTGGGATGCCTGCCTTTCCATGCACATTCATTTTAATGACATCCCATTCTTAATCCCTAGGGTTTAATATGGAGTTGGCCCACTGTTTGCAGCTACAACAGCTTCAGTTCATCTGGAAAGGCTTTCCACAAGGTTTAGGAGTGTGTTTATGGGCCTTTTTGCCCATTTTTCTAGAAGCGCATTTCTAAGGTCAGGCACTGATGTTAGACAAGGATTTGAATTCATCCCAAAGGTGTTCTGTCGGGGGTAGGTCAGGGCTCAAGGTCAGTCAAGTTCCTCTACACCAAACTCTTGACACAAAATGTCTTAATGGACCTTGCTTTGTGCACTGGTGCGCAGTCATGTTGGAACAGGAAGGGGCCATCTCCAAACTGTTCTCACAACATTGGGAGCATAAAATTGTCCAAAATGTCTTAGTATACTGAAGCATTAAGAGTTCTTTTCACTGGAACTATGTGGCTAAGCCCAACTCCTGAAAAACAGACCCACAGCATAATCCCCCTTCACCAAAGTTTACTGGCACAATGCAGTCAGACAAGTATCGTTCTCCTGGCAACCGCCAAACCCAGACTTGTACATCGGATTGCCAGACATCGAAGCGTGATTCGCCACTCCAGAGAACATGTATCCACTGCTCTAGAGTCCAGTGGCAGTGTACTTTACTCTACTGTATCCCACGTTTTGCATTGCACTTGGTGATGTAAGGCTTGGATGCAGCTGCTTGGCCATGGAAACCCATTCCATGAAGCTCTCTATGCACAGTTCTTAAACTAATCTGAAAGCCACACAAAGTTTGGAGGTCTGTAACTATTGAATCTGCAGAAAGTTAGAACTTCTGCGCCCTGTGCACCTCAGCATGTGCTGACCCCACTCATTGATTTTACAATGGCCTACCAATTTTTCGCTGAGTTGCTGTTGTTCCCATTTGCTTCCACTTTTTTTATAAAACCACAAACAGTTGAC
Organism: Pseudorasbora parva; assembly: GCF_024679245.1. NCBI lineage: Eukaryota > Metazoa > Chordata > Actinopteri > Cypriniformes > Gobionidae > Pseudorasbora > Pseudorasbora parva. The sequence goes on from NC_090174.1 coordinate 43,169,456, forward strand.
TGTGGAATATTTATTAGTGAGGAAATTTCACGAATGGACTTGCACAGGTGGCAACCTATCAATCACGGTTCCACACTTGAATTCACAGAGCTCCTGAGAGCGACCCGTTCTTTCACAAATGTTTGTAGAAGCGTCTGCATGCCTGGATTTTATACACCTTTGGCCATGGTAGTGATTGGAATACCTGAATACAATGATTTGGAGGGGTGTCGCAATTCTTTTGGCAAAATAGTGTATATTTATGCTCCTTGTTGAAATCTTTTATTTTACCCTGTGCCCATTTTCATTTAATGTTTCATCTACATACAACAAATTAGAATATATGATCACTGCATTTCATGGAAATGGTTACTTTTTCAGATATTGTGGGCTGTTTAAAAGCACTGTTTTCTGCTGATTTTTGGAAATAAACTATGAATGTTAATGTTGCTAAAATGATAAAATTTCCTGGTCTATCTTAACATCCATTATTATTATAAGCACATTTTATGTGTTACTGTTACACTACATATTGTCTTGATCACATTGTATCTCAAAATGCGAATTGCTTTCATTTGAACTACTCATATTCACTTTTTAGTGAATTTTAAAACCGTGTAATGACCTGATGTATTCAATTCAAGCGTAATCAAAAGTGAGCATTTCTTGGACAAAAGCTGTGTTTTTATGTTATGAATATGTTAATTATGTGAGAAAGTCCATTAATGTACTAACAATGTTGTTATTGGTTTCAGTGATATCAATAAAAGCAGACCTGAATTACACTTCTCTTTGTTTTAATTAGTTATCCTCTATACACAAAATGTACAGGTAATGAAAGATGAATGTTGGACAAATGATAGTGATGTAAAAATACAGAATATATATGTACAAATGATAGTGATGTAAAAATACAGAATCTATGTACATTGGTAGTGGCTTACAGTCTGTAAGGTGCAGATAAAGACATCACATCATTAGGAGTTACACTATGCAACTGTGAAGACTTTTGTAAGCTACAGCAAAGTATTTCTTGATAGCTTGCTAATTATTTTCTGCAATCTTAGTTAAAGAGTACTAAACCTCAAAACGGAAGGCACAGGTTGAGCATTTTTAAGATTGTTTTTCAAATTCTTTAATTCAGCTCACAACCTATTAAACATATGGAACAAATAAATTAGCAAAGATACTCTATGATAAAAGTTGAAATTTTGTTGATCATTTATCATAACGTAATATATAAAAATGTATACAACTTGAATAAAGATCTAACAAATATTATTCACATGTAAAATTCTGCTTGTGCTTGGTTTTTAAATGGCTGATCATCACGGCAGATTCAAACTAAATCTACATTAAAAAGAAAAATATTATTTCAAGTATTTCAACAGCTGAATCTGAAAATCTCATTAATAAAACTAATAAAATTATATGTTACTCAGGTTCTTTGACTGAAAGTAAATACTATAGGCTACTAATAAAACTAAAGGTAGTGAGAAAAATGATACAGTCTCAGTTCTGTATGTTCAGCTGTGCAATATTTGGAGGTCAAAGGCACAGCTCATACCTCGTGTTATCTCATAACACGCCTGTAGATGGCAATGGTAAACTATTTATGAGTGAAACTCTGTTGGCCGGCCTCACTACATCACTTATGAATGCTGATTTTGCTCAAAAACAATGCAAACATTTAAAAAAACAATGACAAAATTAAAAGTGTTCTGAATGAAGAGTATTTTCAATCCTCCACATTATTTGTCACATTATTTTGCATAATTGATTAAAATATGCCAATAATTACTTATCATTGCTTAAAAACAAAAGCGTGATTGTGTGTGTGCAAAACCTCACACGATGTTAAGTTAGTCTCATAAGTACCCAGAAGTTTTAATATACAAAAACTGTCTCCAACACTGAAGTCAACCCGCTGCCAAGTATCATAAAGAAGCGATTATCTTAAAACATACCCACCTAGGTTCTCATTATATATCTTTACACATAATCTGTTAAATTCCCTTTGTCACAGTGGGTGTGTAATAAATCATCTGGCTCCACTCTGTTGACATCAATCCCATTGTTGTGGTAGGATCATGTAAATATATTACATTAGCCTATTACTGTCCTTTATACAGATTAAATTATACTGTAAATATCCTTACTCATTTAAAATAACCCTTGGGACTTCATTACATTGTTTCAGCCAAAAAATTATGGTTTCTGTCAATTCCATTAAGAAGCCCATTTTCATTATTTGTTTTGGAGTACTCCTGCAAGCATATTTTGTAGACTCCATTAGGCTATGTAACCCATCGTATGATATCACCAGTTAATAGATATCATTAATATATAATTGAAAGATATCATATCAGATAGATAGTTAATAGATAGGCTATCATTAATAGAGATTCCAATGCCTGAATTTCGTGTCAGGTAGAGAGACATCCAAAATGTGGAGGTCACGTAGTTGCTCAAACACCAGCAGACATGTGATCGCTGGAGCCAGAGGACGACGTGGATATTGAAGAGTGTCGTCTTCGTCCACCAGGACCGTGAAGCATATTGGGATGAAATCCGGCGTGTCTGCGGGCGTGCTTGGTGAGGTGATCGCTCCGCATGAAGCATTTGTCGCAGAGCGGGCACATGAAACGCTTCTCCCCGGTGTGCGTACGAAAGTGTCTTGTCAGTTCATCTGACCGTGAGAATTTCTTGTTGCAGCCTGACCAGGTACACTGAAAGGGCCTCTCACCTAAGAACACACACACACACAAATGTAAATTTAAGGCGCTATACTGAACTCAGTTACAACAAAACCCACTCGAAACAGATGTGCGACTTTTTAGATGTGAGTATGTTGTTGTGTCAACCCGGAGAAAACGTTTTAAACGTCTGTTTTTGTTTTTGCGTTGTAGAGCTTAAAGAATTCGTTAACGGCGTTCTGGATGTCAAGTCAACGCACTCCTTTGGGAGGGGCAGCGCTTGGCTACAATGCGGCACCACGTGCCGGATGTTTACAACTGTGAAATCAGGAGACGTGTACATGACGTCATCGTTGCGTTAGGTTATAGCAATGATAGACTTAGATGCCTCATTAGCGATTTTTTCCCTATGGGACGCTATCTGCCATTTTGGAGCGGTCAGAGCCGGTCCGTGAACATTCCGAGAGCAAGTTGCCGCCGTAGTTAGACGCATGTATGAATATATATATATATATATATATATATATATATATATATATAGCCTATATAATACAAGATGAAGGCTTCAGCGAACGACATTAAAACGTTACTGTAGTAAAAGTTAAAACATTAAAAAGTACCATTATAAAAACCTGTTAATGCAAATGAAAAAAAAAAACAAGCCAAAACATCCTCACCTGTGAGAGATTGTCCGATTTCTTCAGGAATTAAAACCTGGGATAGTTTGCAATGTTGTGGCATCATTGAGTCTTACTGTGAGTGACGACATGCTGACCGTTCCAACGTGGCGGGCGCGCCGACGTGTCTGGCGCGGTCGAATGCGGTATCTACGTATATCTCTATCGGTTATTGACCTTATGCGCCAGAGAAACAAGCACGCAGCAATCGGTATTGCTTTTTTATGTGTGTGTGGTTCTGTAGGTATATTTCTATGAATTGATAACTAATTAGCTGGTGACGTGGATTTACTTGAAGAGTTAACGAAAGTTATCATGCGCATTGCAATAGACTATTTGAAGCGGATATCATTAGAAATGTCTGTAGACAATATAATTTAAAACAACGAGCGCAGCTCTAAAGGGGCGGGGCTGCTAAGGTCTATATGGGGTTACTTTAGTGGGTGTCGCATTGATGTAAGCGGATCACCACCGGAGGACCACCGGAGGACTAGTGACCACAAATACGACGAATTAATATAATATAATAAAATAGATATAACATATTTACCACATGGCTCAAACAGAACAATTCAATTGCAAATCAGCAAGCCTGAAATTATAATAGGTTAGGCTACATCTTGCATTTCCCTCTATATTACGCAATGTTATGACCACAATGTGGACTACGCAACATGTTTGCTCTCATTTTGATTAGTAACATTGTGTACTGTTCCACCCTCGTGTGCGCGCTCCGCCTGCAGTTACACCCACTGTTATGAGTGTCCGTTCCTGAAACCGAACTGTTCCCGAAAACACGCAAGCACGGGGCGTAATACGGCGTTACAGCAAAACCAACAATCGGTAGGCTATCGAATTACTGGCATGAGTTAAGTAATTGTACACATAAGCACACACTTAATTCAACCGTGCTCATTTCATACCGGTGTGCACTCTGAAGTGCGCCTTGAGATGTGACGATTTGCCGTATATTTTACCACAGCCAGCATAGGGACAACAGTGTCTCTTCTCAGCTGATACATGCAGTCTGTCACGGTTCCGTGTCCTTTTCACCCTGCTCGCGTTCTGTCTGCATTTCTCCCCGTTTTCCTTTACGCCGGGTTGATTCTCCGCATCACTGTCCACCTTACGTTTGGTGCTGATTACGCTCGGGTTACACTGGTTTAGGTCCAGCAGAATCATTGCGACCATTAACAGAGTCCGATTCTCTTGACTTTCCTCAGGTCCGTCCTCACCGGCTAGTTTGTCTAATCGGTCAGAGCTCGAGCCGTCCAAGGACATTGATGCAATTTCCACATCCGTCATTGTAGTTACCCAAACTGTGCTGCAGTTGTAGAAGTCACCTGCCACAAATCAAAACTCCACAGTGTGGATTCTCATCATATGCGACTACGACTCCATTAAACGTGGCTTCACGCCTACACGTGTCTTTCCCAATGTGACTGGGATGAAATAATGTTCCCGGCGTAGAATAAAAGCTTGTGTCGCTTCTTGCGTCTACGCGCACATGAAACATCCAGGTGTTTATAGGCTACTCAGCGACTTCAAGCACATCGGAATGAAAGCGTGGAAACTTTGCTTAGGCAACTCTCACTCTTCTCTCCCCTAACAAGTGCGTCAACTCGGTGCTGCTGTTTGCTGTTCCCATCTGAAAGAAACTACTTCGCGGAATCCCAAGGTGTCATCATAAAGCTTGTAGCTGATTGGACATAAGGAGTCCAAGAGCGACGCTTTGAATGCACTACCAGGAATCACCTAGGCAGCGTGAGATTGAAGGGTCATGGATCCAATAGTGTTGAGAGTATGAGACGGAGGGCGTGTTAACATAGCAGGAACTAGTATGTGCCTCGATCGCCTCCCTTCAGAATCAGCAGGGAGCGCACGGGTTTGAGGACACTAGTTCTAAAAAAACAAACAAAACAAAAAATTGGTAGTAATTTGCATTGATTAAACTTAGCTTTTGTCTATCTGACATTTAGGCTAGCTATTACATTTACTGTGTTAGTCCTCACACTAACAATGTTAACTAGTTATTCTTATTGCATTGTTCAGCATTCACCATATGCAGCGAAAAAATACATGATTAGGTATAAAATCAGTAAACGATGTAATAAAGATAGAGATATCAGTATGGGCCATTGCACCAAAATAGTGCTTTTTCACCTTGTAAAGGGCAGCAGATTTCTGTAAAGCTTTAAACATTGTAACTTTAAACAGAGTTTGACATGAAATGCATTATTTTAGGCCCATCTCTCAGCTTTCATGGAAACTGGTTGCACGGAAGAATTGAGCAATTGATCGATAGCTACACAAGACACGTTTCGATTTCAAGTGAAAGTCCTTTTCCTTAAATAAAGCATGCATTTGAGCAGATGATTTGCGCTGTGAGTGGCCTATGAGTATAGGCTAGCAGGACTTTTGAGGCGGGTCCTCGTGAGGGCCATTGGAGAAAGAGAAATTAGCCAATGGGAGCAAACGTAACACGACTCCTTTCGGAGTACTCTCCAAACTCGCCGAGGTTCACACTGAGAGACAGTTCTAGGAAAATGTGGGAACAACCCTCACGACCCCGTTTCAAAAGTTTGTCCATAGGAACGGCATGAGCTGATTATGGTTCTGTTAGCCTACCATAAGTAGCCTACCGAAAAACAGGCTATTTACAACAGGACAGCATGAGGTCAACTATTTTAACAACCCCTTAAAATTTAACACAATAGCTTAATCGAATATTTCTGTAATCATCTAGGCTAGTTAGCTTTCCATATTAGATATGCTATAGCCATTGAACCATAACACATTTTATTAACAATATTTGATTATGCGCTTTTGATATAAGCTAGGCTATAGCCTACTTTTCTTGGTGTCAATCGTAAGAATTATATATTATCATTGCAGGTTTTAGGCTATGTTGTTTATTTTGTTTTTCTATTTAAAAGACGACACATGTAGCCTATTGCCCTACAACATGCATGTAATAAATCATCTCATTTCTAACAACGCTGTCAGTAATGGGTCACGTTGTGGTTGTTATTTCGCTCTAACCAGCGCCACACACGTGTCTGTTTTTGTGGAACAGAATGTACCGTGAACTACAAGTGAACTTGAACGCCTCCCTACGATGCAGAAAGGACAGTGCAAGCAACGCTTCCGCTCTAATGCAGAGTCACGCTTATGTTTAGGCAGAAGAACAGGACGCATATGCCGTGGTTTCCGATCTCAAGAAGGATCTGCTCTTTGGAATTCCGGGATGTAAACTACCATAGCACACTTAAGAGCTTTTTTAAAGAGAATACATGAAGCAAACAAATTCCTTAAGACTTGGGATTAAATAGACGATAGATCTAAATAAATAAATGAAATAATACAATTATTTTGGATTCATGTTTTTCAACATAAGGCAACCAATTGCTTTTTTTATTTTTACAAAATTATAAATTCAATTCAACGTATCATGCAAAGTTCAAATTATAATATTTATATTTAAAATAAATAAAAATGTTAAAAACAATCCCAATTTCTTTACAAATATATGTGCCCATTTCTGTGTGATATTATTGAACTCGTTGATATATGGAAGACAATGAAAGCAGAGAAACAGCTGTGAAACCTTATAACAGGTAGATTTTTATATCTTTCAAAAATCAGTAATGAACCTGACCTAGTATGTTTAACTTCCCCTAATAACAAAGTGAACCACAATGACGTTTTGAATTATATATATTCTTTTATTTGTTAATACATGCCAAACATCTTATTCACATTGAGGAATACAGTATACACATTTGTATTTGCATCCAAATACTTAGCCTTCTACAGTAGGACAAGAGTCCCCGTATCCCTACTCTCCGTTCTCTCATCTCTCATTCATCTCGTATCTTTTGGAAGAACAACATGCATTTTAAAGACACTAAGTAAACTGAGACCTTTCCGTTCAAACTACAGCATTATTGCAGAAAACATGTGCTTGGACTTGTTAGCAGATAAGTGCTCACCAATAAGTTTAAAAAGAAGTGGCTGGGGGGAAACTTGACTAAAAGTGGTATACAATTCACAACCTTTTATGCTACAGTATAGGAAAATATTAAGAAAATACTGTACATAAAGTTATAAGTCATCATGTCGTTTTGGCACACTGGGTAGGTTGTCATAGTGTAATGTCTTCTATCAGACACAGAAACGTTCTCTTAAAATCCTATTATATTAAACTATTTTTTTACATCCACAGAAAGATTTACAGATCATGTACAGAACATTTACATGTGGAAAAACAAGTGTCATAAATACGCTCACTCTTCTATCCCAAAACAAGAGAGCGAAACAGAGGATAGTGAGATAAACTTGCATTCAGTAACTTAGATCAAATGCCCACTCTGGCTTCTTTTGCTGGAACCAGTCCAACAAGAGGGTTTGTTATGAGACATTACCCTAAATAATACAGCATGGACACGTTTTAAAGGCCCGTATATTGATCATGCATTCATTTTACCTCCGTCTTAAGGCTCTTTGCAGTATAATCACCTTGTAGAATTTTTAGGCCCAAATAATAAACAATGTTTGAAATCACATAAAATGAAGCAAATCTGATAAAACATATTTAATGTCATACTAATAATTAATTTTTAAAATCATTGGTTATTTGAAAACCACAGTGATTAGAATTAATTCTATGCACAAAAATAATGTCATTTAGTAGGTTTTGGTTCACATACAAGCTCTAATACCACATTTCTACACCTCAGAACACTGTGACTGTAATAATGTTTTCAAATCTCTTAGCAGTATTGCACATTAGTAAGGCAAATAAAATACATCCAATGAGTGATGCATGTTGTGGAAATGGAATAGGTGGACTAATTTGTTTACTAAAACATGACTATACTGAATAGGATTCACGCCAGAGATACAAATCACATTTCTGTATTGCTTTAAACTGCACTGTTTCATTTGATTTAGGTTAAACAGCCATTTAAAACGGTGTATTGTAGAGCAGTAAATGTTCTACTTTTATTAAAGTGACATAAATTGATTTATCTGATATTAAATTAATTGGTAAAAACAGTATCTGTGCAGATCTCTTGATACTTCTGAATTCCCACTATAATAAATTAAGTCATATTTTATATGTACTTAAATAAATTAAGTAATATATGCAGTATACATATACAATTTATTATAGTGGGGATTCAGAAGGATAAGGATATCTGCACAGATGCTGTATATATATATATATATATATATATATATATATATATATATATATATATATATATATATATATATATATATATATATACCCATACCCCTATTAACCAAAAATAGGAAAAAAATTGCCAAAGCATATAACTAGATAATATTAAGTACTAGTCTTCATTATGTCCTTCCAGCATGTTAACATATTAACTCAATCCGGTTGATTAGTGATGAGACTGGTGTGCATAATGAACTCCTAAAGTGCATAACACTTCTTACTGACCGACTGACTCTCTGTGGCATCTTGCATAGCAAGTCAACATATAGTACCTGTTCTGTTTAAAATAACACACTTATATAAAGACAATCAGACTTTTTGCTTTTAAATCCTTTTTTGGAAAGGGTATCTGTGCATTTTAACACTTGCAACAGTCTAAAAGTATGTTTGGAATGGCATACTATCATACTTATATTTGAACCACATGAATGGAAATACTGACCTGCTACATGTGCCAAATGTGCAGTTATCAATCTGAACACACTGTGTAGGAATACTGCAGCTGACAATACAATGTGCTTGACTTTTCATTTGCAGTGAAAAATAAACCATAATTTACTACAAATTAAACTTGCAATCATGTTAGGTGACAACAATGTAGCATACTACTGTTAAAAACATTTATCATGATCAAACTGTTTACTTTTTCCACATACTAAAAGAGTATGCAGTATGCAGTATACAGTGCAGTAAGCAGTATACTAGCATTCCATACCGAACATGCTGTTAGTGTAGAGTTTAAGTGGTTACTCTTATTTGAAAGGTTAGTTCACCTAAAAATGATCAAATTTGTTTATCTTCGGAACACAAATGAAGATATTTAATTTGGTTGCTTTCAGACAGCCCTCTACATTTAACTACTTAAACTCCAAGACCATTTTTTGGGATTTCCGCCTGGATTTGGCCTACCCAAATTGAAAAGCCTCCCATACACATTACACATACAGTGGTCTAAGTTAAAAATGTTGGTGTCATTTTACAGGAAACCATTTGAAGTTACATAAAACACTGCTAAAAGTGATAAACATGTAAGTATATGTTGTCTAAGCTGTAACCCCCCCCCCCCCCCCCCCAAATAGGCCCTTTATTTTATTTTTATAAATTCATTCTTGAAAGTGTGTAACTCAGGCCCTGTGTGCTCTAGGAACCTGCAGACAGTTTGGACTATTTCCTGTTTGGACTATTTTTGGACTATAAATTACAGAAAATAGTGGAAAAAAAAGTTTGTCTGTGTCATGTTGTATGACAGATTTATTCAAATGGGTCTGAAGGGATGACCCCCTCCCCCCTCTCACCACCATATACAGTGATATAAAAGCAATATTCCAGTGTCATTAAATAAATTATATATGCTGGAAACAGCCCAAATTGTCTGTAGGGTGCTAGAGCACACAGGGATTAGAAAAGAAAGTTACACACTTTCAAAAATGAATATATATAAAAATATACTTTCATGTTTATGACTTTTAGCAGTGTTTTATGTAACTTCAAATGGTTTCCTGTAAAATGACACCAACATTTTTAACTTAGACCACTGTATGTGTGTAATGTGTATGGGAGGCTTTTCAATTTGGGTAGGCCAAATACAGGCGGAAATGACATCAGGGTAATTTAGTGTAAATACATTACTTTGTGTAAAACAAATGCCAAAGTGATGCATATCTCCAGAAAGTAAGCTTTCAAATGGTACCACATATGAGGTCAGAGCTCCTCCACAGACATTTAAAATTGAAAGTATATACATGACAATGTCATTCCCGACCCTGTACAGGGTCCATAGAGTTTAAGTTAAAATAGTCCATGTGACTCCAGTGGATCCAGCCTTAATGTTATGAAGTGACGAGAATACTATTTTGTGCGCAACCCCCCCCCCCCCCCCCCCAACCTTACGTTCTATGTCAGAACGCAGGCTCCTGGGTCAGCACTACATGCATGTGACACTGAATAAAGTCATTATTTTTGCTTGTTTTGTTTTTTGTGTGCAAATTATTATTATTTTTTACTGTAGTCACATGGACTATTTTAACAATGTCTTTCAGGGCCTTGAAAGTGGCAATAACTTTGCAGTCTATGGGAGGAGGGTCAGAAAGCTCTCGGATTTCAGTAAAAATATCTTACATTTTGTTCCGAAGATGAATTAATGACAGAATTTTCATTATTGGGTGAACTAACCCTTTATATAAGTCCAAATGGGAACCTTGTACTGATATATTTGGAACAATACAAACTACAAAAGACAAAACATGATCATTTAGTGCTTTAAAATTTATGTTCTCCATTTAATTTTTTAAAAATTAAAAATTCTGCACAAAAATTTCTTAAAAATTCTGCACAAACTTATGCTTTATTCGGACACCGCATATAACATTACTAACCGGTGTAAGGTTATAAAGCTTTTTGAATGCAGTTGTATACACCCAAAAAAGGCCTACAAGTAAATCAAGGATCCAAGAAGGTTAATCTTTTCATAATAAAACAAATTATAATCTACATTCAACATCTTATGGAAGATACAGTATGTTTGTGTGGGTTTGAAATGACAGAACATCTGTGTTAAAAATCTAAACACAGTCCTAAACTTTCAAGTGTCAGTTTTTTTTAAATGAAACTACCACTGTACCAGGCCCGTAAGACATATTCTGAAGTGTATGGAGAGAGAGCATGATTCATGCTGTGACAAGGGTGACCCATCTAAGCTAAAACAGTAAGTTGCATTGCAAAGTTTTGTTAAGGCCTGTTCACACCAACATGAATGCTTAGCGCAAAAGTTTAGTGCGATTTGCACATGCGATTTGTCTGTTCAGACTAAAGTAAAAAATAAACAGTAAATAGTAAACAGGCAGATATCTGATCATTCAAAATGCAAAAATCACTCTCAGATTGTAGGTGTCGCTTATATAAATGCAGAAATACTCAGTTTACCCCTGTGCGCAAAGTGCGGCATCATAGCTTTCTGTTTCTGACACTCAGAGTTTCTGACTTGTCAGAGCGAAGAAAAGAAGTCAAACATTATTTACATGGTTTCAAACAGCCATTCAGATTTTGTATTTCGCTATGGTGGTTATCAAACAACACCAAATATAAGAATAGAGACTAGAGAGCCAGTTCTAGATTCTGCCTCTGCAACTGTCGTCACTATATCATCATTTTATGTAATAATAGCAGAGGCTCTGGCCATGTGACTAAAACCACAAATTGTATGGGTTAGTTGTTTTCACAATTTGAAAAAATTATTAGAAAACCTCTCCAAAAACAGCTGTTCATTCGAATAAAAATGTTTTTCGTCCCAAACTTTCGCACCAAACAGTCATCTTGGTGTTAATAGGCCTTTAATCTCAACATTTTCCCTCATTATGAATATAGCCCCAATAGCACTTTTGAGTTTGAGAGAAGGAACTAATGTTGGCCCAATGGCAATGGTCAGGTTCTGAATTTATGAGTTCTAAAGAAAATCTGACTTTGCATTGCAGTGTTATAACAGGAAAAGAACAGGAAGTTGATACCCATTATAAAACATTCCATTGTACAGCTAATTACTCACTCAAACAGTACTAATTAATGGACTGGCCCTTGGAATTTTAAACGAGGTAGAGCCATCCTACAGGAACTAGATCTACAATGCCATCACTACAGGTCTGCCATCATCACGTGTAATTATGTCTGCTGTCAAAACTTTGGAACGCTGAGGGTTTGGCCAGTTTCCTCATGGACAGCGAGTCTGTCTTACCCTCCAGCCTCGCCCCGGCTCTGGCCTTCTGGAAAGGATTCCTCGAGCTCCCACGGCCCTTGTCCATTCTTTCACTTATGGAGAAACTCTTTCGGGAGTAGATGTTTGAGTGCGACTCCTCAGAGGAGGAGCAGCTGTTTGCTCGTTCTAGTCTAGAGATCGGGGAGCAAAACGGGCCCAGTGTGAGGCCCAGGCCCAGGTCTGCACCCGTTCCCCTGCTACTGCTACTTTGACCTCCCTTACCTGTGTCTGCCGACCCCTCTGCCGGTTCCTCTGGATCAGACTCGGCGTGACTGAGCTCGGCATCTCTCTCAGGGTGCGAGACGCCCAGGTCCTGGGGCTTATCGAATGTGAAAGAGCCTCCAGGAGAGTCAGACCGCTCTGGGACAGGGTAAGGGGTAGAGACACAACGGGTGTCAATGCAATCTGTGATGCTGGTATATTCGGCTGCCTTCACCTGAACGCCCATGCCACCATAGTAACCACGTGATGTGAACATCAGGCTGTGTGACTTAACCATTGACGGCTCATCCAGAAACAGTGGCCCTGCTGCGGATAGGAAGCGACTGCTCTTGGACCGCTCCAGAACGCCAGCCGATGGTGGTGGCGAGGGGTCGAGGTCCCAGGGGGGCAAGGTATCTGGCAGCAGGTGGGCAGAGCACAGTGATAGGTCAGCGGCAGCACTATCCTCATACAGGACCGTACCATCCGACTGTCTTTCGCTGCCCCCTGCCCTTCCACTGCAGTCCCGAGCCCCTGAGAGCACCGCTTCCATGATCTCAGAATGGAGAGATGAGTCTCGAGCAAGAGATGGAACTGTCCGCACTGGCTCCAAGAAGCTCTCAGTAGGTGGGACGTCCTCTGAGGCAGAAACATAGATGTCTATGCAGGAAGAAGGGCGAAGCTGTTGCTGCACAGATAAAGTATTCAAAGGTGTGGGCTTGGACTCTTTGGGACCGGCTCCCGAGGACACAGACTGTGAGCTGTTGGCCCGATGGAGACTGAACAATCTATCTTTAAAGAAGCCTTCTCCCCGATCTGCTCCACTCCTATCTTTGGAAGAGTGGCTCACGTAGAAGGAGTGACTGCGGACACGTGGGGCCAGAGCAGTTGGAGATGTAGGGGAAATGGATTCCTCGCCACCCTGCTCCAGAGACTCCTGCAGCCTGTAGGAATTGCCTTCTTGGCTGTTGAAACTGCTCTGGCGCAGGATGTAATTTGTATCTGTGCAGTCAGATGATGTCCTAGAACGGGCTTTGTTGACTTCACCACGATCCATACCAGTAACCCGCTCCAGTGCCACAGCAATGCGGGCGATCATCTCCTCCATCTGAGCGAGCCGGATGTCCACCGTCTGCAGGGATGCTTTCATGAAATGCTCCCTTTCATTCACCTCCTCCAGACGCATCGCCATGTTCTCTACCCTGAATGAAAATACATTAGACGATTCCATGAATATAAGGCCATCTAGTAATGTTGTGTTGGTCATACTTTACAATATAGTATTTGTTAAATACAAAGAAAATTCACTACCATTCAAAAGTTTGGGGTAGGGTTGTCAAAGTTAACATGTTAACTTTAACTAATAATAACAAATGAGACCTTATTGTAAAGCCTTTCTATAAATATATTTTATAGATATTTAATGTATTTGCTAACACTAACAGTAAGTACAAATCTAATTGTTTACTATTTGTTCATGTTAGTACACATTGCATTACCTAATATTAAGTAATAAAACTTTGTATTTGTATTTGATTTTAAAAGTTTATTAGTAAATGCATGGGTATAAAATATATATTTGTGAAAAAGGGCTTTCCAAGCAAATCTTAAAGACCCAGTGAACCGGAAGTAGCAAGTGATTTTCTTCAGTGCTGTGACGTATTTCCAAGTGAAACTGAATATTGAATAGGGGGCAGGGTTTGACTTCAACACTCCTCCTCTCCATCTCTCACTCATAGCAGACTAACGGCTGGAGGGGAGTGGTTACGCATTTTCAAACCTAAGCCGTTAAACTTCCTTCATCTGAGAAGGAATGCCGTAAGTATACCATAAGTACCTTTTTAGATTTTGATTAAAGATTACCATGGCAAACAATTTGTTTCTGTGTATTAACTTGCACGGATTATTTGTTCACCCTAAGACCTGTAATATGTGCTAACAAAGTAAATACGGTCAATTTTGATTTCATGATAACTTTAACTGAATAATTAGCCTGGGAAAACTCAGACAATTTCCGTCAAATTTATATTTGCTCTGCAAGTAGTCTAGCAAAGAGCCCATTCAAACCCATTTCTAATCTGTCGAAATCGCGGTGTCATGACAAATCTTGTCCCCCTGTGAAATCGTGTCCGCAAGGACCCCCAGAGCGATTCTATTGGCTGAAAGAAATTTTAATAGGTAATCCGTTCAGAGCCTGATTACAATTCTTACACAATCGCGTTTTGATTTTTGCCGTTTAAATTGTGTTAAAATAGTCTTTAATGTCTTACAAAGCATATGTTTCATATATTAGTAGTATATAACTGAAGCTATAAGTTCTTATATAAGTATATAATTCAGAACATGTTTTTGCTCCCATTATAGCAATCAATTTAATATTTCAAATAAATGTTTTGCGTGTGTACTTAGTATGGCAATGAATTCATAGTTTATTAGTTTAGTATTTAGTTTTTTTTAAACAATTGATTGTCCAGAACCATGTATAACAACTTTTGATCAGGCATTTAAAACCGCTACCAGCGGACACGATTTCACAGGGGGACAGGATTTGTCATTACAGCGGCACCAATCAGAAACGTTGGGGGGGACTTTACACGATGACGACAGTGGAGCGACGGTGAAGCAGATTTTGTACATTACAAAGATGGATGCCGCCATGGAACCCATGGAACATCCCTCATTCGAATCATTTTAAGTGATTTTAACTTTTCATTTTCGTTAAAACCTAAGCAAAGAACACTCAGCTACCAGATGTGGATTACACTGGCTACTTTGATGAGGAGGATGGGGAGTGTGATCATGTGTTAACACCACACACAGCAGCTCTGGATCTGGCCTATTTTATTTTCAAAATATTGCAAATTGGGTTATAATTGCAATACAAATGCCTTACAACGGGGGCAAATGCGTTCAGAGGTCTGTTTTCTGTTCGACGGTAAATCCGAGATGTTTCAGCCAGTCTGAGATGCTATTAGGTTTTCCAAATTGTGCAAAAATGTTGATGAAGTGGTGGACACCAGCTATCATCATATATCTTTTACAAAAAGTCGTCAGAAGCCATTGCAACATCACAAAATCACAAACAGAATTGCTGTTTCAGCTCTTCGTCGCTCTGTATATGTCATCGTCTGTTGAAATGATTTGTCTATGAAGCTTTGCCAGACCATAACTCAGTTACCACTTAGAATGGTCTGGTTTTAACCAGGCTACTGAATAATGTTTTTCTTCAGGTTTATTCATCTAACATTACTCTAATAATAGTAAGATAAACTGTTAACTTAATACAACGTATTTCTCAAATGAATGAACACTGACTTATCAGTTAAAATGTAAAAGAGAAAACAACATAATTTTTTATATCACGTAATATTTTGCATGAAAATATATTGCTGTCTATTATATTTTAGGAAGGAAGTCCCTTGCTTCATCATATTTGGGGCTCCTTGCCATAAAATGTGTGTAAAGTGTTAGGGTTAGGGTCTGTGATGTTTTAACCTTTCAGATGTCACACGTATCCTCTCGTCATTGGAGGAATTGAAGCGATCATCTTTCTCTCTGAAATACTCCTCCATGCACTGCTCTTCAAAGTCATGTACCTTCTTCAGTTCATCTTCAGTAATGAACAGCTCTGTGGGGGGAGAATTTTTTTGTCACTGTGACTTTTTCCATGTATAAGTCCATGTATCCTCTGTTTAATTTAATGTTCCTTTTTATTTTACATTATTTAAATTGTGTCCTCACCACACTGTAGCAGAGTATATTACTATACATGCCTTATTATTATCCAGACAAATCACTTTTGCATGGCAGTATACAGCATAAAAAGTTTATTTCAAGCACAGAAATGTCTCGCTATTACAAAATAATCATGTTTGGCAACAGATGTATCAAAGAGAATCTTTAAGTTGGAATGCGTTGGTTGCACTCTCATTAACTGTATGATCTGAGAAAACAAAAAGACCCCTGCTGTCATTTTGTGGCTTTCAGTATATTGCAACAGCTTTTTTTCACTCACTCAGCCCATAGTCCCGCTCATCCTCATCATGTTTCCTCCAGCGACAGCAGAGGTGTTTGAGGACCATAGTTATGTGGCTAAAGATGATGAGTGGAGGAGGAAGGACAGGACGTTCATGGAAGGTCATGATTAGCTGGTACCTCTGGAACTTCCACACCTGGTTGGAGATGGACTTCACTTCAAAAAACGTGTTACTGTGAAAATGAAAGATAATATTAGCAGCATACAGCGTTGTATCACTGGTCTGAGCCTCAGATAGGATGTCCACATTCCATTGGCTGACTATGTGATGCATAGTGCAAACAAATCTGGAAAGCACTGGAAAGAAAATGGCTACAATCAGATTTCCTGACTTAATATACATGACTTAATTATGTAATTAGTCAAAAGGCTGGTCATGTGAGATATTCATATGCCACATGGTATTTATTTACATGGTGCGCTAATGGACTTCAAAATGCCATAGTACTATTATAGTAATGTTCATAAAAAATGGTATGAACTTTATGCAATGTCTAAAATAAATAGTAAAACAAGGACAAAAATATAGTTAAAATGAAAAGAATTAAACAAAAATCAGTGTTGTCAAATCGATTAATTGCTTTCAAAATAAAAATTATGTTTACAAAATATATGAGTGTTTACTGTGTATAATTATAATGTGTATATATATATATTTTTTTGTTTAATTCATATAATATATATATATACACATATATCCATATGTAAATATTTGCATGTATATATCTGTCACAAATCAGGCCTCTGGGGCTCCTTCTGATCGCCACCAGAGGGCTCCCTTACCTCAATATTTATCCCCATTCCGGACTTCATTCCCCATAATCCTTTGCCCGGACTCATCAGCAATCATTGTTTACACCTGTGTGCCATTAGCCTCATCACCGCAGTCTATATAAACCTTGTTCACTCTGCTATTCATTGCGAAGTCTTGTAAAGTGTAACACTGCAATTCTGAGCGTTCCCCCATGTTTATTGTCTCTTGGTCTTGGATCACCTGCCTGTCTCTGGACTATTCTCTTGCCTGCGTTCCCTGCCTTGTTGTGTTGTGTTTGTTTGTTTGGACTGCCTACACGGATTGTGATCTTGCCTGAACTCTAGACTTCGATCGTGGACTGTTGATTAAATAAAATTGCATTTGGATCCCAAATTCGTTACAATATCCATATAAATTATATTAGGCAATATATAAATATTGTTTCTTAAATATATACATGCATTATATAAATATATACATAAGTGTATTTAAATATACAGTGCATCCGGAAAGTATTCACAGCGCTTCAATTTTTACAGCCTTATTCCAAAATAGATTACATTTAAAATAAAAAAAAATCTTCTCAGTTCTATAAACAATACGGCATAGTGACAACATGAAATACCTTTTTTTTTTTTTTTTTAATCTTTGCAAATCTATAAAAAATAAAAATAAAAACGCACATAAAGTGAATTCACAGCCTTTGATCTTGATGCTTCGTTGAAGCACCTTTGGCACCAATTACAGTCTACAGTTTGCAAGCTTGGCACACCTATTTTTCCTACTTTGCAGGACCTCTCAAGCTCCATCAGGTTGGATGGGAAGCGTTGGTGCACAGCGAGAGAGATTTTCAGAGATTGGGTTCAAGTCTAGACTCTGGCTGGGCCACTCAATGACATTCACTGAGTTTTCCAGTAGCCACTCCTTTGTTATATTGGCTGTGTGCTTAGGGTTGTAGTCCTGTTGGAAGAGGAACCTTTGCCCCAGTCTGAGTTCCAGAGCGCTCTGGAGCAGGTTTTCATCAAGGACTACTTTGTACATTGCTGCATTCATCTTTCCCTCGATCCTGACTAGTTTCCCATTTCCTGCGACTGAAAAACATCCCCACAGCATGATGCTGCCACCACCATGCTTTACTGTAGGGATGGTACTGGCCAGGTGATGAGCGGTGCCTCATTACCTCCAGTCATGAAGCTTGCCATTCAGGCCAAAGAGTTAAATGTTTGTTCCATCAGAACAGATTGTTTCTCATGGTCTGAGAGTCTTTCAGGTGCCTTTTGGCAAACTGCAGGTGGGCTGCCATGTGCCATCTGGCCACTCTACCATACAAGCCTAACTGGTGGAGTGTTGCAGAGATGGTTGTTCTTCTGGAAGATTATCCTCTCTCCACAGAGAAACGCTGGAGCTCTGTTAGAGAGACCATCGGGTTCTTGGTCACCTTCCTGACTAAGGCCCTTCTCCCCGATCACTCAGTTTGGCCGGGTGACCAACTCTAGGAAGAGTCCTGGTGGTTCAAAACTTCTTCCATTTACGGATGATGAAGGCCACTGTGCTCATTGGGACCTTCAATGCTGCAGATTTTTTCAGTACTCTTCCCCAGATCTGTGCCTCGATACAATCTTGTCTCAGAGTTCCACAGACAATTCCTTGGACTTCATGACTTGTACTCTGACATGCTGTGGGACCTAATACGTGTGCCTTTCCAAACCAGAAAATAATGAATTAATTCATTTTGGAATAAGGCTGTAACATCACAAAATGTGGAAAAAGTGACGCGCAGTGAATACTTTCCGGATGCACTTTAAACAATAATTATACACTGTACACAGATATTATGTAAACACAAACTTTTACATTGTATGTGATTAATCACGATTAATTGATTTGACAGCACTCCAAAAAATAAAAATAAAAATAAAGACATTTTACTATTGTACTGTTAAAACACTATGGTAGTTTTATTTAAAGTAATTTTGCCATTGAAAGGTTTTGTTGTTTAAATTGTCCATTGTTTAGAAAATCACATACAATATAAATATTCATTTAACTTACTTAAAGACAGCAATGAGCAAATTAACCAGAAGGATGTTGGCCACCAGCAAGTAGCAGGCCATGATGGCGGGGACAATCCAAGCTCCGGTTTTGCAGGGTGGAAGAGTCACAATGGCCCCATCCTCTGTGGTGATGTTCTGACCACATGGAGCTGTTAAAATAAACATACAGCTGAGTGTTGCCCAAATATGATCGAACCGTTGGACAAAAAAAAAAACCCTCTTTGATTTGTCTTTGAATAAAGGTCACTTTAGAAAACAGAAAATCTTCTACTCCTTTTCTGACACATGCTCAAAAACATAAAAATCAAAAGACCAGTGGGTTGTGGCTAAAACTTGAATGGAAAGACTATATGAACCAAGTTGTGGAATTCAAATATATTATAAATATATTCCATATGTAAATTTGCATCCCCAATATATTTAAACATATGCAATGTTTAAAATATATTGATATTAAATGTACAGCAATCTTTTTGATGGTTGCTTATAGCAGGTTAGAATGTATTGACAATACATCATACGTTTTTTCCAAATGGGATGGTTCAGTTGCTGTAGCTTTTAAGGAGAGGAAAGTCAGTCAGGTTCATATTAATTTACATATTTACTAGTTTCAATTTTTTAAATCACACCCAGAAGCCCAAAGTGAGAGAACTGAAGTAACGTGTAATATTGAAAACGCAATTATTATTATTATTATTATTATTTTTAAATTCCAAATTCAAATTGTCAAAAACTCTGACAACTGAACCACGTGAAAAAACTTTCATATTGATGAGTGGAGGCAAATGCATTTTGTTGTTTAAGGACATATGAGATGGTCTTTCCAGAAACATGTTTGGAGCTTATTTGAGGAAACGCAAATAGGCACTGATGCTCATGCTCTATTAGATATGCATTACACGTAATATCAACCCAGTGGATTTTCCACAGGTAAGTTCAGTTTACATTGTGAAATGAGAAGAACTCACACTGACTGTGTGGACTACCAGGATAATGGGACATCAGTCAGTGCTAGCTGGTTGTGGGAGGCCTATGATGGTGACTTTAACATTATCCAAGTTTCCATGATAGGGTTTATTTATTTGTTTTTAAAACTGCAATTGGACCATAACAATTTATTATTTTCACAGCACCTTGAACATTTCCCCCACCACGGAAACCTGGCCATTAGCCTTGCAGTGCCGTGCAGGGGTGTCATACAGTCAATGACCATAGGGGGGCAGAGATGAGGTGATGACATGATTGTGAAATTCGAATGGCTCTGGTGACGGAGATAAATCTAGCAGAATTTATATATTGGAAATTGCCTATATGGGATGGACCACTGTTACGCCCAGGTCCTTGAGTGCGAAAGTAATTTTCGACCAGCCAGAGTTTTTCATTCACTTTGTGCTGTAGCTTCCTACTATTCACATCTGAAACAAAGAACGAAAGCGTTATTTCAGCTCTCTTGTCTTTGGGCCATCCATCTCTCAGCACACACAAACAAACAAATGAAAGTAAGCAAACAACAAACATACACGCTACTTAATGAGAAAACACAAAGATGTGCTTATGCAAACTCTCTGGCATTCACTTCATACACAAGTCCATGTGACCGAGGCACTGCATTATACCTAGGTGTTTTGAAATGATTTTAGGCACAAGAAAAATCATAAATCTGGAAAGAAAACCAACAATACTGCTGCAAAACCTTAGAGCTTATAGAATAAGATGCTCCCTAGGGTAAGATACATTTCAAACATCTTTATTATTCACAACCTAATTAGGTGGAATTATTCAATTTTATAACCATTGCCCCTATCGTCTTATTCCGTCCTAGGTTTATATATGTAATATATGTAATTTAATAAATTATTCACCTTTGTATGCATATTTTTTGACTGTGATTATCTTTCATTCACTTTGAGTGAACTAAACTGTTATATGATGCATGGTTCAAATTAGATTTTTTGTTTATATTTTGAATTGATATACTACCGTTCAAAAGTTTTGGGTTAAGAAAGAAATTAACGCCTTTATTCTTTAGGAATACATTAAATTGTTCAAAATTGTCAGTAAAGACTTTATATTACAAAAATATATATATTTCTAAAAATATATATATTCATCAGTTTCCTGAAAAAATATATACATCACAGTTTCTTTAAAAATATTAAGCAGCACAACTGTTTTAAACATTGATAATAATAATTGAATACCTTATATAAATAATTGAATATAATTGAATACCTGAAGGAAAGTGTGACACTGGAGACTGGAGTAATGGCTGTTGAAAATTTTGCCATCACAGAAATAAATTACATTTTAAAATAGAAAAAAGTAATTTTAAACTGTTATAGTTATTTACCATATTAAAGTTTTTACTGTATTTTGGTCAAATAAATGCAGCCTATATAATAAATGACAAATCATGACATAATCTTCCTAACTTTGGTAGAAAAATATAAAACAGGATGTCAACATTCATTCAGACAATTTTCATTCTGTACCCACAGAATCATGAAAACTTTTAATCAAAAGTCAAGATTTTCCCGCCCTAAGCTCTGGGCATGAATAATACAAGTATATACTATTTCTAGTATCATTACACTTTGATATAATATCAAACCACAAATTCTAAAAGGTAAATAACCCATCACCAAAATGTGTTTGGTGTTAAGAGTTTTTATCAGTCAGACTTGTTGATGCTTCTCCATCTGCAGTTTTACTATGAACAATTACGTCTTAAAACCATTTTGAAACAGCAGCAGCACTGTTCCGTATCATCCTGTAATGACAATATAAGTGCAGCCATTTACAGAATATGAGACCTTTTAAGAGAACATACACAAGCACAACTATACACCATACAATTTGATCCATATACTGTATAACTGTTTTAGCTGTTAAACGCAAAGCTTTACTGATATTTCTGGGTACATTTATGCTATCAGGTAACAGCTCATCATATTTGTTTAGACATTAATGAGTCATAAAGCCTCAGGTGCCGTGCGTAAAACTGAGTATGCCCAGAATAACCATGTACCCAGGTAAATGTTAGTAATAAGCCAGCCTTACGGTCGATTTGATCAGCAAACACCTCTCCGTAGATCATCCAGTATGGCATGAAGAAGATGTTGCGTGCCAGCATCCAGGATGGGTCCTCGTTGGGATTGAGGATTGCCTGCCGCGCCACCCCGAAACTCATCAGTACCACCAGCATGATGATCACAAAATACATCATGTCAATCATCTACGTTCACCCAGGATCATTGAAGAAGGAGAAAAAGAAGGTAAAGAGAAAGATTAGGAACTGTTATATATCTAAACAAAAGTCAATTGAAATTGCTGTCAGAGTTAATTATTAAACCGATCAATCAGTCTCCCTCACCATCTTGCCGATCATCATGACGTATGGACCTAGGTATTTGTTCACTCCGAAGATGTCAAGCAGTCGTATGTACCAATAAATGATATTGACGCAGTAAATGACCCTCCCGTAGCTCATCAGGGGCGGGTCTTGCAGGCGAAGAACCATCCCGATGGAGAAGATGAGGATGGCCATGAGGTCAGTGACGTTCCAGTACTCCTGTAGCCACACTTTCACCTTCTGCAGGAGCTTCCCTGGCTCTGACATGAGGATCTATGGGACATGAGAGTTAAACAGCCAAGAACACAATGAAAGCCCTCATGTTGGACAAAGAAACGTCTCTAAACAATTGTAAAAAACTAAAAAACTAAACACAAAACATAAAAAACAGCCGTAACCATGTCTTTTTTTTTTGCATGGGGAGGGGTATTGGTCTTAGTGGTTTATTTAAAGAAATTAAATTATTAAAGGATTAAAAGGGATTTAAGAACGGTAAAAGTTCCAGTTCTATAGTAGTTAGGAAGTAAACATTTTTTTTTAAATATGCACACATTCACTCTAATTTTCATCTGTCTATAATGTAAAAAAGCAAAACCTTTCTTGCCAATTAAAATTCAGGTATGATTTACACCATATTTTCCATTCAAAATTGTGAAAATTCATTTAAAAAAATTCAAGATGTTTGCATCACTTAATATTACTGTTGGTCGCTGAACATTGTTATTATAAAAAAAAAACTTTTGTCATCCTAGCAACAAACAACAGTGTGTAATGGAGTACAGCAGAGCAGCATCAACAATATCAATCACGGATTTTTCTTATTATTTGGGGTAACTTGTCCCCTTCAATATCTATAGTGGTTATGGCCCTAGGACATGGACAAATGAACTTTTCAAAACAACTATTAACCAGACAAGAAGCAAAAGGGCCCTCCACAAGAGGGCAGTAATAGACTGTTTATTTGGAAGAGTTCACATTCCCATTCTCTTCAACAGCAAGTTTTTAATTGAATAGCAGCAGAATTATATGCAAATGTAATTATTAGACATTGCCTATGAATAATAAATCCTCTTTTCCCCATATTTCAGGGATCGAAGGAAACAATATTGTTTGCTCACTGAGCTCTAATAAAGACTCACCTCTCTCATCTTCTCGATACCATTGGTGAAGATGTAGGCAATAACAATCCACTCCTGAGGAGAGGGCCACAGGTCCATCTTCACTAGCACAATATAGTTGAAGAGCATCAAGTATCCTACATAGGCCAGCTGTGGGAATACAGAGCATCATAATTGGATAAGGGAAAATAACCAACTTTGGTCTGTTTCAGCTCAAAAAATAAAGTCTATTAACACAAAGAATACATGATAATTATGTTAGCTTTACTTACATCAGGGTTATTAAAGATTAGAGTTTTAGGTTTCAGAATTTTTTGTTATTTGGTTTCCATTTTATATACAATACTGTTTAAAAGTTTGGGTTTGGAAATACATAATCATTTTATTCAGAAAGGAACATTAAATTGATGAAAAGTCACAGCAAAGACATTTACAATGTTACAAAAGATTTATTTGGGGTTAGTAAGGTCAGTTTTTTTTAAAGACTGTAGACAGCACTGAATTGATCAACGTTTTCTATCAAGATTTCTATTTCAAATAAATGATGCTCTTTCTACTTTTCAAAGAATCATGAAAAACATCCATCAGTTTTTCAACATTGCTAATAATAATAAATGTTTCTTGAGCACCAAATCAGCATATTAGAATTATTTCGGAAGGAACACGTGACACGGAAGACTGGAATAATGGGCTTCTACGATTAGCTTTACCAACACAGGAATAAATTGCATTTTTTTTTTTAAATATAAAAATATTTCATATAATTTTTTTTAAATAAATATAAAATTGCAATAACATTTTAAATTATATATATATATATATATATATATATATATATATATATATATATATATATATATATATATATTTTTTTTTTTTTACTATTTTAGGTCTCCCAAAGTTGTGCAACTGATATCATTTAAAAATGCTTACCAGCATTAAATTACAGTTAAGCATTAGGCTACTTATCTTACAATATAAAATACATCACAAACTAAAAATAATTTGTAATTTTTATTTTATGTATAGTTTCAGTGGTTCAGTTAGACTTTTATTTTGACACATTATTTGAATTTATGCATTTGGTCAAAAACGGTAGACAGTTTGACTCTCACCAGTGGAGAACAGAAATATTGCTCACTGTAAACTGACAGTGTGATGAGAGAGAGAGAGAGAGAGAGAGAGAGAGAGAGAGAGAGAGAGAGAGAGAGAGAGAGAGAGAGAGAGAGAGAGAGAGAGAGAGAGAGAGAGAGAGAGAGAGAGAGAGAGAGCAAGCAACGAGAGGAAAAAAAGAGTGAGTAAATAGACACGGCACATAGAGCAGAATTTTTCATCTTCTAGAGCCTGGAGATTTGTCAGATTCATGGCCTATATTTAAAACATAGATGAGGCCAAATGAAAAAAAAAAAAAAAAAACGCAGCTGTTTTGATCTCTACTTGCCTGCATTTGAACGTTTCTCCCCCTAGACCTGATATAGTGTCTATTTTTATGAATTTCTCCACTTTATTTGCAACTGAAAGATTTCAGTGGACATTTCTCTGAAGAATTCACATATTTTAATGTTCATAATATTAGATATGATTTGATATGCTAAACACACCAAACAATACTGTATGTTATTTTATACTAAATGAGGGCACAGCTGGGGCTTTTACCGTGTGAAACCAGAACTTGACGATAGGGGCGTTGTAAAACTCGTAAATTTTGCGACCCAGCGGAATCAGCCGATGGCGTTTCTGAACTTCCTCCACCTGTTTCTTACGTGACACTTCGGAACTGACGTTTCCCAGCATGGCCTGGGAAAAGTACAGAGGATAGAAAGAGGAGAAAGACAGAAAGCATTGCTTTTACACACTATTTACATAATGTGAGGTCTCACCCAGAATTGCATGCAGCTGTTTCGCTGCAAAGCAATAATGAGCGTTGAGGAAGGTGAGATATGCACTATGAGCTGGGCATTGGTGAGTCCGCTGGGAATGGTCGTGCGGAAAAAGAAAGATAAAGTGTGAGAGTGTGTGAGAGAGAGGAAAAAAGAAAAGGGGAATGACAATGCCCAGTGCCATGGTTTATTTGGACACATCCTTATTCCAAGAGTGGGGAGCTTATCCCGTAAATGGAAAAATATGGCGCACTCTTGGACATTATGGCAGAATTGTATTGCAACAACTTTTTTGCTGTTGAAGCTGTTTGCTCTAACTTTGCTGCATTACAATCTTACAAACTACACTCTGTCAATTTAATGCAATGAAAAACAGTTTGTTTGTCTATTTCACAGCTTATGTTATGCACATGATCTAATTTTGGCACAGGCATTTCAATGTCTTAACAGAGACAAATGACTGCAATTACAGTGTATACTTTCCAGAAGAGCATCCAAAAAATTGCAATACAATTGTCATCTTGTGTTGTAACCTCATATATCTATAATATATTCATAGTGAAGTGAGGTGCAAAGCTTCAGTTTTTGACACCGTGTTGAATAAGATCAGGTCAACCCAGTCACGTTCTGGGAAATGTAGTCCTTCTCAGTTGTTTTGACCAAGTAACTCTTGGACTACATTTCTAAAGTAGTGTCTTGTGCTGACCTGTTTCTTTAGAGCAGTGGTTCTCAATCTGTGGAGGATTACAAGTGGTCCACGAATTTAAAAAAAAACAGACCTACATAAATAAAACGATGTCATTGACGTAAAGCACCAACATTTAATTAATCAACTGATTAATAAACTCAAAACAATGAATTACTGTATATTACTGTTTAATGTACTCTGTTATCAATCTGTTGTCTTTCTTTAATAATGTAATATGTACATTATTCACAAGTGTGGGGTCGGTATGGTTTTTAATGATTTTGAAAGAAGTCTCTTATGCTTACCAAGGCAGCATTTATTTGATCAAAAATACAGTAAAACAGTAATATCGTGAAATATTATTACAATTTAAAAAATGTTCTATTTTAATATATTTTACAAAAGCTGCTTTTTTAGCACCATTACTCCAGTCTTCAGTGTCACATGATCCTTCGGAAATCATTCTAATATGCTGATTTGAAGCTCAAGAACAGATGTGATGCTTAATATTTTTTATAAAATAAAATTATTATTATTATAAATGTATTTGCTGTCCCCTTTGATCAATTTATTGCTGTCTTGCTGATTTTTTTTCTTAAAAGCAAAAAACAAACTTACGGTTTTCTGAAAGGTTTTTCGTTTTTCAAAAAGGTTTCTGACTGTAAACTACCATTCAAAGATATCGAAACACTAAGTCCGTTTTATGTTTTTTAAAGAAATTGATACTTATTATGCATTAAATTGATAAAAAATTACTGACTTTTAAAATATCACAAAAGACAATTTTCAATTTCATATAAAACTGTTTTATTTAAATTGTCTGTTTGTCATGTGCAACACTATCTGCTTATGCAATCTTGTCACCAGTTTATGAGATATTTATAAGATCGTACAAGTATAGCATCAGTCTGTTTCTCTGAGAATCAGATGTACTTATCTTGCAGTTGTTCATCTGGGCCTTTAACATATCTCTCTCTCCCCCTCTCTCTCTCTCTTTCTCTCTCTCTCTCTGTTGTTTAAATCAGGTTTGCTTTCTTCTTTCAGAACAGTAGTGAACAGCCTTCAATTCTCAAAAGAATGTTTTTGTGTTTGCTATTTTTAAAACCCAAATTTGACTTCAAAGTATACAATGATCTGCAAGAAATGCAAGTGTACTAAATATTTCAGCAACCGAAAAAAGACACTGTACTACCATTTATACACTTCATTAAATAGAATAAAGATTTAGTGCTCATAATAAGAACGTTTTTTCCATAGTTTTTTTTATTAGAATGGAGTAATGGCTGCTGAAAACATTTGCAATTACAGCTAACTTTTTTATTTAAAAGTTTTATTTCAAAACAATATTACTGTTTTTGATTGTATATTGATTGACTTTGAACTTACTTTGTGACTGTTAAAAGGCTATGCTCTATATA
Source organism: Pseudorasbora parva (assembly GCF_024679245.1). NCBI lineage: Eukaryota > Metazoa > Chordata > Actinopteri > Cypriniformes > Gobionidae > Pseudorasbora > Pseudorasbora parva. The sequence continues at coordinate 43,197,305 of NC_090174.1, forward strand.
GTATGAATGTAATCTGGATGTATTACATCCACCATGTTGTCATTATCATCTGACCTATCAGCGTCATTTGTGTCGCTTCACTGCCTTTCATAAATCCTCTCCTGTAGCATCATGGGATAGTAAAGTATCCATTGAATGCACACTTCACAATCTCATTGGAAAAGTAGGTCATCTAGGGAATTTTCTTCTACTGTTTTTCAAATACTATGCATTTAGACATACTCTGTTGGTGTACTGTTTTTGTACTATTCGATTTGGGACGCAGGGTTTCAAACTTTTGAATGGTAGTGTAATTGTTTAGTCCAACTTTGTTAGAAAACAAAACTCGTTTGGGTTGATTAGCTAAACAGCAGTTTTAACAAAATAAGAACTAAATTATAGATTCGTAAAATTACAAATTAAGTGCAATTTATGCACTAGTAAAAATCAAGTAATTTGATGCTTTCCCCCAGATTAGGGGCTGTTTATGTGGTCCACCATCTGAAACAGTTCAAGAGCCACTGCTTTAGAGCAACACTTGATAGTTCACAATGGAATATTATACAACAATATTCGTGCATTTTTGTGTGAAAGAAGGCACATCTGGCTAAACTTAAAAGTGAAGGTTGTCATCATGGATACAGCAGATCAATGCTGCTAAAATAATACAATATTGAAACAAGCCTTTAACATGCACAATGGTGTTGTAGATGCGTGATTGATAAAGACACAGGCAGCATTTAGTCACAGTACCGTACTTCAGACGAGACCCTAGCATAAAGAAAAGAAACAGAGAGACAAGGACAGAGGCAGACGGAGACACGATACAACTCCACAACCACGCGTCTTCGCTTTGACAACGAGGAACGAAGAGAAAGGGGCGAAGTGGGAGAGGGGTGTAGGGCAGAGAAGGCAGGGTTGGTACGGATCTCTGAGAAGAGGAGCCACGGACTCGAGGAACAACAACAACAAAAAATCGGAAGCATATTAAAGAGGCCAAATTGGGGGAAGATTGAGGACAGAGCAGAGCAGATGTGCCTAAGTGTGTGTGCGTGTGTGTGCCCGAGTGTGTTAGATTAAAAGCTAAGAGACGAGGCTAAGGTGGGTGCTCTCACCACGGAGTTGTACTGCGTCTCACAGTAAGATCTTACTGTGAACTCCATGTCCTCCTCCTCTTTTTCTTTAGCTTGTTTCTCAGGTTCATCCACATCCTTCTCCTGCAGGTAGGTGTCCTGATCCTGAGGCATATATGACATCTCGTCCTTATTTTTAAACTCAAGACTCAATATGGAAGGGGGGAGAAGTAGGCCCAAGATAACCTGGTGGACAAAACAAAAACAGAGTTTGAGAAAAAACAAATCCACTGATAGTATTCATTATTTAGTAGTCAGTAGACCAGATCCTTCAGTCACAGGATGCGTGTGATGATGAAATAACTCTCTCTGTTTCTTGCTACAATAGCACCTGTGAAATATGAAACACCAATCTCATTGGTGAGGTACCAAAGGCAGAAATAAACCATGCAGAAAGTGAGCGAAACACAAGGAGCTTTGCACAGCTCGTTTTATTAGGGACTGACATATACAGTGTATGTCTGAGAATATGTCTAAAGGTTAAAGCTTTGACTGTTTACACTCACTGGCTACTTTATTAGGTAGACCTTGCTACTAACAACTTGGACCCCCTTTTACCTAGAGGCGGACAGTAGTGAAGTATTTTTACTCTGCTTAAGTACATTTTTCAAGTGTATCAGAGTTTATCTAATAAAACTCTGATACACTTATAATGTATCAGATATACCACCAGTACACTATTTTGAGTTTTTATATCCCTTGCTTGATTTTGACACCAACAGTGACACCAGAAACCTTGTATATGTTCATATTTGGATACTGTCATCATGAAAAACGTCTCGGTTACGTATGTAACCTTAGTTCCCTGAAGAGGACGCTGCGTCGAAATGCTATGAGAACGCCTCTGCGTGATTGCGTCATGAAGTGCGTGTCGAATCAGTCCAATCGGAAGACGGAACGTCATAGGCAGGTGACGTCATAGACCAGAAACTATAAAGCACCCGCGAACACAAACAGACACTAGCTTCGGAAAAGCCTGAAGTAAGTGATCACGGGCATGCCGGGAGTATGGCAGGGTGACACAGCATCTTGTTCCCTCTTCAGGGAACTAAGGTTACATACGTAACCAACACGTCCTCTATCAGGGAACTCGAGCTGCGTCGAAACGCTGTGAGAACGCTTAAACCCACATCGCCATAGGACCAAGTGCTTCTATGTGTGAAACCTCAGTGCACATGACTACGACAACACCTGCGCCCCAACCGTAGAGCCTACGTCAAGTTCGTAGAATCTGACAAAGGTAAGCGGCGAGGACCAGCCTGCCGCATTACAAACATCCTCTCGAGGCTGGCATCTGGTGTAATTTGAACGGCAAGTGCAGTGCCCTGAAGCGGCGAACCGGCAGGGAAGGAGGGGGCGGACCACCCTCTGGTGGCCCGCGGAGACTATCTGCGCCCCGGCATTGTGTCGGGGTTGGCAGCGCGGCTCCCTGAGGGGACCGAAGGAAGATGGGTACCGTATGCTGAGGTAAGCACCGTCTTCCTTCGGAGGGGAACGCCCTCATCGTCCTGACCCGTCTGGCATCAGGACTTCTTCGACGAGGCCTTCTTGGCGATAAGGACTGTCCTCAGATCAGCCCTACCCCTCGAAGGCCTCGCCTGTGAGCGCCGCACCGCGATGCTCTGCTTCTGTTGCGCCTTGTGTGAGGAGCTCGTACTCAGTTTGGGCTGCTGAGCCCCTGGGACCTGGACGCAGAGAGGGAGGAACTGCTTGAGCGCCGCCGCCTGTTTCTTGGACTCCTGAAACCTCTCGGTGACCGTCTGTACTGCGTCACCGAAGAGAGGAGCAGGAGATACCGGTGCATCAAGCAGGAAGCTTTTCTCCCTCTCCTTGATTTCAGTAGGGTTGAGCCACAGGTGTCTCTCTGTGGCCACCAGGGCTGCCATAGAGCGGCCCACACATCTGGCCGTCTCCTTGGTGGCACGGAGAGCTAGATCAGCTGACTGCCTGAGCTCATCGATGACATCTCCCCCCACTTCATCTCTGCCATCCAGATCCCTTAGCAGGTCGGCCTGGTATGCATCCATTATAGCGATCGTATGCAGACACGCCGCGGCCTGACCTGCCGCCGAGTACGCCTTACCCACCAACGCCGAAGTTGTCTTTAATGGCTTGGTGGGTAATGTCGGGGCTTTTAGGGACGATGCAGCTGAAGGTCTCTTCGACCTTAGGCATCGCCCCATAACCATATTGCTTCAGCCCTAGTATATTGCTATACGTAGATGTTTGTGGGCTGAACACTCGATTTGATGCCGGTTTTCTCCAGGACCTAGACACCTCGCCGTAAAGGTCTGGAAAAAATGGCAAGCCCCGACGTTGAGGCTCTGCTGCACGGGACGGTAAGAAGCGCTTATCAAGTTTGCTTTTTCTATGATGAGGCTCCGATCTTTCAACTGGCCAGTCGATATTTAACCTGGCTACCGCCCTCGTGAGCACTTCAACTAGCTCCTCACCAGCGGGTGACTGAAGTGGCGATTCTTCAGTCGCGATGCTCTCAACGTCCACCTCCTCAGAGCTGGATAGTTAGAGCACCGGTGCCCCGCCCGGGGAGGAAGAAACCGCAGGGTGGGCTTCCAAACCCCGAGACGAGGCACTGGATCTCACAGGTGAGGGCTGAGATAAGGCTGGGCCCGTCTCAAACCCCTCTGTGAGATCCATTTGTGAACCCCACGACTGAAGCCGCCGCTCTGCCTTGGCAACAACGGAACCTGAGCCGCGGGGAACACAAGCCAAGGCACCCTCCTCGAAGAGTGCCCGGCGGGAGCGCAGCATTCTTAGTGGAAGCCGCTCACAATGCTCACAAGCAGCCCCCTCGAGAGCTGCCTGGGCATGCTACACTCCCAAACTGACAACACACCCGTGATGTAACGAGGGCAGGGATGAACACATCTAGTGAATTGCTGTTCACTCGCCATTTTTCTTCGTTTTTCTCTTTATGTTATAATTTAAATATATATTTAACAAAGGTGGAAAATTCTTGCTTTGTTTTCGCTACTAAGGACAGACAAAAACACCAAATAGACAGACAGATCGCTTGCTGAAGGCACAGAAGCTAGTTTCTGTTTGTGTTCGCGGGTGCTTTATAGTTTCCAGTCTATGACGTCACCCGCCTATGACGTTCCGTCTTCCGATTGGACTGATTCGACATGCGCTTCATGACGAAATCACGCAGAGGCGTTCTCACAGCGTTTTGACGCAGCTGGAGTTCCCTGATAGGGAACAAGCAATTTTCTGAATTTAATTTTTTTGCATGGCCAAACTGTTTAATTTGCACATCTCCCGACAATAAATATTTCTGTCATTTTTTTGTCTCTAGATTAAGAATGATAAGTAAGAATGATAATTAGACTAGAGATTATAAAGAAAGCTTTTCGAGTACTGAAACAGCAACTACATGCAAGTTGCTGACCTCATGTTGATGAGGACATTGTAAATACAAAATTCACCCAATTAAAGGGTAAGTTCACCCAAAAATGAAATTGATGTCATTAATGACTCAGCCTAATGTCATTCCTCACCCGTAAGACCTCCGTTCATCTTCGGAACACAGTTTAAGATATTTTATATTTAGTCCGACAGCGTATCTAAGTGTAGGCACACTATACTGTCCATGCCCAGAAAGGGAATAAAAACATCATCAAGTAGTCCATATGTGGCATCAGTTGGTTAATTAGAATCTCTTGAAGCATCGAAAATACATTCTGGTTTGTTTTCAAACCTCAAATAAAGAATCAAACGGTCACGAATCAGCAGATTGATTTGTGATTCATA